>NC_136625.1:35178698-35213698 GCF_933228915.1 Telmatherina bonti
TAAGCACACATTGAACATTTTCACAGAGCAGTCACACAGTTCTCAATCTCCCTTCTAACCTGCAAAGAGCAACAAAAACATGTTTAATGCCAGTTCGTCACAACACAACTTTTTCGCACTTATGTGTTCTCATTCACTTAAAGGTGTCATAACCTGGTCTTTTCATGTGCCCACTGTCCTCTAGTTGTTTTTGAATAACAGTTTAAAAACTTCTTAAACAAAAAAAAAATTATAAAAGTGCTTTTTCTGACACTTTATTCATAATAAACATTTTCACCAACCTAGATATCGATTAAAATAATGTTAATGAGCTGCTCGCTGATTGATCGCTGGATGTCGGAAGGGGGAGCGAGGCCAGTAGTCTCCATGCTAAAAACATTAGCTGCTAATGATAGCAGCTAACCCGACAGCAGCAGCTTTCTGAATTCAGCATTGATGTCTGAACCGGACTCTGAGCCTGAGAGAGAAGATACCAAGATGGTGGAAGGAGCACGTTTACAACAAACTGTCTCTGAATGGTAAAGTCCTCACTTTTATTGTCTGCTCGCCTTGCCTGTTCAGATAGCATGTTGACAACGAAGCATGTCGTTCATGTTAATACGTCTCAGTTTTATTTTGTGTTGGACTGTTTTTTAAACAATAAATGTACTTTTTAACACAATCCGAAGTTACAGATGTAAAAAATGAAACGGGTGTTGACTGAACCGGTCGGTACGTTCAGTGTCCAGCTTCCGGCCGGTCTGCACCAAGATAAGCACACACACATTTTAACCACACAGAGTTTCACGAAGCTGCGCCTTTTATTGAGGTGTTATTTACCGTCGTGTTTTTCTAAATTAATTAGCTTATTTATATTTTCCGTTTTAGCCAGGAACGTGAAAAATGTCAACATGACAGATCTCTGGTTGATGCAACCACTGATGTGGGCTGCTGTGTTACTGTACAGCTAAATAACATGAAGTCAGATATCTTGTATCATTGATCAGGATTCCTGCTGACTAATATCTCGTGTTTTATATATTCCAGCATCACTTACCATCTATTATGTTGGTTCTAATTGCTTGTTAAGCTGCACATGCCAACAGAAATAGACAGCAAGATATTATTACTGTGCTTAGAAAATAAAATTTCTCTTTTCATTTCCTTAGGTGCTCAGAAGGATAAAGCAGGTCCAAACTCCTCCGTGTCTGACCCAACATCCTGGCGTGGAACCAGTCTGCTTCAATGCTTTTTCATTACAAAATGCAGGAAACATTTATAAGCAGGATTATGTACATTTACCTGTCGGAGGGACTGAGAGGCAAGTTTTTCTTCAATGCCCAAAAATTCAGAAATAAAGCTAATCAAATGGCAAATAACTGTAAAAGGTGATTATACATGTTCTTGCCATTTCATATTACATATAACAAATAGTAACTTTGCTGCAGTCACTTAGGACAATAGCAATTGAATTAAAGTAAACACACAACTTTACCATATACAAATTTATACATCTGATTTCTGAAAGTAAAATGTAAAGCTGAAGTAAAAAAAAATACAGGTCTTTAAAAACACAATATCTTTATTAGTGTACAGAAATAAAATCAATGCTCATTTTCAATGTAATAAAATAAAAATGATCATTTTCACTCTTAGTTATTGATTCTGTTAACACAGTAGCTGAGTTTTCTGGGTTTTATGTGGACTCTCGTGGTTCTGGAGCCGGATGAGCAAGCCTCAACAGCACTCTTCATCATCATCATCTTCCTCCAGACTGGCTGAGATGTTACCTTCACTGCTGTTGTCTGGGTTCTTTTTCTGCACAGAGCCAGATACTGACATCAGAACAAGCAATAAAAGTGCCTCTTAGCTTCCATTAAGAATGTATGTGTTTGATTTATTATCATTTTCTGTATGTAAAATTAATCAAACAAACGACAAACCTGTATTTCTGAAGAGAGGGTGGAAAGTCCTTGATGACAGCTGTGTTCCAGTTGTTGCCTGCATTGTAGGGTCAGTCTGCTCCAACACCAACTTTTAGACATCAGTAGACCGCTGGTGCTGCGCATGGTATGAGATGTGCTGGACTAAAATCTGCAAATACAAGTTATAAAAATATCAGATCATCACATAAATAGACTGTAGGTGTAAATAGCTGCAGTTTAAGAGTAATCAAATATTGTAATAGAAGTAGATTAAATCAAACTTTATAAAGCACTTTCATGCCAAAGGCAACACAAAGTGCTTTGCATACTTTTATTTTTAAAAAGCTGATTAAATAAAACAGGTTTTCACACACTGAAACATTAACATAGAATATTAAAAACACACTCATTTTATTTCACACAGTTATACACAGACACAATTTTCCCTAGCCTCTGTGTCTTCACTGCATGATGATGAAAATGAAACATATCTTTCAGATCCATCATACCAGGAGTCAGACCTCCACATCCACAGAGGCTGCAGCTCCAGATATTAATCCTGCACAGCTCCCGTTTTACAAACATGACATAAAGATGTCAGAAGGAGGACGAGGATTGGAAATAAAATATCATCCCTGCCGATATCCTATAGGTGCCAATATCAGACTACATGACGGTCACCTTGTTAAATTATGATTATTACAACTGCATGTCATGTTGGGGAGAGCAAGCTACATCCATCATGAGTACTTACTGTGTGGTAGCAGGCGTGAAAAATAATAGAGAAGTCATTTACAAACATTTACGTGGCAGAGCATAGGATAGATATAAGAAAATAAAACCTGGGGCTCATTTGTACGCCGCAGGACGATAAACCCCCAGGCTCGTCCCGTTAGCATAGCCGTTAGCATTAGCATTAGCGTCTTCAGCTTAAGTCACGTCAGTCACACAAAGTAGAACATTATAGACGTAGTGACACTTACCGACTGCATTGATGCTGAGCCGCTTAAAGTTGCAATTGTCCCTCTTTCCAACTGAGTTGATGCCATCTTCTCCTGTATTTTCCCAAATGTTAGCAAAATGTTTGGCACAAACAGGTCGCAGCCGGCAGAGATGCAGGTGCATTATCAGCAAAAAATAATGTAATCCATCTGTCCCTGGTAGTTTGGTCCACTGATGAAGGTAGAGAAAAAAACCTTCCGATGTTGGCTTTGGTAACAGACAACCGAGCAGTGGACATGATCGCTGCTCGCACATCTTCACACAGCTTGTTGCTAATAGCAACTGAGACAGGTCCAGCAGGTGTATTTAGGCTGGAAAAGGGGCTGGTTAATGCAAAAAGCTCCCCGGGATGTCGACATCCCGGGGAGCTTTTTGCATTAACCTTTTTGCTATATAAATTTTAAAAATGCGTTTGCGAGACTTCAGCCTTGCGGCCAGTTTTGCTGTAAACAAAGCGTCCTGATGTAAAAACCCGTCCGTCTTCAACAGAAAGGCTTCTGGGGATGTTACCACTTCCGCCCAACACTAATAGGCACGTTTTAACTCGAAAAAGTGCCATTTCCGGGTGATGACCTCTTTAACACACCAACTCATTGAACGAAGGTGTGGTGATTCCTGTTCCCTGGTGGGCGCGGTCAGCTGGGAACTGGAGGCGCAGCTGATCCACATCTCAGCAATCAACGAACCACCTATTTAAGACCAGCTCTGCCTGCTATCCAGCGCCAGATTGTTGATTGCCCTGCGGTAAACCAGCTCTCGGCCTCAGCTTACCTTGCTTGTGCTTGACCTTGATTTGTAACCTGTCCTGTCTTCCCCCTGCCAGAGAAAGCCAGCCTGCCTGCTCGTTCGTTTGCTCCCCTGCCTGCCTCCTGATGCTCGCCAGTCTGCCAGTCTCTGAAAGTTCCGCTGGAAGAATTCACAGGAATCTGTGGGAAATCAATAAACCCCTCTGTACTCAAAGTGTCCGCTCTTTGGATCCTACTAGCCCCTCACCCACAACAGAAGGGTTAAATGGTGCTTCCCTTTACATCTGCCTGCCAGTGAATGGGTTTCATTTTATACCCAGAAAGCCAAACTGTCACAGGATTGCAATAAACTAATTCATTTTCAATGTAATTATTATTGATTTTAGATTTTTTTAATACAGACAATATTTCTTACATACTTTTGCAATGTTAGTTAAATAAGCAACATCTGTAAATGTAACTGAGTTAACATAGTGATCATCAAACTGCTGCTGTCATATTTCTAAGTGAGTAATTGCATGGTCTGATGCACATCTCTGAGAAAGTCCCAGACTGTTTTTACACATCTGCTATATATATTTAGATGCATATATTTATGTTTATTATGTGCTTTCAAAATTGAAGTTGAGAATATTGATATAGAAAGATATCAAGACTTCACTACCTGCAGCACTCATGGTATCTCAGTCTATTTTACTGGCCTGGATCTACAACTTTCACCTGTTCTTGACAAAAAGCTGTGATTATTTTGGTGTTGTGAATGACTTCAATCCATCTTTTTAATAACGCTTATGAAGTTGCATTAACAAACATAAGCAAACAAGTGGCAATATTGGGGCCAAGCAACATAAGTGAATGAAACGGGCTATATAAGAGAACCAAAACCTGTTACTTGATACCACAAGATGACAGACACTTCTCTTATTTTATCCAGTTAATTTGGGTGAATATTAATATCAATATGAAGGTCAATTTAAACACCCCAGATTCTAGTCCAAAACTAAGTTTTGTCTGTTTTTCCTGGAGGGTGTTGGAAGCAACAAGAAAAAAAAAACTAGGCCAATACATTTATACACACACATACATACACAGTGACATACTATACACACACGTACAACCTGTACATATAGGCCTACTTATCAAATATCTACATAATACTATATTGAAACATTAAGTCTGGCTGTAAACTGAGTACACTTTTGGTTTGAACTTAGCTCATTTTCCAGTTTGGCTTTTAAACAATTGTATGTTGGGTTAACTCCCTACAGACCAGACCGTCTGACCAAACGTGATGCTGTTAGTTATTGTGGCTCTGGCTTAGCCTTACAAGATTTTTCCAGGATTATTGAAGTTGATATTATGTTTTATAAGTTTTGTCAATGGAGGACTTACAAGACCATGCAGTATCTTCAATATTAAACAGAAAGTTTCAATCCTAACATATCTGCAGTATCTTCTCAGCTATTCATTGAATAATCAATTAACATGAGTAAATGTACCCAATCACCAACTTAGGTACCATTTTTCTAAGTGATGCTTTTACATCTGTTGACTCTCTCACTGCAGAATTTAGAAATCCTGATATAAAAATGTAACATTTTCTGTGAAAAACTCTGTTGCATCTATAATATTGCAATGTTTAATCTCGACGTCTGCATTTGTTTCAACCAAACAATCAGGTTCAGCGCTGCGTCCAGCCCCTGCAGTGGGAGACAGTTTTTCAGCATTAAATAATTAAGTCCTCAGTCAGTCCCAGGCATTATCAGACGGTTTCTCCAGTCAGCTGATGGTTTGCCTTGATGGGACTGTAAACTCAGGCTAAACTAATTCCATCAAACATGTAAAACCTTCGCCTTCGACAAAACCACTGGAAAAACATGTATTTAGCCACCATCTTTCAGACAAAGTCATCCTATCTAACATCAAACTTCATCTGGTGATGCTTTGTGAATAAACCTTCTGTCAGAGGCTTTGCTGTCATGTAGTCATCATAGATATACTGTTATGTCCCCTGGAAGGTGTGCAACCTCATATCCAGACTGGAGACATGACATTGCATGATGTTAGAGGTGTATTTATTTCAATCACAACTTGTAGGAAGGAAAACGGAAGGGGAAGAAAAGGACATTTGGTTGTGCCAAATCAATGAAAACAATAAACAAAGCAAGGACTAAATCAGGAAACTACTCTGTAAACGGAAAACAAACACAAGAAACTTCCTAACTATCTCATCTACAAACAGCTGTACCAGAACAAATACAGTGGGTGACAACAACCTCCTACCTAGAGTGTCTATACAGACTACGTGCAGATGATGTAAAGGGCACCCCAAATTCACTTTCCAGAAAGGAGGTTCAATCATCTCTAAATATCTTTACGAGTTAAGAACCAGACCATCCCCACTGACAAAAAGCTGGATGTTTTACACAGTTGGAAGGAGAGAAGTTTATTTCAGCAGAAGGCAACTCAGTATGGTATATGTAAATAAATAAATACTTCTGCTGCTCAGTAGCAATAAGCATCATGGAGGAAAGCAGCTGCCTGAGTGTATGTGGACGTTTGAATCCACTTGTCAACTGATCAAATATTTCCCTTTATTAAAACTGTAACACTTTAGGGTGAAATTTTGGTGAAAAGAATAAAATCTTTGTTTCCGTTAGATTAAGTCTGGAGAAAACATGCACACAGGAAACTGAAAGTTAAGTTGAAATTAATATTTTATTCACGTCATATACTGTATTAGATCATGATTGAACAGATCATGATGGATTTGATCTACAGATGAAATGGTTGTTTCTACATGTAGCACTTTAAACCTAAGAAATGCTGTTTTAACCCCTCCAGTACATGTTCTCCCACCCAATAATCTGACTTAACAGGCCTACAGTATTTCAGATAGTACCCTTCGTCTAACCGAGAATCCAATCACAGCAGAAAACTGGCTGCTGGAAGTCTAGTCACAACTCAGATTTTGCCACATTTGGTTGTTTAAAATACACGGAAGTAGAATGATCTCCTTCATCCTAGGAGGAGGAAGAGGACGGTGAGGAGACAGCGTCTGCTGGGATCTAAAAAGACTGGCAGTAGATTTCTACCATTTCGCGTCATAAATCACAATTTCAGACATGAGTGAGGACTTTCCTGATGACTCCAGATACCTCGTCCTTCTCATGTGCTCTGCATTACCAATGTTATGAAGAAAAGTCCTGTTTTTCAAAAAGTATCACATGCTGTGACGTCATGCATAATCAGTGTGCTGAGTCGGATGTTTGTGGCTGAAGAATCAGAAAAACCGCAAAACGGTGATGACTGATAAGCCACTGATAAAGAAATTACACTCCCACATATGTTTGAGTTCTGAAAGGTCTTCCCCTTCATGTAAATAATTGTGTATTTATTCAGCTTCTGAATCTCTGGAGCTGTGTTGCTATGGGCAACCCATGTCTGACAGCTGCTTCAGGAGACAGGTAGAAATGTTGGGTGTTGTGCTGAATCTGCCAAATGGATTGATTTCTTAGAATTAAATGACTAATTAAAGATTTTGGAAATCAGTGCTTGTAAGGCAGCTGGGCTATACTTGTACCTGGATAAAGAGCCATGACATCTAAAATCTCTATATTGGTCTTGTTTATTCATATTGTAATGAGGACTGTAACTAGTTTATATATGGATTAGTAATCACTTCAGGGTGTCGGGCCAAGACAGCAATTATTATGTCCAGATGAGTTCAGATGAATAAGAGAATGTCCAGGTTCAGGATTTGACGTTGAACTTGTCCTTTATTTACAGATGGACATTATGATTAGAGAGGTTGATTCAGTTGAAGGTATGAATGTATCAGTATGAGTGTGGTTTCCCTACACAGAGAATAAAAGAAATACAGACTTATTAATAATGCTGGTCTACAATTACATTTCTTATGGTCAGTACAACTAAAAGTGTCCAGTATTTGTCAGCTTCTTGATTAAGACAAGTGGTTTGTAGTAATTAGGTAATGTGTCACTTGCACTCTAATGTGTCATCTGTGCTCAACTCATCTTTCTGCCCATTGTGACCATACATCCGTCCATCTATCCATTTTCTTAGTCTAGTTCAGGGTAGCGGGAGAGCTGGAGTCTATCCCAGCAATCATTGGCCAAAAGGTAGGTACACCCTGGACAGGTCACCAGTCCATCACAAGGCCCCTTTGTCATAATTTATGTGTATTTTGGTATGTTTTTAGAGAGCTTGCAAACACATATCCCAAAAGAGCAAACAGAGCAGTACCACCAGAAATTGTGGTGGCAGTGTTGTTTGTTACAGTTCATGTGTAGAAAGGAAAAAAGAAGAAGATTGAGCCACGATGTGTTTAATGATCACCGCTTTGTACTTTACATCTCCTGAGTACTTTCTTTCTGTTATCATTGAAATAATTTCCTCCACCGTTGCCATGTTTGTTATATTCCTACTGAAATTGACACGAGAACTCAGGTGTAGCCCTGCGATGGACTGGCGAGCTGTTCAGGGTGTACCCTGCCTTTCGCCCAAAGACTGCTGGGATAGGCTCCAGCTTCTCCAGCAACAAAAAGAATGAATGAACTTAATTGTGAACGCTAAACTCTACACTGCCCTCTAGTGGTTTTTTCGCCTAATAACTATGCCAACATGAAGCTGGCATGGGGTGTATGTGGGCAGTCATGTTTAACAAAATCAGAAGTGCACATATCTACTGTACTTATGTATGGAAAGTGAGCAAAATCAGGCCATTAGGAAAGACAATTCTGTGCATGTTTCACATAGTGTTTTGCTTCCCCACTCTCTCAAACATCCATCCATTTTTTTAACCACTTAGTCCAATTAAGAGTAGCGGGGAAGCTGGAGCCTATCCCAGCAATCATTGTATGAGTGACAGGTACACCCTGGACTGGTCACCAGTCCATCACAAAGCCTCTCTGACATCATTTTACATGCAACTTTCTGTTGCTTTGTCTTCTCCCCACAGAGCAAATTTGATACAACCGGCTTCCTCTCCATCTCCATCTCGTCTTGATGCTCGAGAAGTCTCATCAAAGTCTCTGCCTTCCCCTGAGTTACCTGAGTTTGTCTCCTATTCTTTCCTTTCATTAATTCCACACCAACATGATGCTCCGTGCTCTATATTTTCTCTTTTTTTTCCCAAGTAAAGAAGGAGGGGTATATGTACAGGTACTAATTAAATTACTCTCAAAATATGACAGAACTGTACAAACACCGTGCTCTGCAATGCATGGAGGTCCTGGCCTGCAATGCACACTGGGCCCATCTGTTATGTGAATCTCCAAGTATTTCAAAGAGTGCCTGCTTTTAGGGTTGTTCACAGTTAGCAAAAGAACAGAGTCCAAATTATCCAAAACTATATAAATCTGATTCTTTATAACATCAGTGTATGTTACATGTTATTTTAAGTACTGCAGAGCCACATGAAGCAGAGGAAAATTTCTGTTTTTGTGAGCAAAGGATGTGAAATAAACCAAATACCTGGAATAATATGTGAGCTGAACACATTGTGTCACAAACTAGAGGGTGAAATTAGTTAGATGACAAAATGTGTCTGTGTAACAGCCGCAGGTTTCAACAGTTGTAGCTCAGGGAGACTAAAAACGAAACACAACTGTCCTGTGAACAAGTCGCAGTGCAGCAAGAGGCAAAACAAAAACAGGGACGATTGCAAGGCTGTTCCATGACATGCATGGCCATTTCTCTTCTCCTTTCATTCCTTCTCCATAAGCAGATCACCTAAAGGATTCTTTCATCTTTAAATGTCCATTTGTGTTGATTTGACCCTCGACTTGAGAATCAAAACTGTCAACTACAGTCGCACAACTCACCATCAATATTATGTAATTAATCCACCTGGATGGACGGGTCTATGTTTAATTATTTGTTTTGTTTCAATCATTTTACATGGAATACCACATGTGACCCTACAACCAAATCTTTATGAGTCAATTACAGTTCATTTGGAAGCCTTTTGTGGTAGTATTGACTTTAACGGTATCAGTGAACTCCAGAGGTAAATCTCCTCCCCCTCCGTGCAGCCTTCTTGTACCAAACCCCTGAAAGGTTAGGGGAAATTGCCACATATCTCACCTATAATTAATCACACCAACTATTTTGCACTGAAGTGTTCTAACCTCCCCCTGATAAGAAGGACCACACAGGACCCAGAGCCAGTCCTTGGGTAAATGACTGCAGCAACGCTGTAAACAGACACATACATTCACAAACACACACAGAGTGTTTCTGCCAGCTGTTAGTGTCTTCAGTCCAAACACATAAAGACGCATCATTTCCTTCAATGCCACTCTAGATTGCCTGATTCAGCTGGAGAAATAATGTTACTTTAAATTCATGCGTAACCATGAGAGTAATTCAAGCAAGGAAAATACCCACAGTAACAAAAGTTTGTACCACAGAAGGCACATACAGTTTAATCATAGTTGTATCGCCTGTGCTTAACACTATTAAAACCTTGTGTCAGAGGAGAGAGCAGAGGAGTATCTTTAGATTTGTTAAGCAGGTCTGCCCATGCAATGAAAGGAAGAGCTGGATCAGGTGATCACAGTATGAGCTGTAATGCTGTCTTCCAAACACACATACCTCCAAAAGTTCAAGCCAGTACACCTACTCCTCACAGACACTGCACAAATGTGATGAAACCCTATTGATGAAAGAAAACAGTATCATCCAGAAGACCAGAGGAATTATCTCCCAGCCACACTGCCACAAAGTAAAGCTAAAAGAGCCAAAAAACTGTTAAGAAAATTAGACTAGTGAGGGCAAGCTTTGGACCCAAGAGGAAGAAACTTTCTTTCCAGACGGAGCCACCGATGGCTGTTTATTGGATAACTTCCTGCTTAATTTCTATGTTTTCACAAGTTGCCTGGCAGAGGTCTGAGCAGTGAATCCTCCAGTGCGTGTGAGGTGCTAATAGCTGTAATTCATATCCACAGCAGCCTGCAGTCACTAAGGAGGTCACAGGACTTTTGTAGCCTTGCTGGTATCATCTTAGTCTGGATTTGTGTAAATTTAACCTGTAATATCTTTGCAGATTTGTGGAGAAGGTCAGAGAATGGAAGTACTCAGGAAGATTATAATAAATGTGGGTTCATTGAACTTCCATGAAGAGACCTTTATGGTTCTCAGTCTAGCTGAAGAGCAGATAGATAGATAGATAGATAGATAGATAGATAGATAGATAGATAGATAGATAGATAGATAGATAGATAGATAGATAGATAGATAGATAGATAGATAGATAGATAGATAGATAGATAGATAGATAGAGATTGATTGATTGATGGACAGATAGATAGATAGATAGATAGATAGATAGATAGATAGATAGATAGATAGATAGATAGATAGATAGATAGATAGATAGATAGATAGATAGATTGATTGATTGATGGACAGATAGATAGATAGATAGATAGATAGATAGATAGATAGATAGATAGATAGATAGATTGATGGACAGATAGATAGATAGATAGATAGATAGATAGATAGATAGATGGATAGATAGATAGATAGATGTGGTTTTAGCATTTATTTTCTCTTTGTATGGTTGCCAGATGAGAATTTCCGTATAGATATGCAACAGGAAGAGCTCTCTGGATGTCATCAGTGGGTCAAACAGCGCCATCCTGTGGTGAGACTACGTAGTTACAGTTGTACAGTGTCAGGTAATGATATCCAGATCATTAAGCACTGAAATGCTGTCTTGCACAATTATTTTATTACTTATTTTTATTATTCATAAAAACAACTGACTTGATCTTAATGATCAAATCCAACTTTTTCTAAACTGTCGCTTTGACGTCAATTAGAGCGGAAACAAAAACATGTCCATGTTTCCACCCGGACGGCCTTTAATGCAGCACCCAGGTCAGCCTGCAACACAGCGAGCCATGCAGCTGGAACAGCTGACTGTTTAACAGTCTGATGGAGAAGAAGGAAACATGTCTTCATCTGCAGATGGAGCAGAAGTTTCACCTGCAAACTGGATCCTGCTGCATCCTGTGGTGAGTGGACAAGTCTGTCCTCTGGTAGAGACAAGTCTGTCCTCTGGTAGAGACACGTCTGTCTTCTGGTAGAGAGACACGTCTGTCCTCTGGTAGAGACACGTCTGTCTTCTGGTAGAGACAAGTCTGTCTTCTGGTAGAGAGACACGTCTGTCCTCTGGTAGAGAGACACGTCTGTCCTCTGGTAGAGACACGTCTGTCTTCTGGTAGAGACAAGTCTGTCTTCTGGTAGAGAGACACGTCTGTCCTCTGGTAGAGAGACACGTCTGTCCTCTGGTAGAGACAAGTCTGTCCTCTGGTAGAGACACGTCTGTCTTCTGGTAGAGAGACACGTCTGTCCTCTGGTAGAGACACGTCTGTCTTCTGGTAGAGACAAGTCTGTCTTCTGGTAGAGAGACACGTCTGTCCTCTGGTAGAGACAAGTCTGTCTTCTGGTAGAGACACGTCTGTCCTCTGGTAGAGACACGTCTGTCTTCTGGTAGAGACACGTCTGTCCTCTGGTAGAGACAAGTCTGTCTTCTGGTAGAGACACGTCTGTCCTCTGGTAGAGAGACACGTCTGTCCTCTGGTAGAGACACGTCTGTCTTCTGGTAGAGACACGTCTGTCTTCTGGTAGAGACAAGTCTGTCCTCTGGTAGAGACACGTCTGTCTTCTGGTAGAGACAAGTCTGTCTTCTGGTAGAGACACGTCTGTCCTCTGGTAGAGAGACACGTCTGTCCTCTGGTAGAGACAAGTCTGTCTTCTGGTAGAGACACGTCTGTCTTCTGGTAGAGAGACACGTCTGTCCTCTGGTAGAGAGACACGTCTGTCCTCTGGTAGAGACAAGTCTGTCTTCTGGTAGAGACACGTCTGTCCTCTGGTAGAGAGACACGTCTGTCCTCTGGTAGAGAGACACGTCTGTCCTCTGGTAGAGAGACACGTCTGTCTTCTGGTAGAGACAAGTCTGTCTTCTGGTAGAGAGACACGTCTGTCCTCTGGTAGAGACAAGTCTGTCTTCTGGTAGAGACACGTCTGTCCTCTGGTAGAGAGACACGTCTGTCTTCTGGTAGAGACAAGTCTGTCTTCTGGTAGCGACACGTCTGTCCTCTGGTAGAGAGACACGTCTGTCCTCTGGTAGAGACAAGTCTGTCTTCTGGTAGAGACACGTCTGTCTTCTGGTAGAGACACGTCTGTCCTCTGGTAGAGAAACACGTCTGTCCTCTGGTAGAGACAAGTCTGTCTTCTGGTAGAGACAAGTCTGTCTTCTGGTAGAGAGACACGTCTGTCCTCTGGTAGAGACAAGTCTGTCTTCTGGTAGAGACAAGTCTGTCTTCTGGTAGAGAGACACGTCTGTCTTCTGGTAGAGACACGTCTGTCTTCTGGTAGAGACACGTCTGTCCTCTGGTAGAGAGACACGTCTGTCTTCTGGTAGAGACAAGTCTGTCTTCTGATAGAGAGACACGTCTGTCCTCTGGTAGAGAGACACGTCTGTCTTCTGGTAGAGACAAGTCTGTCCTCTGGTAGAGAGACACGTCTGTCTTCTGGTAGAGACACGTCTGTCTTCTGGTAGAGACAAGTCTGTCTTCTGGTAGAGAGACACGTCTGTCCTCTGGTAGAGACAAGTCTGTCTTCTGGTAGAGACAAGTCTGTCTTCTGGTAGAGAGACACGTCTGTCTTCTGGTAGAGACACGTCTGTCTTCTGGTAGAGACACGTCTCACATCTGTCTTCTGGTAGAGACATGTCTGTCCTCTGGTAGAGACACGTCTGTCCTCTGGTAGAGACACGTCTGTCTTCTGGTAGAGAGACACGTCTGTCCTCTGGTAGAGACACGTCTGTCTTCTGGTAGAGACACGTCTCACATCTGTCTTCTGGTAGAGACACGTCTGTCTTCTGGTAGAGACACGTCTGTCCTCTGGTAGAGACACGTCTGTCCTCTGGTAAAGACACGTCTGTCTTCTGGTAGAGAGACACGTCTGTCTTCTGGTAGAGACACGTCTGTCTTCTGGTAGAGACAAGTCTGTCCTCTGGTAGAGACACGTCTGTCCTCTGGTAGAGACACGTCTGTCCTCTGGTAGAGACACGTCTGTCTTCTGGTAGAGAGACACGTCTGTCCTCTGGTAGAGACACGTCTGTCCTCTGGTAGAGACACATCTGTCTTCTGGTAGAGAGACACGTCTGTCTTCTGGTAGAGATACGTCTGTCCTCTGGTAGAGACACGTCTGCCTTCTGGTAGAGACACGTCTGTCCTCTGGTAGAGACACGTCTGTCTTCTGGTAGAGACACGTCTGTCCTCTGGTAGAGACACGTCTGTCCTCTGGTAGAGACACGTCTGTCTTCTGGTAGAGACACGTCTCACATCTGTCTTCTGGTAGAGACACGTCTGTCTTCTGGTAGAGACATGTCTGTCTTCTGACCGAGCTTCTTTCTTTTTCTCTTTATCTTTCTCTTTTATCCCCCCCATAACAGTGTTGCATCATTAACATGTATGTCTCCTGTCTCAGCAGGTCTCCCTGGCTGGGAGTAGCACTTCCTTTTGTCTGTTGTCGTCTTTCTGTCCTCTTCCCCCCACACAGCAGAGGCAGATGGCTGCCTGTCCTGAGCCGGGTTCTGCCGGAGGTTTCCTTCCTGTTAAAAGGGAGTTTTTTCCTTCCCACTGTCGCCAGTGTGCTTGCTCAGGATGGGAGGTTGAGTTGGTTTCCTTATATAGGCTTTCATTATAGTTTCCCCTCTGTCTGTAAAGCGTCTTGAGATGGCATTGCCGTGATTTGACGCTATATAAATAAAGTTGAATTGAATTGAAATTCTGGTAGAGACACGTCTGTCCTCCTGTAGAGACAAGTCTGTCTTCTGGTAGAGACATGTCTGTCTTCTGGTAGAGACACGTCTCACATCTGTCTTCTGGTAGAGACACGTCTGTCTTCTGGTAGAGACATGTCTGTCCTCTGGTAGAGACACGTCTGTCTTCTGGTAGAGACACGTCTGTCTTCTGGTAGAGACACGTCTCACATCTGTCTTCTGGTAGAGACACGTCTGTCCTCTGGTAGAGACACGTCTCACATCTGTCTTCTGGTAGAGACACGTCTGTCCTCTGGTAGAGACACGTCTGTCTTCTGGTAGAGACACGTCTCACATCTGTCTTCTGGTAGAGACATGTCTGTCTTCTGACTGAGCTTCTTTTTTTTTCTCTTTATCTTTCTCTCCCCCCCCCATAACAGTGTTGCATCATTAACATGTATGTCTCCTGTCTCAGCAGGTCTCCCTGGCCGGGAGTAGCACTTCCTGTTGTCTGTTGTCGTCTTTCTGTCCTCTTCCCCCCACACAGCAGAGGCAGATGGCTGCATGTCTTGAGCCGGGTTCTGCCGGAGGTTTCCTTCCTGTTAAAAGGGAGTTTTTTCCTTCCCACTGTCGCCAGTGTGCTTGCTCAGGATGGGAGGTTGAGTTGGTTTCCTTATATAGGCTTTCATTATAGTTTCCCCTCTGTCTGTAAAGCGTCTTGAGATGGCATTGCCGTGATTTGACGCTATATAAATAAAGTTGAATTGAATTGAAATTCTGGTAGAGACACGTCTGTCCTCTGGTAGAGATACGTCTGTCCTCTGGTAGAGACACGTCTCACGTCTGTCTTCTGGTAGAGACAAGTCTGTCTTCTGGTAGAGATACGTCTGTCCTCTGGTAGAGACATGTCTGTCTTCTGGTAGAGACAAGTCTGTCTTCTGGTAGAGACACGTCTCACGTCTGTCTTCTGGTAGAGACACGTCTCACGTCTGTCTTCTGGTAGAGACAAGTCTGTCTTCTGGTAGAGACACATCTCACGTCTGTCCTCTCGTAGAGACATGTCTGTCTTCTGGTAGAGACACGTCTGTCTTCTGGTAGAGACAAGTCTGTCTTCTGGTATAGACACGTCTCACGTCTGTCTTCTGGTAGAGATACGTCTGTCCTCTGGAAGAGACACGTCTGTCTTCTGGTAGAGATACGTCTGTCCTCTGGTAGAGACACGTCTGTCTTCTGGTAGAGACACGTCTGTCCTCTGGTAGAGACATGTCTGTCCTCTGGTAGAGGCAAGTCTGTCTTCTGGTAGAGACACGTCTGTCCTCTGGTAGAGACACGTCTGTCCTCCTGTAGAGACACGTCTGTCTTCTGGTAGAGACACGTCTGTCCTCTGGTAGAGACAAGTCTGTCTTCTGGTAGAGACACGTCTCACGTCTGTCTTCTGGTAGAGACGTCTGTCTTCTTGTAGAGACACGTCTCACGTCTGTCTTCTGGTAGAGACACGTCTGTCCTCTGGTAGAGACACGTCTGTCCTCTGGCAGAGACATATGGACACTGTGGCTTTTCTGGTTTCATGGAGAAATGATGGAGAAAGGCCTCTGATTGGCTCATCTGTAGTATGAAGATTGAAAGATGTTTCGAGAATGATGGTGGGAGTTCTGTCTCAGGATGTCAGGAATAATCATGATAATAACAATGATGATAATATAATAATAATAATAATAATTATAATAGTCATGAATTTGTTTCATAAGACACTTTACTTTTGATACCAAACCTAAAAGTACCTCAGAGTAAAAAGCAGAATAAAAAGAAACAATAATAAACAGAAAATGAACAATTAGGAGCTTTTCTAACAAGAAAGTTTTTAGACCACGTGACCCAAACTGGTCGTCATCCTGTTGAGATGAAGAGGATGAGGGAGGATGGATGGATGGATGAGGAAGACGGCAGGATAGATGGGTTTGGGGTTTATGGACACCAAACTTTGCTGCAAATGGAGGGATGTCAAAGAGAACATGAGGGGGTGTGGGAGGTGAGGGAAAGGTGAGGCAGAGATGATGGATGGAAGGATGGAGGGAGGAAAGATGAACTGGTGAAAGGATGGAAGGATGAACTGATGAAAGGATGGAAGAATAAACTGGTGAAAGGATGGAAGGATGAACTGGTGAAAGGATGAAAAGATGAACTGGTGAAAGGATGGAAGGATGAACTGGTGAAAGGATGAAAAGATGAACTGGTGAAAGGATGGAAGGATGAACTGATGAAAGGATGAAAAGATGAACTGGTGAAAGGATGGAAGGATGAACTAATGAAAGGATGGAAAAATGAACTGGTGAAAGGATGGAAGGATGAACTGATGAAGGGATGAAAAGATGAACTGGTGAAAGGATGGAAGTATGAACTGGTGAAAGGATGAAAAGATGAACTGGTGAAAGGATGGAAAAATGAACTGGTGAAAGGATGAAAAGATGAACTGGTGAAAGGATGGAAGGATGAACTGATGAAAGGATGGAAGAATGAACTGGTGAAAGGATGGAAGGATGAACTGGTGAAAGGATGAAAAGATGAACTGGTGAAAGGATGGAAGGATGAACTGGTGAAAGGATGAAAAGATGAACTGGTGAAAGGATGGAAGGATGAACTGATGAAAGGATGAAAAGATGAACTGGTGAAAGGATGGAAGGATGAACTAATGAAAGGATGGAAAAATGAACTGGTGAAAGGATGGAAGGATGAAATGATGAAGGGATGAAAAGATGAACTGGTGAAAGGATGGAAGTATGAACTGGTGAAAGGATGAAAAGATGAACTGGTGAAAGGATGGAAAAATGAACTGGTGAAAGGATGAAAAGATGAACTGGTGAAAGGATGGAAGGATGAACTAATGAAAGGATGGAAAAATGAACTGGTGAAAGGATGGAAGGATGAACTGATGAAGGGATGAAAAGATGAACTGGTGAAAGGATGAAAAGATGAACTGGTGAAAGGATGGAAGGATGAACTAATGAAAGGATGGAAAAATGAACTGGTGAAAGGATGGAAGGATGAACTGATGAAGGGATGAAAAGATGAACTGGTGAAAGGATGGAAGTATGAACTGGTGAAAGGATGGAAGGATGAACTGATGAAAGGATGAAAAGATGAACTGGTGAAAGGATGAAAAGATGAACTGGTGAAAGGATGGAAGGATGAACTGGTGAAAGGATGGAAGGATGAACTGATGAAGGGATGAAAAGATGAACTGGTGAAAGGATGGAAGGATGAACTGGTGAAAGGATGAAAAGATGAACTGGTGAAAGGATGGAAAAATGAACTGGTGAAAGGATGGAAGGATGAACTGGTGAAAGGATGGAAAAATGAACTGGTGAAAGGATGGAAGGATGAAAAGATGAACTGGTGAAAGGATGGAAGGATGAACTGATGAAGGGATGAAAAGATGAACTGGTGAAAGGATGGAAGGATGAACTGGTGAAAGGATGAAAAGATGAACTGGTGAAAGGATGGAAGGATGAACTGATGAAAGGATGAAAAGATGAACTGGTGAAAGGATGGAAGGATGAACTGGTGAAAGGATGAAAAGATGAACTGGTGAAAGGATGGAAAAATGAACTGGTGAAAGGATGGAAGGATGAACTGGTGAAAGGATGGAAGGATGAACTGATGAAGGGATGAAAAGATGAACTGG
The DNA here is from genome assembly GCF_933228915.1 of Telmatherina bonti. Classification (NCBI taxonomy): domain Eukaryota; kingdom Metazoa; phylum Chordata; class Actinopteri; order Atheriniformes; family Telmatherinidae; genus Telmatherina; species Telmatherina bonti. The sequence goes on from NC_136625.1 coordinate 35,196,834, forward strand.
TGAAAGGATGGAAGGATGAACTGGTGAAAGGATGAAAAGATGAACTGGTGAAAGGATGGAAGGATGAACTGATGAAAGGATGAAAAGATGAACTGGTGAAAGGATGGAAGGATGAACTGGTGAAAGGATGAAAAGATGAACTGGTGAAAGGATGGAAGGATGAACTGGTGAAAGGATGAAAAGATGAACTGGTGAAAGGATGGAAGGATGAACTGGTGAAAGGATGAAAAGATGAACTGGTGAAAGGATGGAAGGATGAACTGATAAAGGATGAAAAGATGAACTGATGGAAGGATGAACTGATGAAAGGATGGAAGGATGAACTGGTGAAAGAATGGAAGGATATATGAAAGAGTGAGGACAAACGGGTGAGTGGAGGAAGGATGGATAAGAAGATGAAGAACGGGAGATAGAGGGAAGAAGAGGAGGAGGAGAATGAACAGATGAAGGATGATGAATAGACGTGGGAATGAAAGGGTGAACGAATGAGAGGGTGAGGATGGATTAAGAAGGGAGACGGATGGGTGAGGGCAGAAGGAAGGAAGATGGAAAGATGACAACTTCCTGTTTTAGTACCAACAGATGAAGGACCTGGAGGTTGCCGACGGCGCCCAGCTTCACGCAGCGTTCCTGGTGTTCATGGATCTCTCTGAGGGTAAGCTTCATCTTCATCATCATCATCGTCGGGGTGATGTAAGGGGAGTGTCTTTAATAGATGAGAAGAACGTAGGAGATTCTGGCGTTTCCCGCAGTGCGTCGGTGGAAGGAGGTGTCGTGTGTGAGGAGTCCTGACCTCCACGCCGTTCTGCTGGAAGGGAGGGAGAAGGAGGGAGCGCCACTGCAGACCGTTCTTCCTCTTCCTGTTCACCGATCTCTGAGCCACAGAAGGTGATCCGACTTTTTCCTGGAAGGAAACTTTTCCCCGTCTTCTCTGTGACGTTCCTCCCTGTTTTCTGCCGCCGCAGCGTCCGCCGCGTGCTGGACCGAGGCGTTCCCATGCTGCTGTGCGCCGTGGCTCCAGACTCCACGCTGGTCTATCAGCGGATGACGGACGGGTTGGTGACGCCGGACCCTCCTGCGGGACCCTTTCAGGACGTGGGACGTCGGCAGCACCGCAAGAGACGGCAGCAGCACTGACAGGAGGATGGAGAGGAAAGAACCGGAAGATAGCTGGTTGATCCGACAGGCAGCATCTGGAAAAGCAGCGTCAACCAGTTACAAACTGAAAGGTTGTTGTTATTGTTTACAGACCAAAAAAAAATCCACAAACAATCAGATAATGACTCTTCTTTTTATAAACTTGTAGATTTGATAGATTTCTATTCATTTTTTTACGTTTGCTAATCTGCTACATTTTCTTAGCATCACTTCTTTTTTGTTGTAAATAAAAAGAATCTCATCTTTCACGTTTGTGTAGTTTGTTGTGAGTGTGTGTGTGTGGGGGGGGGGGGTGTTGGATCATGTACAGTTGTGCTCATATGCAGTGTGCGATTTATGAAAAAACCGGGGGGGGGGGGGGGGTTGTTAAAAAATCTTTCTTTGATAAAATAACTGGCAACATGTTATCTTTCATGCAGGTTTCTTCATTCCAAACTGGAAGAAAAATCTGGAAAATAAAAATGAAAGTCAGTATAATGTTCCGAAAATTTTGGCCAATTTAAAAGATTATAATTATTTTAATGTCCTTACCGATAAACTTAGCAGAACAGTCTGGTATGGGGAGGGATCTCAGCTTTGTTTGACCTTTTTCCCGTGTGTATATAGCTTTTTGACTGCCTCGACCAAAGACCGGAACATTAGTCCCCCCCCCCAGGATAAAAAATAAATGACCGGGGCGGGGGACATCAAAAGCAAAAGAGGGGGGGTAAATCCCCTCCATCCCCCACAACAAATCGCACCCTGCTCATATGTATTCATCCCCTTTCATTAAAGAAAAGGAACAATAAATAAAAATTTGCAAAAATATAATTTAGTAATATAAGACACTGTTTTTTAGAGTTGAAGAAAGGAAAAAAAAAAAAACAGACAAATGTGTCCTGGACAAATGAGAGACTTTTCTGTTGAACAGTGGGACAAAATACCTGTCAACAGGTGCAGAAGTCTGACTGAGAGGAACAGAAAACACCTGACTGGAGCGGAAACATTAAAGGATTCTTCAGCTAAATATTAGTTTATGAGTGATGGAATATGTAATAAATTATCTGATTTGTTTGTTTTTTAAAAAATATTTCTATTGAACCAGAATTAGAAAATAATGTAATGATTTTCATAAAATTTTTATTTATTACTTTAGTCAGTTTCAGCTTATTTTACAGGCAGCTGTTTTTTTCCTTCTTTAATGAAAGGATATGAATAAGTATGAGCACAACTGTATGTTTTCTGTGATAAAACTGATCACATGTTTTTGTGACAACATGTGATAGACATGAAGCAGCACGGCTGAACTGAAGAGAAACCTCGGGTTGGTCTTATAAAGTTCAGTAAACATTTCACCTGAACAAGGTCCGATCACACGGCACGGAGGAGGTTGTGAGATTATAAATTCCCAGACAAATATAAAAAAGACTAAATGAAGAGGGATGAGACGGGGTAAGAGATGACGGGGAGAACGGATGAAAAGATGACAGGAGAAGGAGGAGATGATGGATGAGGGTGAAGATCGGCAAAGCGAGAATGGATGGATGAAGAGAATATGTGGTGATGATTAACAGAAATCTTCCCTGATTGATCATTTAATAGATTATTTATCAAAACAGAAAAGCATAAACTGTCCCCTTTATGACTGGTAAGAAATCCTAATAATACACGGACTGATAAAATATGTATTGATAAATGGAGCATCAGACCAGTGTAGAAACATTCTCAGTGAAGTTCAGGTCTGGACAATCCATGTGTGAAAGTGGTGCCTCCTGTTCCCTGAACCACTCTTTCCCAACATGAGCCTAATAAATCCACCGTCTTCTTGGAATAGATCGCGGTCATCCAGGAAGATGGAATAACCTTCTCGCTCAGTTTATTCAGGACATCAGCAGACCACGTGACCTTCCATGTACCTCTGGTTAGCCTCCTGGATTATCGGTTTTCTTATTGCTGCACAGCTGTTCAGTCCTTCCCCAAGTTCCTTTCACATTGTTCATGTGGAAATGTCTTTACTTGTAGTTAAATTAAAGGTCATATGGTGATAAAGCTGTAGTTTCTTTCCTGTTTTACTTATAGATAAAGCAGCAACACCAGTTAAGCTAACGTTAAGCTAATGCTTGAGTTTAACAGGATGATACACAAGAAAAGGCCAAGATGGAGTAAAATAAATGGTCACAGTGTGATTACGTTAAACAGAAATGATGCAGGATTTGTCATGAAGGGTCCTAATCAAACTTCTTTCATCTGTCCAGCTAACTTCTCACACTTTATGACTTTATTTTCTTGGTTGTGTATCGAAAGAAGTAGTCATCTATATGGAATTATATTTGTTCCATAATCTCCAAGCAAAACTTTTTAAAACTGAAGCAAAAAACAGCAATTAAAACCAAGGCTGTGTCTATACACACTATATTTCAGTGCGTAGTGCAAAAATCTCAGTGCACTGAAAGTACCCAGATGCTGCCCTAAACCCGCCCATAAATGCAGTGTGGAACGATGGACACTTCGTGCACTAAATCGACGCCATTTTGCTGACGTAGCAGAAGAGGATGGACTTTCCATCAGTTTACCAGGTAAATAATGGCGGAGTTTAACGCCGGTCCAGGCGGGGATTCATTTGTATAAATGTAAGTATTAAATTATTCCGTTGTGATTGTGATGTATACTGCAGCCTGCCAATCTATCGCTGACGACAGTTATGGATCTGACCATTTGTCAGACTCTGTAGTTAGCACCGTAGGTTAGCACACTGTTAGCAGTTTTTATCCGCTATAGTGGACGTATACAGGTTATGTGTGTTATAAATGATGAATGTTATAGGTTCTGTATGTTCATTCATCCTTGTTGAACGTCCAGATGAAATATTGTGGTGTTTATGACGTAAACTATTAATACCGATATAGCGCCAGTTTTTAGAGAGCGGTCCGTTACTATGGTTACCACTGATGCCATAAATCTGCATCGTATCGTCAGATCTGAACTGCTGAGACTGAACGAGAAAATATAGATATAGAATAAACATAGTTGTGAATTTAGTTGGTTTGATTATTAGAGTGCAAAGTGTGAGGTGTGTAACTTTCTTCTGCATGGCTCCACCTCGTCTGTCCCTGATTGAAAATCGATCGATCGATCGAGTGTGTGTGTGTGTGTGTGTGTGTGTGTGAGTGTTTAGTTTACGTTGTAGTTGGTGTCATGTAATATTTACTGAATGTTTCGTGTGTTTTGTGTATGGTAATAAATTAATCATAACAAAATATTTAATTATATTTGAAAAATGTAAAGAGAAGTTCATTGTAGATCTTCATCATATAGAGACACACAATTTGTTTCCCATTCGCCAAATTATTTATTGTTTAGATATAAATGCAATCATGATCTGGGGAGTAACACATCATTGCCATCCTCTGCCTCTCATCAGCCTCACAGACGGTTCCTGGAGATGCTGCTGGTTCTCCTGCTGGTTGTTCCCCAGCTGCCCTCCTGACATCTTCATCATCATCATCATCATCATCATCTGGCTCCAGAAGGTCACCGCTGCTCATGCAGATGTTGTGGAGGACGGTGGACGTACTTCACCTCCATCCAGAGCCTTTAGGAAGACGGACCTCCACCTGGTCTCTAGGATCCTGAAAGACGGACCTCCACCTGGTCTCTAGGATCCCGAAAGACGGACCTCCACCTGGTCTCTAGGATCCTGAAAGACGGACCTCCACCTGGTCTCTAGGATCCTGAAAGACGGACCTCCACCTGGTCTCTAGGATCCTGAAAGACGGACCTCCACCTGGTCTCTAGGATCCTGAAAGACGGACCTCCACCTGGTCTCTAGGATCCCGAAAGACGGACCTCCACCTGGTCTCTAGGATCCCGAAAGACGGACCTCCACCTGGTCTCTAGGATCCCGAAAGACGGACCTCCACCTGGTCTCTAGGATCCCGAAAGACGGACCTCCACCTGGTCTCTAGGATCCCGAAAGACGGACCTCCACCTGGTCTCTAGGATCCCGAAAGACGGACCTCCACCTGGTCTCTAGGATCCTGAAAGACGGACCTCCACCTGGTCTCTAGGATCCTGAAAGACGGACCTCCACCTGGTCTCTAGGATCCTGAAAGACGGACCTCCACCTGGTCTCTAGGCTCCTGAAAGACGGACCTCCACCTGGTCTCTAGGGTCCTGAAAGACCTCTCCACACACACCTGGCTTCTGACAGGCAGCAGTTGAAGCGAGCTTGCAGGTGGATTCAGACAGGCGGCCTGAGGAGCGTCATGAGGAAGATGGACCGCTACAAGCAGGGGGAGATTCAATAAAGGATTCAATAAAATGTTTCTATAACCACTTTGCTGCATCTCTGTGTCTGAGCATCTTCTTTACAGCATTACATTCCCTACATTATCATTTATAATCCGTTTCCTGTTGCCAAATGTGCACAGCATCAGAGTAAACACCAGTTAAAACAGATGTGTTTAATGTAAAGGACATTTTTTCCACTGAAAATATCTTTGCATATTTAAAACTGTTTTATTAGTGTTTTGATTTGCACTTTATTATATTAATAAGCCTGTGGGAGACATGCAGAGACACATGACAGTCTGATGTTGCTTTGTATTGTTAACAACTGAGATAGATCACTCTAGTGTAGGCCATAATATATGATGATATGATACATAAAGTTATGTTTGCTGGATTTGTTCATTTATTTATTACAACTTCCTAAAAAGAATTTAGTGGGACGAACCGTCTGAAACGATGAGCCAATAATGATGTGAGACTGGCAACAGGTACGCACTCTGGGCACGTATGCAGGAGGGTCATACACGTTAGAAATAAATAAATTTACGTACCAACTCATGTTCAGCCAATGGGAGGAGGATCCTTCGTCATCTTTAATGCGATGTAGTTTCATGAGAGAAGCGAATTCATTCTTGTAATTTAGCGCTTTGTTTTACTTTTGGCGGCAGAATAATTGTGGTCAAATGCGAGTTCGTCACTACCGGTTAGTGCACTACGTCCATGTTCCATTTGGGACAACACTTACCCACCGCAGTGCGCACTACAGAGAAAAGTGCGTAGTGCACACTATGCACTATGCACTAACGAATTGAGACACAGCCCAAAACTTTCTAAAACTTAAGTAAAATGAATGATTGATGTCATTTATAAATCTCATTGGGCTACAGCTGTGTCACTCCAAAACTCAGCAGCCAATCGGAATGCACCCCTGAAAGAGCCCGCCCATGAAAGGTTTGTGTCAGAAATTAAACCAAACGATCATGAATCAAAACCAAAGACGGTGAAGCGCAACCAAAACAGCGAGAAGAGAGAAAGAGGAAACTGCAAACAAAACTACCCAATTTAACCAAATAACAGCCTAATAGTTTTCTTGATGATTAATCATGTTTGATTTTGAGATCATTTGTTTTACCTAAGTTTTAGAAAGTTGTGGTTTTAATTGTTGTTTTTTGCTTGAGTTTTAAAAAGTTTTGCTTGGAGATTATGGAACAAATCTGATTCCATACGTCTAGAGCTCGATTTTGTCAGTTCGAGGCACCGAACTGACAAAATGTAAAGATCAATGGCACCATATAGTTCAATCTTTTACTTTATGAATTTACATCTTGATTAAATAGTTTAAATTTGTTTTTATGTTTTCTGGAAGTACATGAACCTGGAAAAGTCACAACCGAAGTCCAGTCATGAGCCCAGTTCAGATGCCGCCACACCAACATTATTAAAAGTATTTTTTTAATCTCAATTATTACATCTTTATTTTAAAGAGGCTATACTGAACTTTGGCAGTTCTTTATACCATTTAATAATAGATAATTCAGCAACCCACTTCATCCTGTTTCTTCTCTGAGATCTCGCCAACCAGTAAAAGTCAGTCAAACGTTGGCTATCTTTTGATTGTTTTCTATTTTTCCTTATTTTCTCTTCCTACAATTATGTTTCTTTGGTTTCTTAGGGAACAACGGCTCCAGAAACGTACAAATTAGATGTTACTGTCAGAAGCACAGATTACTGAGGTGGGAGAGGTATGTGGTGTTGCTTTAACACTTGCTGTCCATGTCATGAATTTTCTTTGAAAATTTAAAAAATAAAATTATGAAAATTATGTAACAGATCAAGGTACCAGAAAACAACAAAAGAGGGACCTAAATGCGGGACTGACAAAACCCAGAGGCAGATGAAGGTACTAAAGATCTGATTTAACAAAAAACATAAATGATGACTAACACACACACACACACACACACACATCAAACTGGAAATGAATAAAGGAAACCTGCAGTATTTGTACAAAGGGACTGATTACAATACATGTAGCAGGTATGACAATAAAAAAAACCTGCTACTTTGTGTGTGTGTGTGTGTGTGTGTGTGTGTGTGTACAGAACACACAATGAAAAAAAAACCTTAAAAAAAAAAAACCCAAAGAAACCAGAACTAAAAAAAATGACAAAAATTAAGGAACGTAACAGGAACAAAACTCCACATGGCAAAGTTCATTCTTTCGTTCATTTTTTCGAACCGTTTAGTCCGATTAGAGTCGCAGGGAAGCTGGAGTGTATGCCAGTAAACTAAACACTGGGCGATATGTGGGGTACACTTGGACAGTTTGCCTGTCTATCACCGGGATAATCACAAAATATCTAATAAATTCTGATTTTCCTAAAAAAATTTATTTGAACATTTCTGCAAGATTTATTTTTTTTTAGTGGCCAAATTTCAGCTTTCCTTCTGATTCTTTCTAAAAATTTATCTATAACAGTGAAGAATTTATCATTTTCAACCCTGAACTTCTAAAATAAATTCATTTTTTTATTTCAACCGGAGTTAAGTTTGTCTTTTACTTCAGCAAGAAGAGATAACATAATATAATAAAAAAAAGAATGTTAATTATTTGAATAAATTTATTGTAGAAATGATGATAAATCTAAAAAAAATGCAAACTGCCTTTCTACTTTTCTCTTCGTCATCTTTAATGAATCAGCAGTTGTGCTCGTTAAAAATGGCCAGTGTGTTGATATTTAGTTGCTGCTTTGTGATGTGATACATGGTATTATGTGATGCTCTGGGCTGTAAAAAAAAAAAAAAGTTCAGTTTGTCAGGATGCAGCAAGGCAACATAGAAACCAGGAATATGCACCATGAACGTTGCTAAGCCATTAAAGCAAAAGCTGAGTTTAAAGGTTGGAAACGTACGTGATGCACACTGACTCCAGGAAAGTCCAGGAAACTTGGCTCGATTTGGCGAGGAACTAAAATATTCCACACACTTCCTTTGGTTCGGTTTGTTTTTCCACTGTACTTTGCTGAAGTGGACCCAACCGCCTGAGCATCACGCAGGTACAACAACTGCTTGCTACACTGCAAAAACTCTGCCTTAAAAAACAAGAAAAAAATTACACAAAAATTAGGTAAATGTTTCTTAAAATAAGATAAATTATCTGCCAACAGAACAAGATAATTTGGTTTGTCAAGACTTCTCAAAACAAGTAAAACTACAGGAGGAATTCTCTGGCATAAAAACTAGGAATTATCTTATCTTTAAAAAAATAAGCATATGTGTACTTAATTTAAGATTTTTAATCTTACTTAGATTTCAGTTTTTTGCAGTGTAGGGGGCCAAGATGATCACAGACAAAGAAGAAAATCCCGCTCATTGATTGGCCAGGTCCAAAAACAACTTGTTCACCCCAAGTAAACAATGAGACAATAAATGTTTGCAGTTTCAGGTTTTCTCTTTTGCTTTTGGTGTTCAAACCTTTTTTTCAAATTTATTTTACAAGAATCTGTCTGGTTTGCGCAGGAGATGCGTAGATATCCATCACGCTGCTCAACGTCACTTCCTCTCTTCCATTCACTGGTTTGCATTCACACTGTAAGCGTCCAACATTTGACCCTGACCCCATTTCACCACAAAAGATCGAGTCACTGACGAAGTCCTGACCCATCTTTCACCTCCACCGTTCTACTGTTACCTGTAAACAAGCGCCTGACACACTCAGTTCATTGGCTGCCAGTAGAGTCTCCTGCGTTTTGGAGGATTTTGGCTCGTCTTCCGGTACTGTGGCATGTGGGGGCAAAAGGTGCCTGTGTCGGGGAAGCACTCGAAGCACGTTCAAAACTAGTTGGGTGCGTGCTGGATGGGTGCATTTTGACATGCGCCTGGTCAAATCTGCTTTCCCTTTACAGAAACTGCGATGGACTAGCGAGCTGTCCAGGGTGTACTCTGCCTTTCGCCCTAAGATTGCTGGGATAGGCTCCAGCTTCCCCGCCACCCTGAATTGGATTTAGTGGTTAGGAAAATGAATGAAACTGTAGAAGCATTAAAGACGTCTTCCTCTTGAAGACCCATCCTTTACCTGGAGGAAGCACCTCATCGTGTGTGTGATCTGGTGTGCTGCAGGGTGTGTCTGAAGACCAACAGAACCACATCACCTGCATCAGAGAAGAGCAGCGGTCCTGTAACTTCCAAATCAGAAGCTCATCTCAACCCTGCTATGACTTCAAATGCATGTAGAGATGTCCTCTATTGATTTCATCGCCCAGAAGAACCCTTTCCATGGTCTCCAGTACAACTTTTATGTTTACAAATCAGTATTTACATTAAAACCACAGCTGTAGTAACTGGACATAATCATTCCATTTATTGCTGGCGATCGTCTTGCAGGTTGTTGTGGTGTAAAGTTCTACTTAAAACATCACAAGAGTGTAACTTAGTGGGATAAATTACTGAAAGCAAGTTTAATTTTTCTAAAAAAAACAAACAAAAAAACCCCAAAAAAGAACAGAAAGCAAACAAACAAACAAAAAACATAAAAATAAAACACAGCGATATAACACTGGTGAATAAAATACACAGACGTGTGGTTTTGCAGCATCCGCCTCGTTGGGTCACATGGAGCAGATACTGAAACAGTCTGTAACCCCGATGAGCGAGTGCATGAGTATCGTTTGTGGTGCAACAGTGTACTGATGAGAGAAAGGACTAGACTACATGAGACAGAGATTACAACACTTAAACCCTGAGCCTTATTCAACGTAAATAGAGTACATGTTAACAGAAACAGACACGGACGGACAAACACGCCATACTGGCCCACTTTCTGCAGGAAAAGAGCTTCATATGCGTCCTGGAATGCAGGAGGTTTCCAACCCAATGACTTGTCGGGGAGGCATTCAATCATGAAATCTTCCAAATGATGAAGAAGATGTTCCTCTCATGACGAGTCAGTTCCTACTGCTGCATAAAACGTCTACAGCAGTTCACGTTTCTGATGTGGACAACAAGTCTCTGCCGAACATACGGAAAGATTCCTGCTTCATTCAGGATGTAAACCTAAAACATCTCATCTTTCGGAGCGATTGCAGTCATTTCAGCTGTAATCTCTCTGAACAAACCGGTAGTGAACAGATGGGAGGGGAAAAAGGTGCTTGTTTCAAGTCAGAGATCCATTCTTCTCAGGTGTGTTTGGAAATAGGGGACAATCAAAACAAGATGGAGGCTCCCTGAACATGGCGTCGCATACTTTCTTTTGCTTGTAAATGCCAGAGTAACAGTCTCCATCGTACTAGGCTGTCTGATGCACGGCCACAGGGCTATGTCACGTCCTCCTCCTCCTCCTCTGAGCAGTAGTCCCGGCCCTGAAAGCAACACACACATGGTCAAACACCAAAGGTTAATGAGCGATTACAGCTGAAGCCACGATGAAAAGACATTACGTTTTCCTAACTTCCTGAACTTTAATCAGGCTAAACTTCTCCCGTTACGATTTCCAAAATGATTTTTATTTTGCAAAATGACATAATAAGGAGATAATTAGAAGTAGAAGATAATTAGGTGTACGTACAAATGAATGAATAATAAAATCAGCCAAGAAGACCGAGGAGCTCCACAAGTCTGCCTCATTCTTGGGTACAATTTCACATGACGCCACATTCATCTGTTCAAACAATTATATGGAAGTATAAAAACCATGGAAATGTCCAGTTATCACACCACTTAGGAAGGAGATGTGTTCTGTGTCCCACAGATGAATGTGTTTTGATCCTAAACTGCAGAAACTGAAGTTACAGACCATGTGAAGATGCTGCTAAAGCTTGTCAGAAAGATTGAAAGGTGAAACTAGTCCTGAACTGACATGGTCTGCACGGCCAATCAGCAAGGGAGAAGTCATAAAGAATAAAAGAGAAGTTTAGTTTGCAAATGCAAAAAAAAACACCCCTTCATTTCAACAGATGAGGCTTAAGTGTGACTGTTTATAATGTTACATAATGACCATCGTTTTATTTAAACCTGAGAAAAGCATCCAAGCTGAGAAGTACGGGAGTGGCAGCATCATGCTGTGGGGTTGAAGAAGAACAGTTGCATTTTAGATGATAGATGGCACCACGAGGAAAGAAAATTATGTGGAAATATTGAACATATTGCAACATCATCAGATCCACGTGTCAGACAAAGGTGTATCGCATCACATTGTATGGCATCACATTGTATGGCATCGCATCGCATCACATTGTATGGCATCACATTGTATCGCATCACATTGTATGGCATCGCATCGCATCACATTGTATGGCATCACATTGTATCGCATCGCATCACATTGTATGGCATCACATTGTATGGCATCGCATCGCATCACATTGTATGGCATCACATTGTATCGCATCGCATCACATTGTATGGCATCACATTGTATCGCATCGCATCGCATCACATTGTATGGCACGACATTGTATCGCATTGCATCACATTGTATGGCATCACATTGTATCGCATAGCATCGTATCGCATAGCATCGTATCGCATTGTATGGCATCACATTGTATCGCATCGCATCACATTGTATGGCATCACATTGTATCGCATTGCATCGTATCGCATTGTATTGTATTGCATCACATCGCATCGCATTGTATTGCATCGCATCGCATCACATAGTATGGCATCACATTGTATCGCATCGCATCACATCACATTGTATGGCATCACATTGTATCGCATCGCATCACATTGTATGGCATCGCATCGCATCACATTGTATGGCATCACATTGTATCGCATCGCATCGCATCACATTGTATGGCATCACATTGTATCGCATCGCATCGCATCACATTGTATGGCATCGCATCGCATCACATTGTATGGCATCGCATTGTATGGCATCGCATCGCATCACATTGTATGGCATCACATTGTATGGCATCGCATCGCATCACATTGTATGGCATCACATTGTATCGCATCGCATCACATCACATTGTATGGCTTCACATTGTATCGCATCGCATCACATTGTATGGCATGGCATGGCATCGCATCACATTGTATGGCATCACATTGTATCGCATCGCGTCGCATCACATTGTATGGCATCACATTGTATGGCATCGCATCACATTGTATGGCATCACATTGTATGGCATCGCATCACATTGTATGGCATCACATTGTATCGCATCGCATCACATCACATTGTATGGCATCACATTGTATGGCATCGCATCACATTGTATGGCATCACATTGTATGGCATCGCATCGCATCACATTGTATGGCATCACATTGTATGGCATCGCATCGCATCACATTGTATGGCATCACATTGTATCGCATCGCATCACATTGTATGGCATCACATTGTATCGCATCGCATCGTATCGCATTGTATGGCATCACATTGTATCACATCGCATCACATTGTATCGTATCGCATCACATTGTATGGCACGACATTGTATCGCATTGCATCACATTGTATGGCATCACATTGTATCGCATCGCATCGTATCGCATTGTATGGCATCACATTGTATCGCATCGCATCGCATCACATTGTATGGCATCACATTGTATCGCATTGCATCGTATCGCATTGTATTGCATCGCTTCGCATCACATAGTATGGCATCACATTGTATCGCATCGCATCACATCACATTGTATGGCATCACATTGTATCGCATCGCATCACATTGTATGGCATCACATTGTATGGCATCGCATCGCATCACATTGTATGGCATCGCATCGCATCACATTGTATGGCATCACATTGTATCGCATCGCATCACATTGTATGGCATCACATTGTATGGCATCACATCGTATTGCATTGTATGGCATCACATTGTATCGCATCGCATCGCATCACATTGTATGGCATCGCATCACATTGTATGGCATCACATTGTATCGCATCGCATCACATTGTATGGCATCACATTGTATGGCATCGCATCGCATCACATTGTATGGCATCACATTGTATGGCATCGCATCACATTGTATGGCATCACATTGTATCGCATCGCATCACATTGTATGGCATCACATTGTATGGCATCGCATCGCATCACATTGTATGGCATCACATTGTATCGCATCGCATCACATTGTATGGCATCACATTGTATCGCATCGCATCACATTGTATGGCATCACATTGTATCGCATTGTATTGTATTGCATCACATCGCATCGCATTGTATTGCATCGCATCGCATCGCATCGCATTGTATTGCATTGCATCATTTCACATTGTATCGAATTGTACCGTATCAAATCGCATGAAATATTCTCTTGCTTGTTCTTGTGTCTTTTATCAAATAGACATAATTTTAGTAATGCTAACTGACCTGAAACAGGAACAATTTTTTCTGATTTAACATGGAAAAAGTGAGAAAAAAAAGTTTTACTATTCATACTGTATTTTTACTGTTTATGTCAAATTCTGGCTTCAACCCATAAAAGGCTGAATTTATTATAAAATACATTATAAATTAGGGCTGGGCGATATCTCGAGTATACTCGAGATATGGTGGCTAGTCCTCTGTGAGAAATAGAAAATGTCTATATTCGTCATATTTGAGTATCCTGTTGTCACGCAGTTGTTTTTAGCTGTGGGCGGGGTTTCCTCCCTCTTCCTCGACTCTGCACCGCTTTGCGCAGAGAGTTAAAACAAGCGCACCTGTTTACGTACATAACGTGAGCTACGTGCTACGTCATGAGAGGCAGCGTGTAGCCACTGTTGCCAACTTGGTGACTTTCTCGTTAAATCTGGCAACTTTTTTTGTGAAAAGCGACAAATCTAGCGTCTTTTACTGGAGTTATTAGAAACTTTCCTGGTGTTTTGGCGTCTGACTTTAAAGCGCATATTGTAAAGTTATTGTCAGAAGGAGAGTCTCTCCCCGTCCTAAAGCACTCAGTCGCTCCAGCTGCAGCCAGTCAGAGGAGCAGAGAGGACACCTGCACAACTCCACCTACAGTCACAATGAACAGCCAAAGCCGCCACTGATCCCGCTCTGGATTACAGAGTGGGACGTAAATTACAAAGTTTTTCACGTCACGCAAAAATAATTAATTCTATTTGATTACATTCACAGCCTCTGTCACTTACTCACCTCATCCACTGTGTGTGACACAAGCATATTTATCTAGCTCGTCATGTCTCTAGAAAGTACAGAAAGCAGTGGGAATCAAACCCTGAATTAAAAACTGGCTGAAGCCGTTTATTGGAGACGATACGAGGACATTCTGCCTGGATTATAAGACTGATTTCTATGCTAAACTCTGCGATTAAAAAAAATACACGACAACTCAAAAACGTATCCATAAAGCAAAGCCTTATAATAGTTCATCATTTGAAAAGTCCCCCCTAGAGCACCTATTTTCATACGTTGCATTTATTACATCATGCAAAGTCACTTTATTTTGTTTTAAAATGACATGTTTCTGCCACTGCTTTAACTGTTCAATAAATACGGTTTTGATCAGTTTGCTTCGTTACAATTTCATCCTTTTGGCACGAATGTTTAAAATCAGCATATCTAAATGCAGTATGAGCAATTATGTTTTAATGTAGACACAAAATCATCTTACTGATGTGATTGTATGCACCAAAGCATTAATTCAAGGCTAAGGTAAATATTGAGATATATATCGTATATCGTGACAGGCCATAAAAATATCAGGATATTACTAAAAGGTCACATCGCCCAGCCCTATTATAAATACAGGGGAAAAGCTAATCAAATACAGAACAAATAAATACTAAGTGAAAGAAATACAATTCATGCAAGTTAGTAATAAAGATCCTATAAAAAAAAATCAATACACATGTGAGATTTATATAAAGGAAATAAATAAATGTAAAATAATAGTTTGGTTAAAGAAAGAAAACAGGTCAGAAGTGGTTTGTTGCAAACGTGAGAATCCAGATAGTTATCAACTATTCTGCAAATGGGTTGAAAATTTGGAGAAACTGAGTCACACTTTCTGGAAAATGTCTAAATATTTGGAAAATGTTTAGGTTTATTATCTGAACCAGGATATCTAAATCAACCTTTTATCATTTTCTTAATTTCCTAATTATATGTTTGCTTTTTGTTTGTGTTTATTTTG
The DNA here is from genome assembly GCF_933228915.1 of Telmatherina bonti. NCBI lineage: Eukaryota > Metazoa > Chordata > Actinopteri > Atheriniformes > Telmatherinidae > Telmatherina > Telmatherina bonti. Next base: position 35,212,383 of record NC_136625.1, read on the forward strand.
TGTAATCTGATCATTTTCACACTTATTGCAGCTTTCATGATTTATTCTATGATATTTTAATCTTAATTTTCTAGTTTTAAATAAATTTTAGATAACTTGGGTCGGTCTGTGAGGGAATTTAAAGGTGCCATGTGCAACAAAATCAAAGGTCAACCACAGAAAAATGTAATTTATCATTAAAAACTCTTTCTATTAGTATCTAATCACTTTACTTAAACTTTTTCTCTTAGAAAATGAACCATTTACGTTACCTACCATGGGTTTACATACATGGCAGCTCCAATATTTGTGTCATCAATTTTTTTGCTACCGTGTGTCTGAATGGACAAACAACTCTAAGTGAGAATCCTCTGAGCTCTAAAACTGCAGTTACGGCTTTGTTTAGTCAGAACTAAAGCACCGTTTGGGATAAACTACGCCTGAAAAGGCCAGTGGAAGAAGAAAGTACAGATATAAATACTGGAGCAGTTTAGTGCAGCCATTGCGGCTCCTGAGACATTTCTCAACAGCGTCTGGTATCTGACATCCTTTCTATGTCCATCTTCACCACAGGTCCAGTGTGTCAGTAATTCTGACACACTGGACCTTTAAAGTGTGACAGAAAACCTGCATCAGATATTTTGGATAAAAGACACAACGGGGCCTCCACTCTTCCATTTGGTCTTGCTCAGTTCCTGGAATGCACAGAGGATCATAATTACGCTGTTTAATCCCTGACTTAATCCTTCCCCCAACACACACACACACACACAGACACACACACACACAGACACACAGACACACACACACACACACACACACACACACTTCCCCTCAGATAAGTCCATCTACCTTTCACTCACTGTGGGAATTAATGTTCCTAGTTGAGTGTCGAACTCATGACTTTTATCTTTTTTATTTATTATTTGCAGTTTTTTTCTGTTTTATCTTTAATGCTGAAGTTTTTCTGACGAGCGTAATGAAGTCAAGGCTCAATATGTTGAGCAAACCAAGAAAACAGAATCTATCCTCTACACATACCTGCATCTGCAGAGGAATTTACCATCATGCTCTGACTTTTCTGTAAATTACACCAGATTAATAAAAGACGACAAGAAAAAAAATTTGGCTCCTATTTTTCTTTTCCTGACATTTATATAATCTCAGATTATCAGCAGCATAAAACACCATCTTATTGTATCTTTACCACGTCTTATTACTCAATACACCAAGAATTCAATCTAAAATATTACATATGACTCTTAATGTATTCCCAGTTCTCCTTCTGGGCTCTCCTTTATTTTGCATGTTGATCTGTAAGAAACATAGAGCCATCA
>NC_136625.1:35218698-35386198 GCF_933228915.1 Telmatherina bonti
CGAGATTAAATTACTTTTAAATGGGCGAGTTAGAAAAAAATTCACTCCCCCCACAGTTGTCATGAAGGTAGACCTGACCTATTAAACCGAAAATGGATTTTTGAACCAGGCTGTAAACATGTTTATTTCTGCTGTGAAGTTGGTCTTTTTAACATGGGAGTCTATGGGGATTCGCTCTGTTTTGCAGCCCCTAGTGGATGAAGGGGGAACTGCAGTTTAATGCACTTCCACATAGGCTTCACTTTTAACCGCCGGAGGTTGCCGCTTGGTGTTGTTATGTTTTAAAGTTGTAAGAGTAGCTGTCATGATGTGGTTTGTGCTGTGCCTTAGTTTCAGGTCTCCTGTTTTATTTTGTAGTTTTTGCTGTTTGGTTCCCTTGTTTGTTGTTTAGCTTTATTGATTTCCTGTTCATTGAGTTCACCTGGTCTTGTTTTAGTTCATTCCGTACACCTGTTTCTTGTTTGGTTCTCCAGTGTATTTATACCCCTCAGTCTCAGTTCTTGGTTGCGGGATCATTTTGTTTGTTTGTTGTTTTAGTCCCCTGAGTTCTTGTGGTTTAAATAAATTGGCCATGAATCTGCATCCCTGTAGCTCATCTCTGCATTTGGGTCCACATCCCCACCGCGCGTCCTGACAGTAGCGCTAGCAAGCATGTCGCTCTCTGTCCCAAAACGCAAAATTAACAACAAAAACCGAAGATTGAACCCCGCCCGGACTGATACTTATTTGTTTATTTTGCCGTCACATTTGAGCGCCGAACTGATGTATTTAATATGCAATGAGTGTGTGACGGTGTTTAAAGATTATAATGTGAGGAGAAAAATAGGCTCCGGCTGGAATTTTTATTATTTTATTTTGTGCATTTGCCCTTATCTTGTGGGACTGAATTTAAAACAGAAAAATTAATAAACTGCTTATTTTTCAAAGTGTAAATGTGTCTTTTTTTAATTAATTTATTTTTACTGATTTATTTTCCCTTACTTTATTTACTGACTGTGTTCATTTTTTGTATTTGAAAATCTGGCCCACCTGAATATGTAACTGAGTAGCCCTGCTGTCCACTATGCCGGCTACTTGGTTATGGCGCTCCATGTATTCTTTGCCTGCCGATATGTTGCACCCTGCTGTGAGCTGCTGGATTGTTTCAGGGGCTCCTTTGCATAGTCTGCACCTGGGATTCTGCCTGGTATGGTAGATCTGGGCCTCGGTGGCCCTGGTACTCAAGGCTTGCTCCTTCAGTCCAGGCCTCTCCAGCCATTGGTAGGACTTGTTCATATCGGCCAGTTCAGCTATCTGTCGGCTGTACGTCCCATGCAGGGGCTTTTCCTCCCATGATGGTTCCTCTAAGTCGTTCTCCTCCAGACATACTATTACCTGAGACATTCACTAAGTGGCCTCTTCCTGAGGTATTGATGGAGCTTAGATGTTTCATCTTGGATAGTAACCCTGATGCTCATTGGTCATTAGCCACTCATTTTTATCTATTAATGTAACTATTTATTGATTTGTGACTTTGCGAGCCATTTTTAATGTCAGAATGTCTGTTTATGTGTCTATTTTATTTACTGTCTTCTGTGACGCTAAACCTGAAATTGCTGTACAACAAATCTACCTACGGGTAGGGGTGGGAAAATCGAATCGAAAAATAAAAAATCGTGATTTTTTTGTTTCACAATTTTAAAATCGATTTTTTGTGAAAAAAATCAATTTTTTTTCAATGAAATAAAATTAATCTACTATAGACTTTTGTCATTTTTATTGGTTTTATTGATCTTTTTACTTGTCTTCTTGGGAAATATAGTAGCAGAATGATGGTCTGGCTACTGTGTTGTTTTCTCCTAACTGAAATCAAGAAAAATTACTAGCAAAAAAAAAAAGGTTTTATAAATTTTTGGGGGTTTTTAATCGACGAAAATCAGCAATATCACAGAATTTTGAGAATCGCAATTTAAATCGAATCGGCACCCAAAAAATCGGAATCGAATCGGGACAAAAGCATATCGTCACAGCCCTACCTACGGGTACAAATAAACTAATTTGAAGTTGAACTCTCTTTGTGCTTAGCGTATAGTCGCTGGACGCTAGATTTGGCGTGGAACCCTGCATGCATGGCGGACAGCTTCTTTGTTTTAACATCTGGTGTCTGAACTTCCTCCTTTGCATATTTTACTATTCCAGCAGGGTATCTGATCACTGGCAGGGAACAGCTGTTAACTGCCCTGATGTTGTTCTTGCCATTGAGCTGACTTCTCTATTCCACATGTACTTTTATTTAAAAATAAACAAATTCTATTTTTTTAAAAATAAAATAAAATAATAATAATAATAATAATAATAATAATAATAATCAAATACTGACTTTTTTTTCCTGAAAAAGTGATGAATGAATTTTGTACACCTGGAGGGCAGTAATTCCTTAACCCTTCCTTCAAAGTGGATGTAAAGTATGTTAAGGTCATATTTATCATAAAAAAGTAACAGATTTTCATCTGAACACAGCTTTACATGGAGAATGTGAATCAGGACAGACCTGAGTGGACGTCCCCGTTGCTGTAGGCTTTATTCTGGCCCTCCTCGCCGTTGGGCACGGCAGACACCTGCTTAGCGGAGGTGCAGCCCATCTCCTTCTCCTCAGATGCTCTCCTCTTCAGCCCAGAGCATGACAGGCACACCTGGGGACAGGTAAGAGGGGTGTGTGTATAAGTTCAGAAACTTTTCTGATGAGCAGAAGTCAGATCTCTGGACAGGATCAAAGTGCCTCCAGTACAAAAACACAGGTTTCTATATAAACCATCTGATCCGAACCGCTGCAGAAGTTTCTGATGACAAATATCAGAGATCATATTTCTCTAATTCGGTCTTCCTCTTATCTGGATCTGAAAGATCTCAGAGCTCCAGATTTTCCCAGACTTTGCTCATCGACGGCCACTGTGGTGCAAGTTTTAGATCAAGGATCCTCAGTCCTGGTCCCTGAGGGCCGGTGTCCTGCAGGTTTTCCTTCTGTCCCTGCTGGAAGACTTGGAAAACCTGCAGGACACTGGTCCTTGATGATCGGGACTGAGGATCCCTGTTTCAGATGTAAAAGTATCTGTAAGGCAGCCCTGGAATCACTTTGTTATGAATAAATGAAATATAAAATAAATGTAAAAGTAATTAAATCCCACATTGGTGCCTGAAAAAGGTTCTACTCTTCATCCACGCAGCTGCATCAGTGTGTGATCACTCTGCAAACCATCACCGAAAGGGCCAAATCTCCACCGTATGTCTACTAATCTAGAATAGAATTTAAAATCCTTCTCCTTACATATAAAGCCCTCCACAACCAGGCACCACAACATATCAAAGATTTCATAGTTCCTTATATACCAAGCAGAGTACTTTGTTCGCAGACTGCAGGCTTACTTGTGGTTCCTAGAGTCTCAAAGAGCCGAGCAGGAGGCAGAGCCTTTGGTTATCAGGCCCCTCTCTTATGGAATAAGCTCCCAGTTAGTGTTAGGGAAGCAGACACCCTCCCCACCTTTAAGACTAGGCTGAAGACTTATCTTTTTGATAAGTCCTATAGCTAGGGATGGTTACACCTGATACACTGAGCTTCTGTCTCTCTCTCTTATTTCCCCCTAATAACTGTGTTGCATCATTAACACGTATGTCTCCTGTCTCAGCAGGTCTCCCTGGCCGGGAGTAGCAGTTCCTGTTGTCTGTTGTCGTCTTTCTGTCCTCTTCCCCCCACACAGCAGAGGCAGATGGCTGCCTGTCTTTGAGCCGGGTTCTGCCGGAGGTTTCCTTCCTGTTAAAAGGGAGTTTTTTCCTTCCCACTGTCGCCAATGTGCTTGCTCAGGATGGGAGATTGAGTTGGTTTCCTTATATAGGCTATTATGAATTGACTTCCATTATGTTTATTTTTTCCTCTGTCTGTAAAGCGTCTTGAGATGGCATTGCCGTGATTTGACGCTATATAAATAAAGTTGAATTGAATTGAACTAAATGTCTAACAGGAGAAATACCTGAGAATGACTTAACATGGGAATTTCTACTTTCACAATCAATTACTCATGAAGGACCCCGCCCTGGAATTAAAACACGCAGGCCTCATAATCTATTCTTGAATGGACAATAAAGTAGATGTTTGAGTCTGGCTGGGGAGTCACGCACGAGCCGTGGCTGGGGGAAAGCACCAATCAGAAGGTCTGATCTTGGGTCGGTGCCTGCTGCAAGGCAACAATGAGGCCTTTCAGGATGTGGGGATGCCACCGTGCCAAGGCGCCGGGTCATTTTACCAGAGAGGGAGGGGGGTCTGTGGAGCTCCGGGGATTAAACCCACTGCGCACGAGCGCTCCCATCTCCTGCAGCAACGACCAAAACAGGGCTGATACACTAAAAACTGGAATACAGGGGGATATTTATGGATTAGAGTGAATATTGTTCTGTGTGATCCATCCCTGTGTGGTGTTGTTCTGATCCTGAGTCCAGCTGCAGAGTCAGCTGCTGCCCCCCCCCTACTGTTGCCTCTAATCATACCTATCTTACCTTATAATGGCGGAATACTGTAAACTAAGCGATGCAATTTCACGCATATGTGGAAAATATCATTAAAAAAAACCCTTTAAAACTGGGATGTTGGGATAAATTTTCCAACAGCAATAACAAAAGATCCGAAAAGCCAAAGCAAGCAGGACACCCCGACATGCTTCTGCACGGACGAAAACAAAATATTTGTGTAAAAAATAATAGCGAGGTGGCTGAATAACATTTACCTCTCAGGTGAATCCATTTTTCTGGGATTCTTCCTCTGGTTTTAGTCCAGACGGAGGATCTGCTCACACCGCATCTGCATGTCTCGCCTCAATCAGCCGTCAGTCGGTCCGTCTGCTGCCGCTGTCTGCTGCACGAGCCCACCACCTAATTTTCTGTCAAAGTCATCACAAACACCCGAAATGTAGTGTAAATAAAAGTAGTGTAACATAAACCTTTATATTAAATTAAACAACAAAAAAAATTCCATTATATTCAAATAAACACAAGATACTTAGGACGTGTTGTATGTTGCCAGTCGGACCGAATTCTCCGGCACACAGCACACTTCCGACCACCGCATTCCTCCTTCATTACAGTAAACAGCAAAAAAAAAAGCCAGGGAAAAAAGTTTTGGAGGTTTGAAGAGTCAAACTGGGCTGAAATCCACCAGTATGATCTTTCTGACCATTATAGCACGCGTGGCGGACGGACTTCCGCTGGCTGCGTCCATACAGGAGGATGAACAGGTATGACTGACAGCGTCCTCACACATACACACACACACACACACCAAACTTTATTTCTCATGTTTAGCAACTTTCCTGTGGAAGACTTGTTATTCTATAAAATAAAAAGGGACATAAGGGTTATCAGTCATGCAGGTTATATGGATCATACAAGCAGGGGCGCTGCCAGGAATTTTGGGGCCTATGAAAGACAAAGTCATACAGTTGTGCTCATATGTATTCATCCCCTTTTATTAAAGAAAAGACTGAATTTACAACAGTCACTCAAATAACTGGAGACTTAAAAAAGAAACAATAACTAAAAATTTGATAAAATATAATTTAGCAATATAAGACACTGTTTTTTCATTTAATTATTTGAAGAAAGTTGGAGTTGAAGAAAGAGAAAAAGCAAACAAATTGGTCCTGGGCAAATTAGAGCAGTTTTTCTGTTGAACAGTGGGACAAAATACCTGTCAAAAGGTGCAGAAGTCTGACTGAGAGGAACAGAAAACACCTGACTGGAGCGGAAACATTAAAGGATTGTTCAACTAAAGTGAGATTCATTGCAAATGAGTGATGCAATATGTAATAAATTATCTTATTTGTTTGCTTTTTAAAAATATATTTCTATTGAACCAGAATTGGAAACTAATGTAATGATTTTCATAACATTTTTATTTATTATTACTTTAGATAATTTACAGGCAGCTGTTTTTTTTTCTTCTTTAATGAAAGGATATGAATAAATATGAGCACAACTGTAGATCCCACCCCTTCATTGCAAATTTTAGATTTTTGTTTGTTGTTGTTTTTGCAGTTTTTTCAAGCTGATAAAAAAGCTTTTCATGGGAATAATAAAGATTAGGGCTGTGTTTAACCCTTTATGGGACAAGTGACTATTTTTATTTCCTTTTATATTCAGCATGAAACTATTTTTTTTTTTTTTTTTTTTTGTTAATGTAACAACGTAATGGAGGTCTTGGTTCATACCAGAAGGACGATTTTAGGTTAATATTTTTAATTTGAATGTATTTCATTGAGTGCCCTATAAAAGGTTAAATCACAGTGCCTAACTAGGTTATTTTAATATAAGTGGTTTATTAGTTTATATTACTGCTATATATTATTACAACCTTTGAAAAAAATATTTATTATTTATAACAAAGGTTTAATGACTTTTTAAAAATAGTTTATACATCTTTTTGGGCCCCTATCAAGTCATGAGGCCCTTAAAATCTTCCTAAGTTTTACCCCTATATGGCGCCTCTGAATACAAATAAATTAGTTTTGAAAGTACGTTGCCTCAAATTTTGTGACTTGGTTCATTTTGTAATATCTGAATTTATGTTCAAGGTTTAAAATAAAAAGATGACATATAATATACAAAAGATGTTTAAAGACAGAGTTGCTGTGTACAATCTAAGAGGTAAAGATGTTACAGAAACCATACTCACGCACCGCACTAAAAAGCAGATGTGTTTCAATTTATGGAGTAACTTTATGGAATGGACTAAGTGATGATTTAAAATGATATAATAACATTATTCAGTTTAAAAAATGTACAAGAAATTTTGTTTAGGATAAATATAAAAAAGAAGAAAATTCATGATTTAATTTAATGCTTTATATTTTGCCATCTGGCTGATGACTTTCAGTATGTAAACTGTGTAAATAGCCATATAACTGTGCAAATTAAAGACTGTAAATAAGGAGTAGTATTTAAATAAGCCATGGGCTTCCTTCTGCTCCTTCTCAAACAGGGTATAATGTTACACAAATGTGCATCCTTGTTTTTTATTGTATGTACGTTTGAGTTTAAAAAAAAAAAAAAAAAAAAAAAGTGAACACACAAGTAGGAATTTTACATAAAAATGTAAGTCAGAATTTCAACGTAATAGTCAACGGTGTGTAAATAAATTTACCTAAAACTATTTGTGGTGTCTAAATACTGGAAAAGTACTATTCGAGCAGTTAAATACCAAAGTTAGCTTGGTCTGGATGGCAAGAAACCAGGCTGGACTGGGGCCAGACATCCCTGCCTACTGGAGTTCATCATAACAGTTGAATAGTGTGAATTTTAACTTGGATTTCATTGGTATATTTAATGTATAGTGTGTTTTATCCCAACTGTATTCATGATGGTGTACTACTGCTGGAAGCTTTCATTTTTTCTGAGGAGACCTGCCCAAAGGGATCAATACAGTTTTATCCAGTCCAAGATAAAATGGACCGGGACAGGTTATGCACTGCAGCAAATCTCTTTACACACTTAACATTTTTAATTTAGGACTTAAAACAGAGAACGGTGACATTCCTCAAGTAGTCACAGGCAGTATTCAAATCACGGTGGCTTGTTTTAAATAAAGTTCACAATGAAAATGCTTTGTTGCCGTGAGTTATAATGCTCTCCCAGTGGTAGATTGTAAATTATATGGTGAATCTGAAGTACTTTGAGTATCAGTGTTGGTTCTGTGATGGACTGAGACCAGTTCCTGCACAAACCTGAACTGGATTAAGTGGTTGTAGAAAATGGATTTCATATTTGGTTGGTATTGTATACCAGACACTGCTCTGAGAGAGACTCACTGGTCACTTTGTCAGTTCCACCTGAGTTATAGGTTTATTTATTTGTCTCATGAACAACATGTTAGTTAAATAAACCTGTTATAAATGAGGTATCTACACCCAACATCAACTTTATCAGGTCCTCCACAACTGTCTTCAGTCTGCTGTTGCAGATTTACCAAGGTGTTGGAAACATTCCTCAGAGGCTTTGCTCCACATAGACATGAAGCATCACACAGTTGCTGCACATCATGATGAGAATCTCCCGTTCCACCTCATCACCATGAGAATCTCCCATTCCACCCCATCATGATGAGATTCTCCCGTTCCACCACATCATGATGAGAATCTCCCGTTCCACCACATCATGATGAGAATCTCCCGTTCCACCTCATCACCATGAGAATCTCCCGTTCCACCTCATCACCATGAGAATCTCAAGTTCCACCCCATCATGATGAGAATCTCACGTTCCACCTCATCATGATGAGAATCTCCCGTTCCACCACGTCACCATGAGAATCTCCCGTTCCACCCCATCATGATGAGATTCTCCCGTTCCACCTCATCACCATGAGAATCTCCCGTTCCACCACATCATGATGAGAATCTCCCATTCCACCTCATCATGATGAGAATCTCCCGTTCCACCACATCATGATGAGATTCTCCCTTTCCACCTCATCACCATGAGAATCTCCCGTTCCACCTCATCATGATGAGAATCTCCCGTTCCACCACATCATGATGAGAATCTCCCGTTCCACCTCATCATGATGAGAATCTCCCGTTCCACCACGTCACCATGAGAATCTCCCATTCCACCTCATCATGATGAGAATCTCCCGTTCCACCACATCATGATGAGATTCTCCCGTTCCACCTCATCACCATGAGAATCTCCCGTTCCACCTCATCATGATGAGAATCTCCCGTTCCACCACATCATGATGAGAATCTCCCGTTCCACCTCATCATGATGAGAATCTCCCGTTCCACCACGTCACCATGAGAATCTCCCATTCCACCTCATCATGATGAGAATCTCCCGTTCCACCACATCACCATGAGAATCTCCCGTTCCACCACATCATGATGAGAATCTCCCGTTCCACCACATCATGATGAGAATCTCCCGTTCCACCACATCATAATGAGAATCTCCCATTCCACCACATCACCATGAGAATCTCCCGTTCCACCACATCATGATGAGAATCTACCGTTCCACCACATCATGAGATTCTCCCGTTCCACCACATCACCATGAGAATCTCCCGTTCCACCACATCATGATGAGAATCTCCCGTTCCACCGCATCACCATGAGAATCTCCCGTTCCACCTCATCATGATGAGAATCTCCCGTTCCACCTCATCACCATGAGAATCTCCCGTTCCACCACATCATGATGAGAATCTCCCATTCCACCTCATCATGATGAGAATCTCCCGTTCCACCTCATCACCATGAGAATCTCCCGTTCCACCACGTCACCATGAGAATCTCCCGTTCCACCCCATCATGATGAGATTCTCCCGTTCCACCACATCATGATGAGAATCTCCCATTCCACCGCATCACCATGAGAATCTCCCATTCCACCTCATCATGATGAGAATCTCCTGTTCCACCTCATCACCATGAGAATCTCCCGTTCCACCACATCATGATGAGAATCTCCCATTCCACCTCATCATGATGAGAATCTCCCGTTCCACCTCATCACCATGAGAATCTCCCGTTCCACCACATCATGATGAGATTCTCCCGTTCCACCTCATCACCATGAGAATCTCCCGTTCCACCTCATCATGATGAGAATCTCCCGTTCCACCACATCATGATGAGAATCTCCCGTTCCACCTCATCATGATGAGAATCTCCCGTTCCACCACGTCACCATGAGAATCTCCCATTCCACCTCATCATGATGAGAATCTCCCATTCCACCACATCACCATGACAATCTCCCGTTCCACCTCATCATGATGAGAATCTCCTGTTCCACCTCATCATGATGAGAATCTCCCGTTCCACCTCATCACCATGAGAATCTCCCGTTCCACCTCATCATGATGAGAATCTCCCGTTCCACCCCATCATGATGAGAATCTCCTGTTCCACCTCATCACCATGAGAATCTCCCGTTCCACCTCATCAATATGAGAATCTCCCGTTCCACCTCATCACCATGAGAATCTCCTGTTCCACCTCATCACCATGAGAATCTCCCGTTCCACCTCATCACCATGAGAATCTCCCGTTCCACCTCATCACCATGAGAATCTCCCGTTCCACCTCATCAATATGAGAATCTCCCGTTCCACCACATCCCAAAGCTGCTCTGCTGGATGTAGATCTGGTGACTGTGGAGGTCGTTGGAGGACAGTGAACTCATCGTCATGGTGGAGATGATGTGAGCTTTGTGATGCTAACATATAACTTTGATAACAAACTTTGATCTGCTTCTTCTTCCCTCCACCAGTCAGGAAGAGACCTCCAGCAGTACCAGAGCCAGGCCAAGCAGCTGTGCCGTAAACTGAATGGTCAGAGTCCAGAACGCTGCACACTGGAGGCCGGGGCCATGAACTTCCAGTAAGAGAATGCAATAACTCATGTGTAGTAAAGTGATTTTATTCTAAACATGCATTGTGTAACCGTTAATTCGGCCTTGCATTTCTTCCAGTTATCTAATAGCTCAGGGCGTTTGCTACCTGTCCCTCTGTGAGGCGACCTTTCCGAAAAAGATGGCCTTTGCGTACCTCGAAGACCTTCACAACGAATTCTATGACCAGTACGGAAGAAGAGTGTCCACTGTAACGAGGCCGTACTCGTTCATCGAGTTTGGTGAGACTGTTTGTGGCACGTTTCGGAAAATACATAGACCCTATATGAAAGATGGACGGGGCCTCTGGCCGCAAAAAGTGAAGCCTATGCAGAAGTGCATAAAGTTGCAGTTCCCCCTTCATCCACTAGGGGCTGCAAAACAGAGCAAATCCTCATAGACTCCCATGTTAAAAAGACCAACTTCACAGCAGAAATAAACATGTTTACAGCAGAAATAAACATTTTTAAAGCCTGGTTCAAAAATCCATTTTATATTTAATAGGTCAGGTTTACCTTCATGACAACTGTGGGGGGAGCAAATTTCTTTCTAACTCATCCGTTTAAAAGTAATTTGATCTCAAAGTTCGGCATATTTAGGGGCGTGTCCTTTTGATTGACAGGTACCCAATCTCCCGCATCAAGTCAGAAGAACGTAGAACAACCGCGGTTTTTAGCCAGTTAACAACATGACTTAGCTTCAGCCCACTTACCTCCGTTAGCTGGTTAGCTCCTGTTATCTTCAGGTTAACTCGGTTAGCTCTTAGCTACAGAAAGCTCGGAGTTCGTTCGATGTCAATTATCCACCATGACCATGACCATGATATTTTCGGGGCGAGACGACACGCATGCCCCTGCCAAGATGGCGATGGTAGGAACCGCTCACCAAGCTTCAATTCAGCTCTTCAGAAACCTACAGGAGACGTCACGGAGGCTCCGCCCATATATTTATATACAGTCTATGGGAAAATGTGTGTTCATCTTGTGCTGGGAGAATAAAAACCTGGACTCCTCATCATTCCAGATACGTACATCCAGAAAACGAAGAAGATGTATGTGGACAGCAGAGCCCGGAGGAACTTGGGCAGTATCAACACGGAGCTCCAGGACGTCCAGAGGATTATGGTGGCAAATATCGAGGAAGTTCTACAAAGAGGAGAAGCTCTTTCTGGTAAGTTTAGTTCTGTAACACTCTAACTGCTGCAGTTTAGCTCTGAACATCGCAGATGTGACTTCACTCTGTTCATGGTTGTGTGTTCGGGTTTAGCTATTGATTTGATTCTCTTCCTCCTTCAGCTCTGGACACTAAAGCCAGCAATCTGTCCAGCTTGTCCAAAAAGTACCGCAGCGACGCCAAATACCTCAACACCCGCTCCACCTACGCCAAGGTGGCGGCCGTGGCCGTGGTCTTCATCACGCTCATCGTCTATGTGCGTTTCTGGTGGCTTTGACGGGTGCAGACCAGGACTGTGACAGAAATGAAGACATTTCTCTCCTTGAAACACAAAACTACTCTTGTTACATATCTCTGATGCGCCAGGGTGCCTTGAAGGGGTCTTCCAGCGTTGTTCTAGCTTGGGGTTCTGCTGCTTGTACGTCTGTAAACTGATCCGTAGGTTTCTGTAGGACTTGTATCTGTCTGAAAGCAGGTGTTTTATTGCAGGTTTGTGCAGCGGCTCATTGATGCATCTTCAGCTTCTGTGGAAAATCTTCCCACTGTGATGAGAAAATGATTGTTTACAAAGTTTGCACACTTGTAAGAAAGTCTTATTAAAATATTAAGTATTTAGAAATACTTAAGTTGTCCGATTCTTTTTCTGGGGTTTTATATAAGCAGCTTCCTTTTTCACAGCAGATGTTCTGAATTAGAACAACTTTAAGCTCAGGTTTCGGTTCCACCTGCATTTGTGCATGTTGGTGGGAGAAAGCCATGCAGCCCTCGTGAAGACTTGTCCTGCTGTGAAAATGTTTGTCAGCAGCGTGAGCAGTTCTGCCGGGGAACGAAGAGGAAGCTGATCCATGTTGAAGAAGAAGCCACAGAAGTCTTTTCATCCAGCTATGGAGATAAGAAACAAACTGCACGTAAAATGTCTTAGTTGGAAATCTGACACTGTTAAAGTTATTACAATTTCACTGTAATGATATGTAGAGTTTTGATATTTTTAAATTATTTCTAGTTTTATTTAATGACAGGCTGTAAAAAACTGAAGACTGGAAGAATTTAGAGAGGAAAAACACTTGCAGAATCCTCTTGAACTCCATCAGGTCCACCTCGCTAGTACATCGGACCTCGTTTTACTTCAGAACTGCCTTCATGGCATCACAGATCCAACAAGGTGGAAACATTCCTCAGATTTGCTCCATGTTGACATGAAGCATCAGACTGCTGCTGCACATGATGAGAATCTCCCGTTCCACCTCATCATGATGAGAATCTCCCGTTCCACCTCATCACCATGAGAATCTCCCGTTCCACCTCATCATGATGAGAATCTCCTGTTCCACCTCATCATGATGAGAATCTCCCGTTGCACCTCATCACCATGAGAATCTCCCGTTCCACCACATCATGATGAGAATCTCCTGTTCCACCTCATCATGATGAGAATCTCCCGTTCCACCTCATCACCATGAGAATCTCCCGTTCCACCACATCATGATGAGAATCTCCCGTTCCACCTCATCACCATGAGAATCTCCCGTTCCACCTCATCATGATGAGATTCTCCCGTTCCACCACATCACCATGAGAATCTCCCGTTCCACCTCATCACCATGAGAATCTCCCGTTCCACCACATCATGATGAGAATCTCCCGTTCCACCTCATCATGATGAGAATCTCCCGTTCCACCTCATCATGATGAGAATCTCCCGTTCCACCTCATCACCATGAGAATCTCCCGTTCCACCTCATCATGATGAGAATCTCCTGTTCCACCTCATCATGATGAGAATCTCCCGTTCCACCTCATCATGATGAGAATCTCCCGTTCCACCACATCACCATGAGAATCTCCCGTTCCACCTCATCACCATGAGAATCTCCCGTTCCACCACATCATGATGAGAATCTCCTGTTCCACCTCATCACCATGAGATTCTCCCGTTCCACCTCATCATGATGAGAATCTCCCGTTCCACCTCATCACCATGAGAATCTCCCGTTCCACCACATCATGATGAGAATCTCCTGTTCCACCTCATCATGATGAGAATCTCCCGTTCCACCTCATCACCATGAGAATCTCCCGTTCCACCACATCATGATGAGAATCTCCCATTCCACCTCATCATGATCAGATTGTCCCGTTCCACCTCATCATGATGAGAATCTCCCATTCCACCTCATCACCATAAGAATCTCCCGTTCCACCTCAACACCATGAGATTCTCCCGTTCCACCTCATCATGATGAGAATCTCCCGTTCCACCTCATCATGATGAGAATCTCCCGTTCCACCTCATCATGATGAGAATCTCCCGTTCCACCACATCACCATGAGAATCTCCCGTTCCACCTCATCACCATGAGAATCTCCCGTTCCACCACATCATGATGAGAATCTCCTGTTCCACCTCATCATGATGAGATTCTCCCGTTCCACCTCATCATGATGAGAATCTCCCGTTCCACCTCATCACCATGAGAATCTCCCATTCCACCACATCATGATGAGAATCTCCTGTTCCACCTCATCATGATGAGAATCTCCCGTTCCACCTCATCACCATGAGAATCTCCCGTTCCACCACATCATGATGAGAATCTCCCATTCCACCTCATCATGATCAGATTGTCCCGTTCCACCTCATCATGGTGAGAATCTCCCATTCCACCTCATCACCATGAGAATCTCCCGTTCCACCTCAACACCATGAGATTCTCCCGTTCCACCTCATCATGATGAGAATCTCCCGTTCCACCTCATCATGATGAGAATCTCCTGTTCCACCTCATCATGATGAGAATCTCCCGTTCCACCTCATCATGATGAGAATCTCCTGTTCCACCTCATCATGATGAGAATCTCCCGTTCCACCTCATCACCATGAGAATCTCCCGTTCCACCACATCATGATGAGAATCTCCCGTTCCACCTCATCACCATGAGAATCTCCCGTTCCACCACATCATGATGAGAATCTCCTGTTCCACCTCATCATGATGAGAATCTCCCGTTCCACCACATCATGATGAGAATCTCCTGTTCCACCTCATCATGATGAGAATCTCCCGTTCCACCTCATCACCATGAGAATCTCCCGTTCCACCACATCATGATGAGAATCTCCCGTTCCACCTCATCATGATGAGATTCTCCCGTTCCACCTCATCATGATGAGAATCTCCCGTTCCACCTCATCACCATGAGAATCTCCCGTTCCACCACATCATGATGAGAATCTCCTGTTCCACCTCATCATGATGAGAATCTCCCGTTCCACCTCATCACCATGAGAATCTCCCGTTCCACCACATCATGATGAGAATCTCCCATTCCACCTCATCATGATCAGATTGTCCCGTTCCACCTCATCATGAGAATCTCCCGTTCCACCTCATCACCATGAGAATCTCCCGTTCCACCTCAACACCATGAGATTCTCCCGTTCCACCTCATCACCATGAGAATCTCCCGTTCCACCTCATCATGATGAGATTCTCCCGTTCCACCTCATCATGATGTGAATCTCCCGTTCCACCTCATCATGATGAGAATCTCCCGTTCCACCTCATCACCATGAGAATCTCCCGTTCCACCACATCATGATGAGAATCTCCCGTTCCACCTCATCACCATGAGAATCTCCCGTTCCACCACATCATGATGAGAATCTCCCGTTCCACCTCATCATGATGAGAATCTCCCGTTCCACCACATCATGATGAGAATCTCCTGTTCCACCTCATCATGAGATTCTCCCGTTCCACCTCATCATGATGAGAATCTCCTGTTCCACCACATCATGATGAGAATCTCCCGTTCCACCTCATCATGATGAGATTCTCCCGTTCCACTTCATCATGATGAGAATCTCCCGTTCCACCTCATCACCATGAGAATCTCCCGTTCCACCACATCATGATGAGAATCTCCTGTTCCACCTCATCATGATGAGAATCTCCCGTTCCACCTCATCACCATGAGAATCTCCCGTTCCACCACATCATGATGAGAATCTCCCGTTCCACCTCATCACCATGAGAATCTCCCGTTCCACCTCATCATGATGAGAATCTCCTGTTCCACCTCATCATGATGAGAATCTCCCGTTCCACCTCATCACCATGAGAATCTCCCGTTCCACCACATCATGATGAGAATCTCCTGTTCCACCTCATCATGATGAGATTCTCCCGTTCCACCTCATCACCATGTGAATCTCCCGTTCCACCAAATCATGATGAGAATCTCCCGTTCCACCTCATCATGATGAGAATCTCCCGTTCCACCTCATCATGATGAGAATCTCCCGTTCCACCTCATCACCATGAGAATCTCCCGTTCCACCTCATCATGATGAGAATCTCCTGTTCCACCTCATCATGATGAGAATCTCCCGTTCCACCTCATCATGATGAGAATCTCCCGTTCCACCACATCACCATGAGAATCTCCCGTTCCACCTCATCACCATGAGAATCTCCCGTTCCACCACATCATGATGAGAATCTCCTGTTCCACCTCATCATGATGAGATTCTCCCGTTCCACCTCATCATGATGAGAATCTCCCGTTCCACCTCATCACCATGAGAATCTCCCGTTCCACCACATCATGATGAGAATCTCCTGTTCCACCTCATCATGATGAGAATCTCCCGTTCCACCTCATCACCATGAGAATCTCCCGTTCCACCTCATCACCATGAGAATCTCCCGTTCCACCACATCATGATGAGAATCTCCTGTTCCACCTCATCATGATGAGAATCTCCCGTTCCACCTCATCACCATGAGAATCTCCCGTTCCACCACATCATGATGAGAATCTCCCATTCCACCTCATCATGATGAGAATCTCCCGTTCCACCTCATCATGATAAGAATCTCCCGTTCCACCTCATCACCATGAGAATCTCCCGTTCCACCTCAACACCATGAGATTCTGCCGTTCCACCTCATCATGATGAGAATCTCCCGTTCCACCTCATCATGATGAGAATCTCCCGTTCCACCTCATCACCATGAGAATCTCCCGTTCCACCTCATCACGATGAGATTCTCCCGTTCCACCTCATCATGATGAGAATCTCCCGTTCCACCTCATCATGATGAGAATCTCCCGTTCCACCTCATCACCATGATGAGAATCTCCCGTTCCACCACATCATGATGAGAATCTCCCGTTCCACCTCATCACCATGAGAATCTCCCGTTCCACCACATCATGATGAGAATCTGCCGTTCCACCTCATCATGAGGAGAATCTCCCGTTCCACCACATCATGATGAGAATCTCCTGTTCCACCTCATCATGAGATTCTCCCGTTCCACCTCATCATGATGAGAATCTCCTGTTCCACCTCATCATGATGAGAATCTCCCGTTCCACCTCATCACCATGAGAATCTCCTGTTCCACCACATCATGATGAGAATCTCCCGTTCCACCTCATCACCATGAGAATCTCCCGTTCCACCACATCATGATGAGAATCTCCTGTTCCACCTCATCATGATGAGAATCTCCCGTTCCACCTCATCACCATGAGAATCTCCCGTTCCACCTCATCATGATGAGAATCTCCCGTTCCACCTCATCACCATGAGAATCTCCCGTTCCACCACATCATGATGAGATTCTCCCGTTCCACCTCATCACCATGAGAATCTCCCGTTCCACATCATGATGAGAATCTCCCGTTCCACCTCATCACCATGAGAATCTCCCGTTCCACCACATCATGATGAGAATCTCCCGTTCCACCTCATCACCATGAGAATCTCCCGTTCCACCTCATCACCATGAGAATCTCCCGTTCCACCTCATCACCATGAGAATCTCCCGTTCCACCTCATCACCATGAGAATCTCCCGTTCCACCACATCATGATGAGAATCTGCCGTTCCACCTCATCATGAGGAGAATCTCCCGTTCCACCACATCATGATGAGAATCTCCTGTTCCACCTCATCATGAGATTCTCCCGTTCCACCTCATCATGATGAGAATCTCCTGTTCCACCTCATCATGATGAGAATCTCCCGTTCCACCTCATCACCATGAGAATCTCCTGTTCCACCACATCATGATGAGAATCTCCCGTTCCACCTCATCACCATGAGAATCTCCCGTTCCACCACATCATGATGAGAATCTCCTGTTCCACCTCATCATGATGAGAATCTCCCGTTCCACCTCATCACCATGAGAATCTCCCGTTCCACCTCATCATGATGAGAATCTCCCGTTCCACCTCATCACCATGAGAATCTCCCGTTCCACCACATCATGATGAGATTCTCCCGTTCCACCTCATCACCATGAGAATCTCCCGTTCCACATCATGATGAGAATCTCCCGTTCCACCTCATCACCATGAGAATCTCCCGTTCCACCACATCATGATGAGAATCTCCCGTTCCACCTCATCACCATGAGAATCTCCCGTTCCACCTCATCACCATGAGAATCTCCCGTTCCACCTCATCACCATGAGAATGTCCCGTTCCACCACATCATGATGAGAATCTCCCGTTCCACCACATCATGATGTGAATCTCCCTTTCCACCACATCATGATGACAATCTCCCGTTCCACCACATCATGATGAGAATCTCCCGTTCCACCACATCATGATGAGAATCTCCTGTTCCACCTCATCATGATGAGAATCTCCCGTTCCACCTCATCACCATGAGAATCTCCCGTTCCACCACATCATGATGAGAATCTCCCATTCCACCTCATCATGATCAGATTGTCCCGTTCCACCTCATCATGAGAATCTCCCGTTCCACCTCGTCACCATGAGAATCTCCCGTTCCACCTCAACACCATGAGATTCTCCCGTTCCACCTCATCATGATGAGAATCTCCCGTTCCACCTCATCATGATGAGAATCTCCCGTTCCACCTCATCACCATGAGAATCTCCCGTTCCACCTCATCATGATGAGATTCTCCCGTTCCACCTCATCATGATGTGAATCTCCCGTTCCACCTCATCATGATGAGAATCTCCCGTTCCACCTCATCACCATGAGAATCTCCCGTTCCACCACATCATGATGAGAATCTCCCGTTCCACCTCATCACCATGAGAATCTCCCGTTCCACCTCATCATGATGAGATTCTCCCGTTCCACCACATCACCATGAGAATCTCCCGTTCCACCTCATCACCATGAGAATCTCCCGTTCCACCACATCATGATGAGAATCTCCCGTTCCACCTCATCATGATGAGAATCTCCCGTTCCACCTCATCATGATGAGAATCTCCCGTTCCACCTCATCACCATGAGAATCTCCCGTTCCACCTCATCATGATGAGAATCTCCTGTTCCACCTCATCATGATGAGAATCTCCCGTTCCACCTCATCATGATGAGAATCTCCCGTTCCACCACATCACCATGAGAATCTCCCGTTCCACCTCATCACCATGAGAATCTCCCGTTCCACCACATCATGATGAGAATCTCCTGTTCCACCTCATCACCATGAGATTCTCCCGTTCCACCTCATCATGATGAGAATCTCCCGTTCCACCTCATCACCATGAGAATCTCCCGTTCCACCACATCATGATGAGAATCTCCTGTTCCACCTCATCATGATGAGAATCTCCCATTCCACCTCATCATGATCAGATTGTCCCGTTCCACCTCATCATGATGAGAATCTCCCATTCCACCTCATCACCATAAGAATCTCCCGTTCCACCTCAACACCATGAGATTCTCCCGTTCCACCTCATCATGATGAGAATCTCCCGTTCCACCTCATCATGATGAGAATCTCCCGTTCCACCTCATCATGATGAGAATCTCCCGTTCCACCACATCACCATGAGAATCTCCCGTTCCACCTCATCACCATGAGAATCTCCCGTTCCACCACATCATGATGAGAATCTCCTGTTCCACCTCATCATGATGAGATTCTCCCGTTCCACCTCATCATGATGAGAATCTCCCGTTCCACCTCATCACCATGAGAATCTCCCATTCCACCACATCATGATGAGAATCTCCTGTTCCACCTCATCATGATGAGAATCTCCCGTTCCACCTCATCACCATGAGAATCTCCCGTTCCACCACATCATGATGAGAATCTCCCATTCCACCTCATCATGATCAGATTGTCCCGTTCCACCTCATCATGGTGAGAATCTCCCATTCCACCTCATCACCATGAGAATCTCCCGTTCCACCTCAACACCATGAGATTCTCCCGTTCCACCTCATCATGATGAGAATCTCCCGTTCCACCTCATCATGATGAGAATCTCCTGTTCCACCTCATCATGATGAGAATCTCCCGTTCCACCTCATCATGATGAGAATCTCCTGTTCCACCTCATCATGATGAGAATCTCCCGTTCCACCTCATCACCATGAGAATCTCCCGTTCCACCACATCATGATGAGAATCTCCCGTTCCACCTCATCACCATGAGAATCTCCCGTTCCACCACATCATGATGAGAATCTCCTGTTCCACCTCATCATGATGAGAATCTCCCGTTCCACCACATCATGATGAGAATCTCCTGTTCCACCTCATCATGATGAGAATCTCCCGTTCCACCTCATCACCATGAGAATCTCCCGTTCCACCACATCATGATGAGAATCTCCCGTTCCACCTCATCATGATGAGATTCTCCCGTTCCACCTCATCATGATGAGAATCTCCCGTTCCACCTCATCACCATGAGAATCTCCCGTTCCACCACATCATGATGAGAATCTCCTGTTCCACCTCATCATGATGAGAATCTCCCGTTCCACCTCATCACCATGAGAATCTCCCGTTCCACCACATCATGATGAGAATCTCCCATTCCACCTCATCATGATCAGATTGTCCCGTTCCACCTCATCATGAGAATCTCCCGTTCCACCTCATCACCATGAGAATCTCCCGTTCCACCTCAACACCATGAGATTCTCCCGTTCCACCTCATCACCATGAGAATCTCCCGTTCCACCTCATCATGATGAGAATCTCCTGTTCCACCTCATCATGATGAGAATCTCCCGTTCCACCTCATCACCATGAGAATCTCCCGTTCCACCACATCATGATGAGAATCTCCTGTTCCACCTCATCATGATGAGATTCTCCCGTTCCACCTCATCACCATGTGAATCTCCCGTTCCACCAAATCATGATGAGAATCTCCCGTTCCACCTCATCATGATGAGAATCTCCCGTTCCACCTCATCATGATGAGAATCTCCCGTTCCACCTCATCACCATGAGAATCTCCCGTTCCACCTCATCATGATGAGAATCTCCTGTTCCACCTCATCATGATGAGAATCTCCCGTTCCACCTCATCATGATGAGAATCTCCCGTTCCACCACATCACCATGAGAATCTCCCGTTCCACCTCATCACCATGAGAATCTCCCGTTCCACCACATCATGATGAGAATCTCCTGTTCCACCTCATCATGATGAGATTCTCCCGTTCCACCTCATCATGATGAGAATCTCCCGTTCCACCTCATCACCATGAGAATCTCCCGTTCCACCACATCATGATGAGAATCTCCTGTTCCACCTCATCATGATGAGAATCTCCCGTTCCACCTCATCACCATGAGAATCTCCCGTTCCACCTCATCACCATGAGAATCTCCCGTTCCACCACATCATGATGAGAATCTCCTGTTCCACCTCATCATGATGAGAATCTCCCGTTCCACCTCATCACCATGAGAATCTCCCGTTCCACCACATCATGATGAGAATCTCCCATTCCACCTCATCATGATGAGAATCTCCCGTTCCACCTCATCATGATAAGAATCTCCCGTTCCACCTCATCACCATGAGAATCTCCCGTTCCACCTCAACACCATGAGATTCTGCCGTTCCACCTCATCATGATGAGAATCTCCCGTTCCACCTCATCATGATGAGAATCTCCCGTTCCACCTCATCACCATGAGAATCTCCCGTTCCACCTCATCACGATGAGATTCTCCCGTTCCACCTCATCATGATGAGAATCTCCCGTTCCACCTCATCATGATGAGAATCTCCCGTTCCACCTCATCACCATGATGAGAATCTCCCGTTCCACCACATCATGATGAGAATCTCCCGTTCCACCTCATCACCATGAGAATCTCCCGTTCCACCACATCATGATGAGAATCTGCCGTTCCACCTCATCATGAGGAGAATCTCCCGTTCCACCACATCATGATGAGAATCTCCTGTTCCACCTCATCATGAGATTCTCCCGTTCCACCTCATCATGATGAGAATCTCCTGTTCCACCTCATCATGATGAGAATCTCCCGTTCCACCTCATCACCATGAGAATCTCCTGTTCCACCACATCATGATGAGAATCTCCCGTTCCACCTCATCACCATGAGAATCTCCCGTTCCACCACATCATGATGAGAATCTCCTGTTCCACCTCATCATGATGAGAATCTCCCGTTCCACCTCATCACCATGAGAATCTCCCGTTCCACCTCATCATGATGAGAATCTCCCGTTCCACCTCATCACCATGAGAATCTCCCGTTCCACCACATCATGATGAGATTCTCCCGTTCCACCTCATCACCATGAGAATCTCCCGTTCCACATCATGATGAGAATCTCCCGTTCCACCTCATCACCATGAGAATCTCCCGTTCCACCACATCATGATGAGAATCTCCCGTTCCACCTCATCACCATGAGAATCTCCCGTTCCACCTCATCACCATGAGAATCTCCCGTTCCACCTCATCACCATGAGAATGTCCCGTTCCACCACATCATGATGAGAATCTCCCGTTCCACCACATCATGATGTGAATCTCCCTTTCCACCACATCATGATGACAATCTCCCGTTCCACCACATCATGATGAGAATCTCCCGTTCCACCACATCATGATGAGAATCTCCTGTTCCACCTCATCATGATGAGAATCTCCCGTTCCACCTCATCACCATGAGAATCTCCCGTTCCACCACATCATGATGAGAATCTCCCATTCCACCTCATCATGATCAGATTGTCCCGTTCCACCTCATCATGAGAATCTCCCGTTCCACCTCGTCACCATGAGAATCTCCCGTTCCACCTCAACACCATGAGATTCTCCCGTTCCACCTCATCATGATGAGAATCTCCCGTTCCACCTCATCATGATGAGAATCTCCCGTTCCACCTCATCACCATGAGAATCTCCCGTTCCACCTCATCATGATGAGATTCTCCCGTTCCACCTCATCATGATGTGAATCTCCCGTTCCACCTCATCATGATGAGAATCTCCCGTTCCACCTCATCACCATGAGAATCTCCCGTTCCACCACATCATGATGAGAATCTCCCGTTCCACCTCATCACCATGAGAATCTCCCGTTCCACCACATCATGATGAGAATCTCCCGTTCCACCTCATCATGATGAGAATCTCCCGTTCCACCACATCATGATGAGAATCTCCTGTTCCACCTCATCATGAGATTCTCCCGTTCCACCTCATCATGATGAGAATCTCCTGTTCCACCACATCATGATGAGAATCTCCCGTTCCACCTCATCATGATGAGATTCTCCCGTTCCACCTCATCATGATGAGAATCTCCCGTTCCACCTCATCACCATGAGAATCTCCCGTTCCACCACATCATGATGAGAATCTCCTGTTCCACCTCATCATGATGAGAATCTCCCGTTCCACCTCATCACCATGAGAATCTCCCGTTCCACCACATCATGATGAGAATCTCCCGTTCCACCTCATCACCATGAGAATCTCCCGTTCCACCTCATCATGATGAGAATCTCCCGTTCCACCTCATCATGATGAGAATCTCCCGTTCCACCTCATCACCATGAGAATCTCCCGTTCCACCTCATCACCATGAGAATCTCCCGTTCCACCACATCATGATGAGAATCTCCCGTTCCACCTCATCATGATGAGAATCTCCTGTTCCACCTCATCATGATGAGAATCTCCCGTTCCACCTCATCACCATGAGAATCTCCTGTTCCACCACATCATGATGAGAATCTCCCGTTCCACCTCATCACCATGAGAATCTCCCGTTCCACCACATCATGATGAGAATCTCCTGTTCCACCTCATCATGATGAGAATCTCCCGTTCCACCTCATCACCATGAGAATCTCCCGTTCCACCACATCATGATGAGAATCTCCCGTTCCACCTCATCACCATGAGAATCTCCCGTTCCACCACATCATGATGAGATTCTCCCGTTCCAACTCATCACCATGAGAATCTCCCGTTCCACATCATGATGAGAATCTCCTGTTCCACCTCATCATGAGATTCTCCCGTTCCACCACATCATGATGTGAATCTCCCTTTCCACCACATCATGATGAGAATCTCCCGTTCCACCACATCATGATGAGAATCTCCCGTTCCACCACATCATGATGAGAATCTCCTGTTCCACCTCATCATGATGAGAATCTCCCGTTCCACCTCATCACCATGAGAATCTCCCGTTCCACCACATCATGATGAGAATCTCGCATTCCACCTCATCATGATCAGATTGTCCCGTTCCACCTCATCATGAGAATCTCCCGTTCCACCTCGTCACCATGAGAATCTCCCGTTCCACCTCAACACCATGAGATTCTCCCGTTCCACCTCATCATGATGAGAATCTCCCGTTCCACCTCATCATGATGAGAATCTCCCGTTCCACCTCATCACCATGAGAATCTCCCGTTCCACCTCATCATGATGAGATTCTCCCGTTCCACCTCATCATGATGTGAATCTCCCGTTCCACCTCATCATGATGAGAATCTCCCGTTCCACCTCATCACCATGAGAATCTCCCGTTCCACCACATCATGATGAGAATCTCCCGTTCCACCTCATCACCATGAGAATCTCCCGTTCCACCACATCATGATGAGAATCTCCCGTTCCACCTCATCATGATGAGAATCTCCCGTTCCACCACATCATGATGAGAATCTCCTGTTCCACCTCATCATGAGATTCTCCCGTTCCACCTCATCATGATGAGAATCTCCTGTTCCACCACATCATGATGAGAATCTCCCGTTCCACCTCATCATGATGAGATTCTCCCGTTCCACCTCATCATGATGAGAATCTCCCGTTCCACCTCATCACCATGAGAATCTCCCGTTCCACCACATCATGATGAGAATCTCCCGTTCCACCTCATCACCATGAGAATCTCCCGTTCCACCTCATCACCATGAGAATCTCCCGTTCCACCACATCATGATGAGAATCTCCTGTTCCACCTCATCATGATGAGATGCTCCCGTTCCACCACATCACCATGAGAATCTCCCGTTCCACCTCATCACCATGTGAATCTCCCGTTCCACCACATCACCATGAGAATGTCCCGTTCCACCTCATCACGATGAGATTCTCACGTTCCACCTCATCATGATGAGAATCTCCCGTTCCACCTCATCACCATGAGAATCTCCCGTTCCACCTCATCATGATGAGAATCTCCCGTTCCACCTCATCATGATGAGAATCTCCCGTTCCACCTCATCATGATGAGAATCTCCCGTTCCACCACATCACCATGAGAATCTCCCGTTCCACCTCTTCACCATGAGAATTTCCCGTTCCACCACATCATGATGAGAATCTCCTGTTTCACCTCATCATGATGAGATTCTCCCGTTCCACCTCATCATGATGAGAATCTCCCGTTCCACCTCATCACCATGAGAATCTCCCGTTCCACCTCATCATGATGAGATTCTCCCGTTCCACCTCATCATGATGTGAATCTCCCGTTCCACCTCATCATGATGAGAATCTCCCGTTCCACCTCATCACCATGAGAATCTCCCGTTCCACCACATCATGATGAGAATCTCCCGTTCCACCTCATCACCATGAGAATCTCCCGTTCCACCACATCATGATGAGAATCTCCCGTTCCACCTCATCATGATGAGAATCTCCCGTTCCACCACATCATGATGAGAATCTCCTGTTCCACCTCATCATGAGATTCTCCCGTTCCACCTCATCATGATGAGAATCTCCTGTTCCACCACATCATGATGAGAATCTCCCGTTCCACCTCATCATGATGAGATTCTCCCGTTCCACCTCATCATGATGAGAATCTCCCGTTCCACCTCATCACCATGAGAATCTCCCGTTCCACCACATCATGATGAGAATCTCCTGTTCCACCTCATCATGATGAGAATCTCCCGTTCCACCTCATCACCATGAGAATCTCCCGTTCCACCACATCATGATGAGAATCTCCCGTTCCACCTCATCACCATGAGAATCTCCCGTTCCACCTCATCATGATGAGAATCTCCTGTTCCACCTCATCATGATGAGAATCTCCCGTTCCACCTCATCACCATGAGAATCTCCCGTTCCACCTCATCACCATGAGAATCTCCCGTTCCACCACATCATGATGAGAATCTCCTGTTCCACCTCATCATGATGAAATGCTCCCGTTCCACCACATCACCATGAGAATCTCCCGTTCCACCTCATCACCATGTGAATCTCCCGTTCCACCACATCATGATGAGAATCTCCCGTTCCACCTCATCATGATGAGAATCTCCCGTTCCACCTCATCATGATGAGAATCTCCCGTTCCACCTCATCACCATGAGAATCTCCCGTTCCACCTCATCATGATGAGAATCTCCCGTTCCACCTCATCACCATGAGAATCTCCCGTTCCACCTCATCACCATGAGAATCTCCCGTTCCACCACATCATGATGAGAATCTCCCGTTCCACCTCATCATGATGAGAATCTCCCGTTCCACCACATCATGATGAGAATCTCCTGTTCCACCTCATCATGAGATTCTCCCGTTCCACCTCATCATGATGAGAATCTCCTGTTCCACCACATCATGATGAGAATCTCCCGTTCCACCTCATCATGATGAGATTCTCCCGTTCCACCTCATCATGATGAGAATCTCCCGTTCCACCTCATCACCATGAGAATCTCCCGTTCCACCACATCATGATGAGAATCTCCTGTTCCACCTCATCATGATGAGAATCTCCCGTTCCACCTCATCACCATGAGAATCTCCCGTTCCACCACATCATGATGAGAATCTCCCGTTCCACCTCATCACCATGAGAATCTCCCGTTCCACCTCATCATGATGAGAATCTCCTGTTCCACCTCATCATGATGAGAATCTCCCGTTCCACCTCATCACCATGAGAATCTCCCGTTCCACCTCATCACCATGAGAATCTCCCGTTCCACCACATCATGATGAGAATCTCCTGTTCCACCTCATCATGATGAAATGCTCCCGTTCCACCACATCACCATGAGAATCTCCCGTTCCACCTCATCACCATGTGAATCTCCCGTTCCACCACATCATGATGAGAATCTCCCGTTCCACCTCATCATGATGAGAATCTCCCGTTCCACCTCATCATGATGAGAATCTCCCGTTCCACCTCATCACCATGAGAATCTCCCGTTCCACCTCATCATGATGAGAATCTCCCGTTCCACCTCATCATGATGAGAATCTCCCGTTCCACCTCATCATGATGAGAATCTCCCGTTCCACCACATCACCATGAGAATCTCCCGTTCCACCTCTTCACCATGAGAATTTCCCGTTCCACCACATCATGATGAGAATCTCCTGTTCCACCTCATCATGATGAGATTCTCCCGTTCCACCTCATCATGATGAGAATCTCCCGTTCCACCTCATCACCATGAGAATCTCCAGTTCCACCACATCATGATGAGAATCTCCCGTTCCACCTCATCACCATGAGAATCTCCCGTTCCACTTCATCACCATGAGAATCTCCCGTTCCACCACATCATGATGAGAATCTCCTGTTCCACCTCATCATGATGAGAATCTCCCGTTCCACCTCATCACCATGAGAATCTCCCGTTCCACCACATCATGATGAGAATCTCCCATTCCACCTCATCATGATGAGAATCTCCCGTTCCACCTCATCATGATGAGAATCTCCCATTCCACCTCATCACCATGAGAATCTCCCGTTCCACCTCAACACCATGAGATTCTCCCGTTCCACCTCATCATGATGAGAATCTCCCGTTCCACCTCATCACCATGATGATCTCCCGTTCCACCTCATCATGATGAGAATCTCCTGTTCCACCTCATCATGATGAGAATCTCCCGTTCCACCTCATCACCATGAGAATCTCCCGTTCCACCACATCATGATGAGAATCTCCTGTTCCACCTCATCACGATGAGATTCTCCCGTTCCACCACATCACCATGAGAATCTCCCGTTCCACCTCATCACCATGTGAATCTCCCGTTCCACCACATCATGATGAGAATCTCCTGTTCCACCTCATCATGATGAGAATCTCCCGTTCCACCTCATCATGATTAGAATCTCCCGTTCCACCTCATCACCATGAGAATCTCCCGTTCCACCTCATCATGATGAGAATCTCCTGTTCCACCTCATCATGATGAGAATCTCCCGTTCCACCTCATCATGATGAGAATCTCCCGTTCCACCACATCACCATGAGAATCTCCCGTTCCACCTCATCACCATGAGAATCTCCCGTTCCACCTCATCACCATGAGAATCTCCCGTTCCACCACATCATGATGAGAATCTCCTGTTCCACCTCATCATGATGAGAATCTCCCGTTCCACCTCATCACCATGAGAATCTCCCGTTCCACCACATCATGATGAGAATCTCCCATTCCACCTCATCATGATGAGAATCTCCCGTTCCACCTCATCATGATGAGAATCTCCCATTCCACCTCATCACCATGAGAATCTCCCGTTCCACCTCAACACCATGAGATTCTCCCGTTCCACCTCATCATGATGAGAATCTCCCGTTCCACCTCATCACCATGAGAATCTCCCGTTCCACCTCATCACGATGAGATTCTCCCGTTCCACCTCATCATGATGAGAATCTCCCGTTCCACCTCATCATGATGAGAATCTCCCGTTCCACCTCATCACCATGATGAGAATCTCCCGTTCCACCACATCATGATGAGAATCTCCCGTTCCACCTCATCACCATGAGAATCTCCCGTTCCACCACATCATGATGAGAATCTCCCGTTCCACCTCATCACCATGAGAATCTCCCGTTCCACCACATCATGATGAGAATCTGCCGTTCCACCTCATCATGAGGAGAATCTCCCGTTCCACCACATCATGATGAGAATCTCCTGTTCCACCTCATCATGAGATTCTCCCGTTCCACCTCATCATGATGAGAATCTCCTGTTCCACCTCATCATGATGAGAATCTCCCGTTCCACCTCATCACCATGAGAATCTCCTGTTCCACCTCATCATGATGAGAATCTCCTGTTCCACCTCATCATGATGAGAATCTCCCGTTCCACCTCATCACCATGAGAATCTCCCGTTCCACCACATCATGATGAGAATCTCCTGTTCCACCTCATCATGATGAGAATCTCCCGTTCCACCTCATCATGATGAGAATCTCCCGTTCCACCTCATGACCATGAGAATCTCCCGTTCCACCACATCATGATGAGAATCTCCCATTCCACCTCATCATGATGAGAATCTCCCGTTCCACCTCATCATGATGAGAATCTCCAATTCCACCTCATCACCATGAGAATCTCCCGTTCCACCTCAACACCATGAGATTCTCCCGTTCCACCTCATCATGATGAGAATCTCCCGTTCCACCTCATCATGATGAGAATCTCCCGTTCCACCTCATCACCATGAGAATCTCCCGTTCCACCTCATCACGATGAGATTCTCACGTTCCACCTCATCATGATGAGAATCTCCCGTTCCACCTCATGATGATGAGAATCTCCCGTTCCACCTCATCACCATGATGAGAATCTCCCGTTCCACCACATCATGATGAGAATCTCCCGTTCCACCTCATCACCATGAGAATCTCCCGTTCCACCACATCATGATGAGAATCTCCCGTTCCACCTCATCATGACGAGAATCTCCCGTTCCACCACATCATGATGAGAATCTCCTGTTCCACCTCATCATGATGAGAATCTCCCGTTCCACCTCATCATGATGAGAATCTCCCGTTCCACCACATCACCATGAGAATCTCCCGTTCCACCTCTTCACCATGAGAATTTCCCGTTCCACCACATCATGATGAGAATCTCCTGTTCCACCTCATCATGATGAGATTCTCCCGTTCCACCTCATCATGATGAGAATCTCCCGTTCCACCTCATCACCATGAGAATCTCCCGTTCCACCTCATCATGATGAGATTCTCCCGTTCCACCTCATCATGATGTGAATCTCCCGTTCCACCTCATCATGATGAGAATCTCCCGTTCCACCTCATCACCATGAGAATCTCCCGTTCCACCACATCATGATGAGAATCTCCCGTTCCACCTCATCACCATGAGAATCTCCCGTTCCACCACATCATGATGAGAATCTCCCGTTCCACCTCATCATGATGAGAATCTCCCGTTCCACCACATCATGATGAGAATCTCCTGTTCCACCTCATCATGAGATTCTCCCGTTCCACCTCATCATGATGAGAATCTCCTGTTCCACCACATCATGATGAGAATCTCCCGTTCCACCTCATCATGATGAGATTCTCCCGTTCCACCTCATCATGATGAGAATCTCCCGTTCCACCTCATCACCATGAGAATCTCCCGTTCCACCACATCATGATGAGAATCTCCTGTTCCACCTCATCATGATGAGAATCTCCCGTTCCACCTCATCACCATGAGAATCTCCCGTTCCACCACATCATGATGAGAATCTCCCGTTCCACCTCATCACCATGAGAATCTCCCGTTCCACCTCATCATGATGAGAATCTCCTGTTCCACCTTATCATGATGAGAATCTCCCGTTCCACCTCATCACCATGAGAATCTCCCGTTCCACCTCATCACCATGAGAATCTCCCGTTCCACCACATCATGATGAGAATCTCCTGTTCCACCTCATCATGATGAAATGCTCCCATTCCACCTCATCACCATGAGAATCTCCCGTTCCACCTCAACACCATGAGAATCTCCCGTTCCACCTCATCACCATGAGAATCTCCCGTTCCACCACATCATGATGAGAATCTCCCGTTCCACCTCATCACCATGAGAATCTCCCGTTCCACCTCATCATGATGAGAATCTCCTGTTCCACCTTATCATGATGAGAATCTCCCGTTCCACCTCATCACCATGATGAGAATCTCCCGTTCCACCACATCATGATGAGAATCTCCCGTTCCACCTCATCACCATGAGAATCTCCCGTTCCACCACATCATGATGAGAATCTCCCGTTCCACCTCATCACCATGAGAATCTCCCGTTCCACCACATCATGATGAGAATCTGCCGTTCCACCTCATCATGAGGAGAATCTCCCGTTCCACCACATCATGATGAGAATCTCCTGTTCCACCTCATCATGAGATTCTCCCGTTCCACCTCATCATGATGAGAATCTCCTGTTCCACCTCATCATGATGAGAATCTCCCGTTCCACCTCATCACCATGAGAATCTCCTGTTCCACCTCATCATGATGAGAATCTCCTGTTCCACCTCATCATGATGAGAATCTCCCGTTCCACCTCATCACCATGAGAATCTCCCGTTCCACCACATCATGATGAGAATCTCCTGTTCCACCTCATCATGATGAGAATCTCCCGTTCCACCTCATCATGATGAGAATCTCCCGTTCCACCTCATGACCATGAGAATCTCCCGTTCCACCACATCATGATGAGAATCTCCCATTCCACCTCATCATGATGAGAATCTCCCGTTCCACCTCATCATGATGAGAATCTCCAATTCCACCTCATCACCATGAGAATCTCCCGTTCCACCTCAACACCATGAGATTCTCCCGTTCCACCTCATCATGATGAGAATCTCCCGTTCCACCTCATCATGATGAGAATCTCCCGTTCCACCTCATCACCATGAGAATCTCCCGTTCCACCTCATCACGATGAGATTCTCACGTTCCACCTCATCATGATGAGAATCTCCCGTTCCACCTCATGATGATGAGAATCTCCCGTTCCACCTCATCACCATGATGAGAATCTCCCGTTCCACCACATCATGATGAGAATCTCCCGTTCCACCTCATCACCATGAGAATCTCCCGTTCCACCACATCATGATGAGAATCTCCCGTTCCACCTCATCATGACGAGAATCTCCCGTTCCACCACATCATGATGAGAATCTCCTGTTCCACCTCATCATGATGAGAATCTCCCGTTCCACCTCATCATGATGAGAATCTCCCGTTCCACCACATCACCATGAGAATCTCCCGTTCCACCTCTTCACCATGAGAATTTCCCGTTCCACCACATCATGATGAGAATCTCCTGTTCCACCTCATCATGATGAGATTCTCCCGTTCCACCTCATCATGATGAGAATCTCCCGTTCCACCTCATCACCATGAGAATCTCCCGTTCCACCTCATCATGATGAGATTCTCCCGTTCCACCTCATCATGATGTGAATCTCCCGTTCCACCTCATCATGATGAGAATCTCCCGTTCCACCTCATCACCATGAGAATCTCCCGTTCCACCACATCATGATGAGAATCTCCTGTTCCACCTTATCATGATGAGAATCTCCCGTTCCACCTCATCACCATGAGAATCTCCCGTTCCACCTCATCACCATGAGAATCTCCCGTTCCACCACATCATGATGAGAATCTCCTGTTCCACCTCATCATGATGAAATGCTCCCGTTCCACCACATCACCATGAGAATCTCCCGTTCCACCTCATCACCATGTGAATCTCCCGTTCCACCACATCATGATGAGAATCTCCCGTTCCACCTCATCATGATGAGAATCTCCCGTTCCACCTCATCATGATGAGAATCTCCCGTTCCACCTCATCACTATGAGAATCTCCCGTTCCACCTCATCACCATGAGAATCTCCCGTTCCACCTCATCATGATGAGAATCTCCCGTTCCACCTCATCATGATGAGAATCTCCCGTTCCACCACATCACCATGAGAATCTCCCGTTCCACCTCTTCACCATGAGAATTTCCCGTTCCACCACATCATGATGAGAATCTCCTGTTCCACCTCATCATGATGAGATTCTCCCGTTCCACCTCATCATGATGAGAATCTCCCGTTCCACCTCATCAACATGAGAATCTCCAGTTCCACCACATCATGATGAGAATCTCCCGTTCCACCTCATCACCATGAGATTCTCCCGTTCCACTTCATCACCATGAGAATCTCCCGTTCCACCACATCATGATGAGAATCTCCTGTTCCAACTCATCATGATGAGAATCTCCCGTTCCACCTCATCACCATGAGAATCTCCCGTTCCACCACATCATGATGAGAATCTCCCATTCCACCTCATCATGATGAGAATCTCCCGTTCCACCTCATCATGATGAGAATCTCCCATTCCACCTCATCACCATGAGAATCTCCCGTTCCACCTCAACACCATGAGATTCTCCCGTTCCACCTCATCATGATGAGAATCTCCCGTTCCACCTCATCACCATGATGATCTCCCGTTCCACCTCATCATGATGAGAATCTCCTGTTCCACCTCATCATGATGAGAATCTCCCGTTCCACCTCATCACCATGAGAATCTCCCGTTCCACCACATCATGATGAGAATCTCCTGTTCCACCTCATCACGATGAGATTCTCCCGTTCCACCACATCACCATGAGAATCTCCCGTTCCACCTCATCACCATGTGAATCTCCCGTTCCACCACATCATGATGAGAATCTCCCGTTCCACCTCATCATGATGAGAATCTCCCGTTCCACCTCATCATGATTAGAATCTCCCGTTCCACCTCATCACCATGAGAATCTCCCGTTCCACCTCATCATGATGAGAATCTCCTGTTCCACCTCATCATGATGAGAATCTCCCGTTCCACCTCATCATGATGAGAATCTCCCGTTCCACCACATCACCATGAGAATCTCCCGTTCCACCTTATCACCATGAGAATCTCCCGTTCCACCACATCATGATGAGAATCTCCTGTTCCACCTCATCATGATGAGATTCTCCCGTTCCACCTCATCATGATGAGAATCTCCCGTTCCACCTCATCACCATGAGAATCTCCCGTTCCACCACATCATGATGAGAATCTCCTGTTCCACCTCATCATGATGAGAATCTCCCGTTCCACCTCATCACCATGAGAATCTCCCGTTCCACCTCATCACCATGAGAATCTCCCGTTCCACCACATCATGATGAGAATCTCCTGTTCCACCTCATCATGATGAGAATCTCCAATTCCACCTCATCACCATGAGAATCTCCCGTTCCACCACATCATGATGAGAATCTCCCGTTCCACCTCATCATGATGAGAATCTCCCGTTCCACCTCATCATGATGAGAATCTCCCGTTCCACCTCATCACCATGAGAATCTCCCGTTCCACCTCATCACGATGAGATTCTCCCATTCCACCTCATCATGATGAGAATCTCCCGTTCCACCTCATCATGATGAGAATCTCCCGTTCCACCTCATCACCATGATGAGAATCTCCCGTTCCACCACATCATGATGAGAATCTCCCGTTCCACCTCATCACCATGAGAATCTCCCGTTCCACCACATCATGATGAGAATCTCCCGTTCCACCTCATCACCATGAGAATCTCCCATTCCACCACATCATGATGAGAATCTGCCGTTCCACCTCATCATGAGGAGAATCTCCCGTTCCACCACATCATGATGAGAATCTCCTGTTCCACCTCATCATGAGATTCTCCCGTTCCACCTCATCATGATGAGAATCTCCTGTTCCACCTCATCATGATGAGAATCTCCCGTTCCACCTCATCACCATGAGAATCTCCTGTTCCACCTCATCATGATGAGAATCTCCTGTTCCACCTCATCATGATGAGAATCTCCCGTTCCACCTCATCACCATGAGAATCTCCCGTTCCACCACATCATGATGAGAATCTCCTGTTCCACCTCATCATGATGAGAATCTCCCGTTCCACCTCATCATGATGAGAATCTCCCGTTCCACCTCATGACCATGAGAATCTCCCGTTCCACCACATCATGATGAGAATCTCCCATTCCACCTCATCATGATGAGAATCTCCCGTTCCCCCTCATCATGATGAGAATCTCCAATTCCACCTCATCACCATGAGAATCTCCCGTTCCACCTCAACACCATGAGATTCTCCCGTTCCACCTCATCATGATGAGAATCTCCCGTTCCACCACATCATGATGAGAATCTCCCGTTCCACCTCATCATGAGGAGAATCTCCCGTTCCACCACATCATGATGAGAATCTCCTGTTCCACCTCATCATGAGATTCTCCCGTTCCACCTCATCATGATGAGAATCTCCTGTTCCACCTCATCATGATGAGAATCTCCCGTTCCACCTCATCACCATGAGAATCTCCTGTTCCACCACATCATGATGAGAATCTCCCGTTCCACCTCATCACCATGAGAATCTCCCGTTCCACCACATCATGATGAGAATCTCCCGTTCCACCTCATCATGATGAGAATCTCCCGTTCCACCTCATCACCATGAGAATCTCCCGTTCCACCACATCATGATGAGAATCTCCCGTTCCACCTCATCACCATGAGAATCTCCCGTTCCACCACATCATGATGAGATTCTCCCGTTCCACCTCATCACCATGAGAATCTCCCGTTCCACATCATGATGAGAATCTCCTGTTCCACCTCATCATGATGAGAATCTCCCGTTCCACCTCATCACCATGAGAATCTCCCGTTCCACCACATCATGATGAGAATCTCCCGTTCCACCTCATCACAATGAGAATCTCCCGTTCCACCTCATCACCATGAGAATCTCCCGTTCCACCTCATCACCATGAGAATCTCCCGTTCCACCACATCATGATGAGAATCTCCCGTTCCACCACATCATGATGTGAATCTCCCTTTCCACCACATCACGATGAGAATCTCCCGTTCCACCACATCATGATGAGAATCTCCCGTTCCACCTCATCACCATGAGAATCTCCCGTTCCACCTCATCATGATGAGAATCTCCCGTTCCACCTCATCACCATGAGAATCTCCCGTTCCACCACATCATGATGAGAATCTCCCGTTCCACCTCATCACCATGAGAATCTCCCGCTCCACCACATCATGATGAGAATCTCCCGTTCCACCTCATCATGATGAGATTCTCCCGTTCCACCTCATCATGATGAGAATCTCCCGTTCCACCTCATCATCATGAGAATCTCCCGTTCCACCACATCATGATGAGAATCTCCTGTTCCACCTCATCATGATGAGAATCTCCCGTTCCACCTCATCACCATGAGAATCTCCCGTTCCACCACATCATGATGAGAATCTCCCATTCCACCTCATCATGATCAGATTGTCCCGTTCCACCTCATCACGATGAGAATCTCCCGTTCCACCTCATCACCATGAGAATCTCCCGTTCCACCTCAACACCATGAGATTCTCCCGTTCCACCTCATCATGATGAGAATCTCCCGTTCCACCTCATCATGATGAGAATCTCCCGTTCCACCTCATCACCATGAGAATCTCCCGTTCCACCACATCATGATGAGAATCTCCCGTTCCACCACATCATGATGAGAATCTCCTGTTCCACCTCATCATGAGATTCTCCCGTTCCACCTCATCATGATGAGAATCTCCTGTTCCACCTCATCATGATGAGAATCTCCCGTTCCACCTCATCACCATGAGAATCTCCTGTTCCACCTCATCATGATGAGAATCTCCCGTTCCACGTCATCACCATGAGAATCTCCCGTTCCACCACATCATGATGAGAATCTCCCGTTCCACCTCATCACCATGAGAATCTCCCGTTCCACCACATCATGATGAGATTCTCCCGTTCCACCTCATCACCATGAGAATCTCCCGTTCCACATCATGATGTGAATCTCCCGTTCCACCTCATCATGATGAGAATCTCCCGTTCCACCTCATCACCATGAGAATCTCCCGTTCCACATCATGATGTGAATCTCCCGTTCCACCTCATCATGATGAGAATCTCCCGTTCCACCTCATCACCATGAGAATCTCCCGTTCCACCACATCATGATGTGAATCTCCCGTTCCACCTCATCACCATGAGAATCTCCCGTTCCACCACATCATGATGAGAATCTCCCGTTCCACCTCATCACGATGAGATTCTCCCGTTCCACCTCATCATGATGAGAATCTCCCGTTCCACCTCATCACCATGAGAATCTCCCGTTCCACCACATCATGATGAGAATCTCGTGTTCCACCTCATCATGATGAGAATCTCCCGTTCCACTTCATCACCATGAGAATCTCCCGTTCCACCACATCATGATGAGAATCTCCCATTCCACCTCATCATGATCAGATTGTCCCGTTCCACCTCATCATGATGAGAATCTCCCGTTCCACCTCATCACCATGAGAATCTCCCGTTCCACCTCAACACCATGAGATTCTCCCGTTCCACCTCATCATGATGAGAATCTCCCGTTCCACCTCATCATGATGAGAATCTCCCGTTCCACCTCATCACCATGAGAATCTCCCGTTCCACCACATCATGATGAGAATCTCCCGTTCCACCACATCATGATGAGAATCTCCTGTTCCACCTCATCATGAGATTCTCCCGTTCCACCTCATCATGATGAGAATCTCCTGTTCCACCTCATCATGATGAGAATCTCCCGTTCCACCTCATCACCATGAGAATCTCCTGTTCCACCTCATCATGATGAGAATCTCCCGTTCCACCTCATCACCATGAGAATCTCCCGTTCCACCACATCATGATGAGAATCTCCTGTTCCACCTCATCATGATGAGAATCTCCCGTTCCACCTCATCACCATGAGAATCTCCCGTTCCACCACATCATGATGAGAATCTCCCGTTCCACCTCATCACCATGAGAATCTCCCGTTCCACCACATCATGATGAGATTCTCCCGTTCCACCTCAACACCATGAGATTCTCCCGTTCCACCTCATCATGATGAGAATCTCCCGTTCCACCACATCATGATGTGAATCTCCCGTTCCACCTCATCACCATGAGAATCTCCCGTTCCACCACATCATGATGAGAATCTCCCGTTCCACCTCATCATGATGAGATTCTCCCGTTCCACCTCATCATGATGAGAATCTCCCGTTCCACCTCATCACCATGAGAATCTCCCGTTCCACCACATCATGATGAGAATCTCCTGTTCCACCTCATCATGATGAGAATCTCCCGTTCCACCTCATCACCATGAGAATCTCCCGTTCCACCACATCATGATGAGAATCTCCCATTCCACCTCATCATGATCAGATTGTCCCGTTCCACCTCATCATGATGAGAATCTCCCGTTCCACCTCATCACCATGAGAATCTCCCGTTCCACCTCAACACCATGAGATTCTCCCGTTCCACCTCATCATGATGAGAATCTCCCGTTCCACCTCATCATGATGAGAATCTCCCGTTCCACCTCATCACCATGAGAATCTCCCGTTCCACCACATCATGATGAGAATCTCCCGTTCCACCACATCATGATGTGAATCTTCCGTTCCACCACATCATGATGAGAATCTCCCGTTCCACCTCATCATGATGAGAATCTCCCGTTCCACCTCAACACCATGAGATTCTCCCGTTCCACCACATCATGATGAGAATCTCCCGTTCCACCTCATCACCATGAGAATCTCCCGTTCCACCTCATCACCATGAGAATCTCCCGTTCCACCACATCATGATGAGAATCTCCCGTTCCACCACATCATGATGTGAATCTTCCGTTCCACCACATCATGATGAGAATCTCCCGTTCCACCACATCATGATGAGAATCTCCCGTTCCACCACATCATGATGTGAATCTCCCGTTCCACCTCATCATGATGAGAATCTCCCGTTCCACCTCATCACCATGAGAATCTCCCGTTCCACCTCATCACCATGAGAATCTCCCGTTCCACCACATCATGATGAGAATCTCCTGTTCCACCTCATCATGATGAGAATCTCCCGTTCCACCTCATCACCATGAGAATCTCCCGTTCCACCACATCATGATGAGAATCTCCCATTCCACCTCATCATGATGAGAATCTCCCGTTCCACCTCATCATGATGAGAATCTCCCATTCCACCTCATCACCATGAGAATCTCCCGTTCCACCTCAACACCATGAGATTCTCCCGTTCCACCTCATCATGATGAGAATCTCCCGTTCCACCTCATCACCATGAGAATCTCCCGTTCCACCACATCATGATGAGAATCTCCCGTTCCACCTCATCACCATGAGAATCTCCCGTTCCACCACATCATGATGAGAATCTGCCGTTCCACCTCATCATGAGGAGAATCTCCCGTTCCACCACATCATGATGAGAATCTCC
This sequence comes from Telmatherina bonti, assembly GCF_933228915.1. NCBI lineage: Eukaryota > Metazoa > Chordata > Actinopteri > Atheriniformes > Telmatherinidae > Telmatherina > Telmatherina bonti. The sequence continues at coordinate 35,257,851 of NC_136625.1, forward strand.
TGTTCCACCTCATCATGAGATTCTCCCGTTCCACCTCATCATGATGAGAATCTCCTGTTCCACCTCATCATGATGAGAATCTCCCGTTCCACCTCATCATGAGATTCTCCCGTTCCACCTCATCATGATGAGAATCTCCTGTTCCACCTCATCATGATGAGAATCTCCCGTTCCACCTCATCACCATGAGAATCTCCTGTTCCACCACATCATGATGAGAATCTCCCGTTCCACCTCATCACCATGAGAATCTCCCGTTCCACCACATCATGATGAGAATCTCCCGTTCCACCTCATCATGATGAGAATCTCCCGTTCCACCTCATCACCATGAGAATCTCCCGTTCCACCACATCATGATGAGAATCTCCCGTTCCACCTCATCACCATGAGAATCTCCCGTTCCACCACATCATGATGAGATTCTCCCGTTCCACCTCATCACCATGAGAATCTCCCGTTCCACATCATGATGAGAATCTCCTGTTCCACCTCATCATGATGAGAATCTCCCGTTCCACCTCATCACCATGAGAATCTCCCGTTCCACCACATCATGATGAGAATCTCCCGTTCCACCTCATCACCATGAGAATCTCCCGTTCCACCTCATCACCATGAGAATCTCCCGTTCCACCTCATCACCATGAGAATCTCCCGTTCCACCACATCATGATGAGAATCTCCCGTTCCACCACATCATGATGTGAATCTCCCTTTCCACCACATCATGATGAGAATCTCCCGTTCCACCACATCATGATGAGAATCTCCCGTTCCACCTCATCACCATGAGAATCTCCCGTTCCACCTAATCATGATGAGAATCTCCCGTTCCACCTCATCACCATGAGAATCTCCCGTTCCACCACATCATGATGAGAATCTCCCGTTCCACCTCATCACCATGAGAATCTCCCGCTCCACCACATCATGATGAGAATCTCCCGTTCCACCTCATCATGATGAGATTCTCCCGTTCCACCTCATCATGATGAGAATCTCCCGTTCCACCTCATCACCATGAGAATCTCCCGTTCCACCTCATCACCATGAGAATCTCCCGTTCCACCACATCATGATGAGAATCTCCCATTCCACCTCATCATGATCAGATTGTCCCGTTCCACCTCATCACGATGAGAATCTCCCGTTCCACCTCATCACCATGAGAATCTCCCGTTCCACCTCAACACCATGAGATTCTCCCGTTCCACCTCATCACCATGAGAATCTCCCGTTCCACCACATCATGATGAGAATCTCCCGTTCCACCTCATCACCATGAGAATCTCCCGTTCCACCACATCATGATGAGATTCTCCCGTTCCACCTCATCACCATGAGAATCTCCCGTTCCACATCATGATGAGAATCTCCTGTTCCACCTCATCATGATGAGAATCTCCCGTTCCACCTCATCACCATGAGAATCTCCCGTTCCACCACATCATGATGAGAATCTCCCGTTCCACCTCATCACAATGAGAATCTCCCGTTCCACCTCATCACCATGAGAATCTCCCGTTCCACCTCATCACCATGAGAATCTCCCGTTCCACCACATCATGATGAGAATCTCCCGTTCCACCACATCATGATGTGAATCTCCCTTTCCACCACATCACGATGAGAATCTCCCGTTCCACCACATCATGATGAGAATCTCCCGTTCCACCTCATCACCATGAGAATCTCCCGTTCCACCTCATCATGATGAGAATCTCCCGTTCCACCTCATCACCATGAGAATCTCCCGTTCCACCACATCATGATGAGAATCTCCCGTTCCACCTCATCACCATGAGAATCTCCCGCTCCACCACATCATGATGAGAATCTCCCGTTCCACCTCATCATGATGAGATTCTCCCGTTCCACCTCATCATGATGAGAATCTCCCGTTCCACCTCATCATCATGAGAATCTCCCGTTCCACCACATCATGATGAGAATCTCCTGTTCCACCTCATCATGATGAGAATCTCCCGTTCCACCTCATCACCATGAGAATCTCCCGTTCCACCACATCATGATGAGAATCTCCCATTCCACCTCATCATGATCAGATTGTCCCGTTCCACCTCATCACGATGAGAATCTCCCGTTCCACCTCATCACCATGAGAATCTCCCGTTCCACCTCAACACCATGAGATTCTCCCGTTCCACCTCATCATGATGAGAATCTCCCGTTCCACCTCATCATGATGAGAATCTCCCGTTCCACCTCATCACCATGAGAATCTCCCGTTCCACCACATCATGATGAGAATCTCCCGTTCCACCACATCATGATGAGAATCTCCTGTTCCACCTCATCATGAGATTCTCCCGTTCCACCTCATCATGATGAGAATCTCCTGTTCCACCTCATCATGATGAGAATCTCCCGTTCCACCTCATCACCATGAGAATCTCCTGTTCCACCTCATCATGATGAGAATCTCCCGTTCCACGTCATCACCATGAGAATCTCCCGTTCCACCACATCATGATGAGAATCTCCCGTTCCACCTCATCACCATGAGAATCTCCCGTTCCACCACATCATGATGAGATTCTCCCGTTCCACCTCATCACCATGAGAATCTCCCGTTCCACATCATGATGTGAATCTCCCGTTCCACCTCATCATGATGAGAATCTCCCGTTCCACCTCATCACCATGAGAATCTCCCGTTCCACATCATGATGTGAATCTCCCGTTCCACCTCATCATGATGAGAATCTCCCGTTCCACCTCATCACCATGAGAATCTCCCGTTCCACCACATCATGATGTGAATCTCCCGTTCCACCTCATCACCATGAGAATCTCCCGTTCCACCACATCATGATGAGAATCTCCCGTTCCACCTCATCATGATGAGATTCTCCCGTTCCACCTCATCATGATGAGAATCTCCCGTTCCACCTCATCACCATGAGAATCTCCCGTTCCACCACATCATGATGAGAATCTCGTGTTCCACCTCATCATGATGAGAATCTCCCGTTCCACTTCATCACCATGAGAATCTCCCGTTCCACCACATCATGATGAGAATCTCCCATTCCACCTCATCATGATCAGATTGTCCCGTTCCACCTCATCATGATGAGAATCTCCCGTTCCACCTCATCACCATGAGAATCTCCCGTTCCACCTCAACACCATGAGATTCTCCCGTTCCACCTCATCATGATGAGAATCTCCCGTTCCACCTCATCATGATGAGAATCTCCCGTTCCACCTCATCACCATGAGAATCTCCCGTTCCACCACATCATTATGAGAATCTCCCGTTCCACCACATCATGATGAGAATCTCCTGTTCCACCTCATCATGAGATTCTCCCGTTCCACCTCATCATGATGAGAATCTCCTGTTCCACCTCATCATGATGAGAATCTCCCGTTCCACCTCATCACCATGAGAATCTCCTGTTCCACCTCATCATGATGAGAATCTCCCGTTCCACCTCATCACCATGAGAATCTCCCGTTCCACCACATCATGATGAGAATCTCCTGTTCCACCTCATCATGATGAGAATCTCCCGTTCCACCTCATCACCATGAGAATCTCCCGTTCCACCACATCATGATGAGAATCTCCCGTTCCACCTCATCACCATGAGAATCTCCCGTTCCACCACATCATGATGAGATTCTCCCGTTCCACCTCAACACCATGAGATTCTCCCGTTCCACCTCATCATGATGAGAATCTCCCGTTCCACCACATCATGATGTGAATCTCCCGTTCCACCTCATCACCATGAGAATCTCCCGTTCCACCACATCATGATGAGAATCTCCCGTTCCACCTCATCATGATGAGATTCTCCCGTTCCACCTCATCATGATGAGAATCTCCCGTTCCACCTCATCACCATGAGAATCTCCCGTTCCACCACATCATGATGAGAATCTCCTGTTCCACCTCATCATGATGAGAATCTCCCGTTCCACCTCATCACCATGAGAATCTCCCGTTCCACCACATCATGATGAGAATCTCCCATTCCACCTCATCATGATCAGATTGTCCCGTTCCACCTCATCATGATGAGAATCTCCCGTTCCACCTCATCACCATGAGAATCTCCCGTTCCACCTCAACACCATGAGATTCTCCCGTTCCACCTCATCATGATGAGAATCTCCCGTTCCACCTCATCATGATGAGAATCTCCCGTTCCACCTCATCACCATGAGAATCTCCCGTTCCACCACATCATGATGAGAATCTCCCGTTCCACCACATCATGATGTGAATCTTCCGTTCCACCACATCATGATGAGAATCTCCCGTTCCACCTCATCATGATGAGAATCTCCCGTTCCACCTCAACACCATGAGATTCTCCCGTTCCACCACATCATGATGAGAATCTCCCGTTCCACCTCATCACCATGAGAATCTCCCGTTCCACCTCATCACCATGAGAATCTCCCGTTCCACCACATCATGATGAGAATCTCCCGTTCCACCACATCATGATGTGAATCTTCCGTTCCACCACATCATGATGAGAATCTCCCGTTCCACCACATCATGATGAGAATCTCCCGTTCCACCACATCATGATGTGAATCTCCCGTTCCACCTCATCATGATGAGAATCTCCCGTTCCACCTCATCACCATGAGAATCTCCCGTTCCACCTCATCACCATGAGAATCTCCCGTTCCACCACATCATGATGAGAATCTCCTGTTCCACCTCATCATGATGAGAATCTCCCGTTCCACCTCATCACCATGAGAATCTCCCGTTCCACCACATCATGATGAGAATCTCCCATTCCACCTCATCATGATGAGAATCTCCCGTTCCACCTCATCATGATGAGAATCTCCCATTCCACCTCATCACCATGAGAATCTCCCGTTCCACCTCAACACCATGAGATTCTCCCGTTCCACCTCATCATGATGAGAATCTCCCGTTCCACCTCATCACCATGAGAATCTCCCGTTCCACCACATCATGATGAGAATCTCCCGTTCCACCTCATCACCATGAGAATCTCCCGTTCCACCACATCATGATGAGAATCTGCCGTTCCACCTCATCATGAGGAGAATCTCCCGTTCCACCACATCATGATGAGAATCTCCTGTTCCACCTCATCATGAGATTCTCCCGTTCCACCTCATCATGATGAGAATCTCCTGTTCCACCTCATCATGATGAGAATCTCCCGTTCCACCTCATCATGAGATTCTCCCGTTCCACCTCATCATGATGAGAATCTCCTGTTCCACCTCATCATGATGAGAATCTCCCGTTCCACCTCATCACCATGAGAATCTCCTGTTCCACCACATCATGATGAGAATCTCCCGTTCCACCTCATCATGATGAGAATCTCCCGTTCCACCTCATCACCATGAGAATCTCCCGTTCCACCACATCATGATGAGAATCTCCCGTTCCACCTCATCACCATGAGAATCTCCCGTTCCACCACATCATGATGAGATTCTCCCGTTCCACCTCATCACCATGAGAATCTCCCGTTCCACATCATGATGAGAATCTCCTGTTCCACCTCATCATGATGAGAATCTCCCGTTCCACCTCATCACCATGAGAATCTCCCGTTCCACCACATCATGATGAGAATCTCCCGTTCCACCTCATCACCATGAGAATCTCCCGTTCCACCTCATCACCATGAGAATCTCCCGTTCCACCTCATCACCATGAGAATCTCCCGTTCCACCACATCATGATGAGAATCTCCCGTTCCACCACATCATGATGTGAATCTCCCTTTCCACCACATCATGATGAGAATCTCCCGTTCCACCACATCATGATGAGAATCTCCCGTTCCACCTCATCACCATGAGAATCTCCCGTTCCACCTAATCATGATGAGAATCTCCCGTTCCACCTCATCACCATGAGAATCTCCCGTTCCACCACATCATGATGAGAATCTCCCGTTCCACCTCATCACCATGAGAATCTCCCGCTCCACCACATCATGATGAGAATCTCCCGTTCCACCTCATCATGATGAGATTCTCCCGTTCCACCTCATCATGATGAGAATCTCCCGTTCCACCTCATCACCATGAGAATCTCCCGTTCCACCTCATCACCATGAGAATCTCCCGTTCCACCACATCATGATGAGAATCTCCCATTCCACCTCATCATGATCAGATTGTCCCGTTCCACCTCATCACGATGAGAATCTCCCGTTCCACCTCATCACCATGAGAATCTCCCGTTCCACCTCAACACCATGAGATTCTCCCGTTCCACCTCATCATGATGAGAATCTCCCGTTCCACCTCATCATGATGAGAATCTCCCGTTCCACCTCATCACCATGAGAATCTCCCGTTCCACCACATCATGATGAGAATCTCCCGTTCCACCACATCATGATGAGAATCTCCTGTTCCACCTCATCATGAGATTCTCCCGTTCCACCTCATCATGATGAGAATCTCCTGTTCCACCTCATCATGATGAGAATCTCCCGTTCCACCTCATCACCATGAGAATCTCCTGTTCCACCTCATCATGATGAGAATCTCCCGTTCCACCTCATCACCATGAGAATCTCCCGTTCCACCACATCATGATGAGAATCTCCTGTTCCACCTCATCATGATGAGAATCTCCCGTTCCACCTCATCACCATGAGAATCTCCCGTTCCACCACATCATGATGAGAATCTCCCGTTCCACCTCATCACCATGAGAATCTCCCGTTCCACCACATCATGATGAGAATCTCCCGTTCCACCTCATCATGATGAGATTCTCCCGTTCCACCTCATCATGATGAGAATCTCCCGTTCCACCTCATCACCATGAGAATCTCCCGTTCCACCACATCATGATGAGAATCTCCTGTTCCACCTCATCATGATGAGAATCTCCCGTTCCACCTCATCACCATGAGAATCTCCCGTTCCACCACATCATGATGAGAATCTCCCGTTCCACCTCATCATGATGAGAATCTCCCGTTCCACCTCATCACCATGAGAATCTCCCGTTCCACCTCAACACCATGAGATTCTCCCGTTCCACCTCATCATGATGAGAATCTCCCGTTCCACCTCATCATGATGAGAATCTCCCGTTCCACCTCATCACCATGAGAATCTCCCGTTCCACCACATCATGATGAGAATCTCCCGTTCCACCACATCATGATGAGAATCTCCTGTTCCACCTCATCATGAGATTCTCCCGTTCCACCTCATCATGATGAGAATCTCCTGTTCCACCTCATCATGATGAGAATCTCCCGTTCCACCTCATCACCATGAGAATCTCCTGTTCCACCTCATCATGATGAGAATCTCCCGTTCCACCTCATCACCATGAGAATCTCCCGTTCCACCACATCATGATGAGAATCTCCTGTTCCACCTCATCATGATGAGAATCTCCCGTTCCACCTCATCACCATGAGAATCTCCCGTTCCACCACATCATGATGAGAATCTCCCGTTCCACCTCATCACCATGAGAATCTCCCGTTCCACCACATCATGATGAGAATCTCCCGTTCCACCTCATCACCATGAGAATCTCCCGTTCCACATCATGATGTGAATCTCCCGTTCCACCTCATCATGATGAGAATCTCCCGTTCCACCTCAACACCATGAGATTCTCCCGTTCCACCACATCATGATGAGAATCTCCCGTTCCACCTCATCACCATGAGAATCTCCCGTTCCACCACATCATGATGAGAATCTCCCGTTCCACCTCATCACCATGAGAATCTCCCGTTCCACCACATCATGATGAGAATCTCCCGTTCCACCTCATCATGATGAGATTCTCCCGTTCCACCTCATCATGATGAGAATCTCCCGTTCCACCTCATCACCATGAGAATCTCCCGTTCCACCACATCATGATGAGAATCTCCTGTTCCACCTCATCATGATGAGAATCTCCCGTTCCACCTCATCACCATGAGAATCTCCCGTTCCACCACATCATGATGAGAATCTCCCGTTCCACCTCATCATGATGAGAATCTCCCGTTCCACCTCATCACCATGAGAATCTCCCGTTCCACCTCAACACCATGAGATTCTCCCGTTCCACCTCATCATGATGAGAATCTCCCGTTCCACCTCATCATGATGAGAATCTCCCGTTCCACCTCATCACCATGAGAATCTCCCGTTCCACCACATCATGATGAGAATCTCCCGTTCCACCACATCATGATGAGAATCTCCTGTTCCACCTCATCATGAGATTCTCCCGTTCCACCTCATCATGATGAGAATCTCCTGTTCCACCTCATCATGATGAGAATCTCCCGTTCCACCTCATCACCATGAGAATCTCCTGTTCCACCTCATCATGATGAGAATCTCCCGTTCCACCTCATCACCATGAGAATCTCCCGTTCCACCACATCATGATGAGAATCTCCTGTTCCACCTCATCATGATGAGAATCTCCCGTTCCACCTCATCACCATGAGAATCTCCCGTTCCACCACATCATGATGAGAATCTCCCGTTCCACCTCATCACCATGAGAATCTCCCGTTCCACCACATCATGATGAGATTCTCCCGTTCCACCTCATCACCATGAGAATCTCCCGTTCCACATCATGATGTGAATCTCCCGTTCCACCTCATCATGATGAGAATCTCCCGTTCCACCTCAACACCATGAGATTCTCCCGTTCCACCACATCATGATGAGAATCTCCCGTTCCACCTCATCACCATGAGAATCTCCCGTTCCACCTCATCACCATGAGAATCTCCCGTTCCACCACATCATGATGAGAATCTCCCGTTCCACCACATCATGATGTGAATCTTCCGTTCCACCACATCATGATGAGAATCTCCCGTTCCACCACATCATGATGAGAATCTCCCGTTCCACCACATCATGATGTGAATCTCCCGTTCCACCACATCATGATGAGAATCTCCCGTTCCACCACATCCCAAAGCTGCTCTGCTGGATGTAGATCTGGTGACTGTGGAGGCCGTTGGAGGACAGTGAAGTCATCGTCATGGTGGAGATGTGAGCTTTGTGACATGATGCATCATCCTGCTGGAAGTTTCCATCAGAAGATGCTACACTGTGCTCAGAAAGGGATGGACATGGTCACAGCAGGACTCAGGTAGGCTGTGGAGGTTAAACCATGTCATGTTGGTACTAAGGGGACCAAAGTGGGACCAGAAAACCTCCCCCCACCATTCCACCAGCAGCAGCCTGAAGCGTTGATCCTGACGGCAGGATGGATCCATGTCTTCATGATGTTTCCAGCAGATTCTGATCCTACCATGTGGATGTGGAGCTGAACTGGAGACTCATCAGACCAGCAACGTTTCTCCATCTTCTATTGTCCAGTTCTGGTGAGTCTGTGTGAATTGTAGCCTCAGTTTCCTGTTCTTACTGACAGGAGGGAACCCGCTGTGGTCTTCTGCTGCTGGAGACCATCTGCTACCTACATCCTTTGTTCTGATTAACCTGCACTGGTCCTTTACTGAACTGGTTGCAGCCACAAAGAATAAACACGGTATAACAAAACAGTTTTATTTTGTTCATAAACATACAGTTAATCATGTGCATTTTTAGCCATTTTGTTCAGTTTAACATTTTGCAAATCAAACAGGAACTTATTTCCTTTGAAGCTTTATCAGATTGAACGTAGCCGCTGCTGTCCGTCAGGGTTTGGGGGTTCAGCTCCTCTTCAGACTTTATTTGTTCAGGATGTTCTTCTTCTAGTTTTAGACCTTGTGGCTGTTTCCATCCTTTATAAACGACATCACAACCCAACCTCTACAGTCAGTTTATCACCAAATCCTGTCAAATGTACAGCTTCTGTTTACACATATTTGTTCAGCGATCACATCAGGGTTCAGCTCAGGTTTATGATATTCTGAGTATTTACTGAGCAGGGTGTTCCTTAAAGCTGTAAAGGTGTTTACATCCATTTCTTTCTCCAGTTCCCACACTGGTGGTAGGTTCCCCACAGGTAACAGAATGAAGACTTACGCCGTCAGATCAAAGTCATCCCGCTGCAAAACAGACGCAGTCAATCTTCAGAGTCATGCTTTAACCCAGGAACATGAATACTGATGGCTTATCATTAAAACATTACAACACAGAATCTTAAAGGAGCCATAGGCAGCATGTTAGCATGCCATGTTAGCATGTCATGTTAGCAGACTTTTTGGAAAAATGTATCCAACTAATTACAAGCTTTGTAATCAATCTATTAATTAATTATCTAACTATTTATTATTATCATGATTAATTAATTATTATCTTTTTTTAAATTATTATTCATTAATTAATGGTTAATTATTCATTAATTAATACTGTTAATGAATTATTGTTGATTATTATTAATACATGATGAATCTATTGATTAATTAATTAATTAATATTAATTATCTATTAATCTATTAATTAATCGATTATAATCACAGAACAATATTTGCCCCCAAAAGCAACATTTTTATTTGTTTAAATGGATTTTAGTGGACGACTGAATAAAATAACAGACAGACGTTACTGTAAACTCGAGCTCTTGAGATTTATGTTAAAATAAATTTAATTGGTGAAAAAGAATTAGAAAAAAATGGCTGGCCAAAACGTCAAACTTAAAGTGTCATTTTAAGTATTTTAACTAACAGCTGCAGCTGTTCTCTCAGAGTCTCCGACACGTTACAGGAATTTAACCTTTCGTCCACATGCTTCATAACAGGCATTAAGATTTGACAGTAAACCAGGACGAGATCAGTTAGCGGCAACTTCAGGCTGGTCATGCAGCAGAGACGCTCATCTCCTGCCTTTTGTGATGTCATCTGGATGGGGGAGGGGCTTAACCAGCAGCCGCTGCGGCTCATGGAGAGTATATAAATGCTTTCATGTTACTCAGCAGAAGTCTCCAATATTGGCAGGAAAAGTCGCCGGCGATATGAAACTTGTTGATCGGCACAGTGGGGTCGGATGAATGACCAAAGTTGTGAACGCAGTAGCGGCGTGCGCCTGTGTAATCACTGCATCAGGAAATTGTGAACTGACAAATGTTAATGATGCTCGCATTAGTCTGTCTTGATTCTGCAAACACTGGTGGCACGCCAACAGACGTAGGCTTTGCTGCAGGAGCTCATATCCACCAGAAGATGTTTTAGTCTCTGCCTGACGGGCGCTGGAACCCAACACTGGGCCATTAAAGTTTTAACAAGCCAACTCTGAGCCACTTGTAGCCCTTTACCCACTTCAGCCCCTGAGACCGACTCACCTCGTCGTTGTAATTCATGACATGCTGTTTGATCTTCGAGGAGTCCACCCATGTGACAAAATCTTCCATATTTCTAAAGAATATAAAAAAAGCTCTTTTTTTATGATCTCAGATGCATTTGCACATTAGGCTTTTCTGTCATGTTTTACTGAGAAACAAATGGAAGTAGAAACATGGAGACAAACCTTGTGACGAGAAACGCTGGGTCTGTGACGATGTCTGGACCCACGCGCACATCTGCCACCGACTTAAGAAAAAACTACAACTATTTTTCTGTCTTGGATTTGGACAATCTAAAACAGGGGTACCCAAAGTGGGGCCCACGGGCCAAAATCGTCCCGCCAGCACTTTGCTTTTGGCCCTTAAGTCATTGTTTATATTAATGCTACAGAGCTTGATGAAAAGACACATTCAGTGTCACGAACCCTAATAAGACCAGACTCAGAGGGACCCTGACTGACTCACACCTCAATGACCTTGTCAGTAAGCCAGGTGCAACCCAACATGGAGACTGGTAATGTCCAAAGATCAACTTCATGTTTTCCACTAAGTAACAATAACTCAGCTTGTTCCACATGTTTCTGGTTGTTGACACGTTGCACTTGGTTGCAGTTTAGCAGCTGTAATTATTGTTTCTTGCCTCTCTAACTATGGCTTCATTGTTCTATTGCTATAGTGATTTTTTATGTAACATTTTATTTGCCCAGATAGGAAAAAGAAATACACTATTTGCTATTGAACGATAATTAAAATAACTTTGTGCATTTTCTGGTGTTTCATCCTTAAAGCTGCAGCGTTTGGCCCGTGGCTCACTGGATCATTTTTAAGTTTGGCCCTTGCAGGTAAAAAGTTTGGGCACCCCTGGTCTAAAAGAAGAGCACAAAGTGGACACGGTCTGGACGCTGAAAGTCGCTACGATGCAGCAGTGAAGGATACGTCCTTGTTCGATGAAAGTAATGGCCGTCTTCAGGTTCTGAGCCATACTGAGGTTGAGCATGATGCAGGGCAGCCGCCTCCTGCAGGAACACACAGCCAGCACCCATTGACAGAGACAATCGATGGCTGCTTCGAAGCATGCGGTTAAAACGATAATTTACCTGCAAAACGAGGAAGCTGTGACTTTCTCTGTGAGACCCAGGTTCTGTCTGGTGGGGATGAGGCCGATGCTGTACCTGCCAAGCAGAAATGAATAATGAGGTCTTATCCAGGTCCGGAAAAAGGGTTAGAAAAGGGAAGATTCAGTCGTCAAAACCAAACACTGACAGAAACTCACAGCTTCTCTAATAACTGGTGTGTGCTCTGAGCTCTGAAGCCATCCTTCTCATCCAGATCTCGGATTTTCCTCACCAGATCTCTGATGTTACGGCTCAGCTTGTTGTACCTGCAGAAACAAATAAAACTAACATCCCACCTTCCGTGTGTTTCAGTAAAATGTATATTAAGCTTGTATCTCTCCAAAATCCACCGGAGTTAATAACAAATGTCAACATATTGGAGGCCGGGTGCTGCTTTGAAGACCAACTGCTCAACATGGACAGATTTTATTACAGATGAGGATTAATTCAACATCCAGTCTCTACTTATGAGCAAATAAAACTGCCTGATGCCGACTCTTTTCTCATCTCGTCTGTCCCTTTCTTCTAACTAGGCCTGTCACTGTAACAAATTTTGCCATGCGATTAATTGTCTCAGAAATTATTGCGATAGATGATAATATTGTGATTATTGTTGTCATTTTAAGACAACTTTCCATTAAAATAATAATGCCGTAATAATGCAAGTTCACCGTTTCAGAGACCATCATTCTTTAATTTTCTAAAGAACATTCAGCTCGATGTGCAGACTAGTTTCTGCTCAAACACATCAGGATTTCTCTTGGTGTTTTGGCAACGTGGTTATCTGGAACATATAGTCTCTAAACACCATGTAACACAGTTACATAGTCTATGGTCAGCTCAGATAAGGAGACGTGTTTGGACTTGACCAGAGGTGGAGTGGTAGAGTTAAATGTCTTTGATTGCCTTCAGTATGTCATTTTTCATGTTACTGTAAGGTTGCAAATTTGCCTTTTGATCATCCAGACAGTTCAGACTAGCTGTGAAATGTTCGCAACATTTTTCAAAATGTCACTTTTCAACAACATTAAAGGACAGCTTTGCTTTACCAACCACGCCGTCTGAATGCACGCCATGTTGCATCGTCGTGTTAGTATTTAATCTGTCAGTTAAAACACCCTAATGATCGTGGACTGTCGGGAAAATGGATTTGTTCAGGTCTTTTTTCACAGCTGGGAAAACTGCAGCGTTTTAAATGCACATGGAAAGTTTTTGTATTGCCGTTTTTAGTTAATATTGTGTCTAAACAAATGTGGCACTTGAGAAAAGAAAGATAAATGAAAATTATTGCGTCCAGCAAACTTATTGCACACATTTTTTCTTATTGTGCGATTAATTGACTTATGGCTTATTGTGACTGGCCTACTTCTAAGTGTCACATGATTTCTGTCTGACTCAGTGGACGTCCAAAGCAGCCCAGTGTGTCCATGCTCATCTCCTTCGGTATCAGGTAGTTGTATGAAGGTTAAGTTTCCCTGTTGAGATCCATTCCACCTCCAGCTCCACCCTGACCACTTGGATGTGTTTCTGCTGCTACTACTGACAAATCAGGATCCGGATGTTTAAAGATTTAAAGATGGCTAAAAAAAAGAAAAGAAGTTTCTGACTTTTCTTTCTTATTTTTATTTGATAGGGACAAGTATGCTCCATGAATGATGGCACATACTACAGCATTTTAGCAAAGGCTAATTTTCAATGACCGTCCCTAGTTGGGCTTTTACACAATAAGAAAGCCTTATTTGCATTTTCACAAATAGAATACAGGTTTCACCAATCAGACACTTTGTTTTCATAAATATGCATATTATTTAGAATATTTTAGTCCAGGTTTGAAGAGTCTAAGTGTTGTAGATTTTTGTCAGGACCTGATCTAATGTGGTCTAGTTTCCGGAAAAATTCAGTGGAATTGCTCTTTACACATACTGCGAATCGGAAGCTAACTTCAGCCTCGTGCACAACTGTAGATATGGCCCCCTGCTAAAACAGAGGTGTTTGCTTTTAGGTACATCACAGTATTTACTAAATTCATTTGCAGAAAATATAAACATCACGAAAGTATATTTATTTCGTGAACTCGCTGACCTGTGTGGACAGGGTTTCTGAGCTGGAGGGGGGACTGGTCTCACTGGGAAACTGTCCCCAACACAACACCGACAAGCTGAACACTGAAAGGGAATAAAGGCTGCAGGAATCCACATAGTAAATATAAATGTATCATAAAAACAGAGCCAGGAGCGTTTTCAGCTTCTAAACTAATTAAATAGAGCTACTTTAAATTATATTCACCACAGAAACTTTACAGATCTGAAACAAACCATCTTTATTACAACGTGAAATGTTTCCACTATGAACTGTGTACAATCTGAAAGACACGAGTTTGGGTTTATTTTACTAATCTGTAATAATCTTAAATAAACCCACATGTTTTAAATGTTTGTTTTCAGCAGGAGCAGCCAGCAGCTGCCAGATGTTACTCACTTGGTGTAGTCTTCCCTCTTCTCGATGTGGAACCTCCGCAGCACCCTCACCTCGTGGAGGTTGTTGTCCACCTCCCAGTTGATGAAATCTACTTTCTTTAACAGTTTCTGTTCATGATATTTTAATTTACGAACCATTTTTTCCCCTCTTTCAGTGAGGAATTTCTCTTCCTCTCAGTTTGGCAGTGGAAAAACGGAAACACGTGTTCTTCTTCTTCGGCGAAGCTTGAAATGATCAAGTCCTTCACAACCACAGCAGCGCCATCCAGCGGCGGTTTGAGTGAACTACATGTTACGTGTTGCTCGTTTTAAAGGTATCATAGTTGTTGTTTGCTGGGATATTAAACATGTAAGTAAACAAACAAACAAACAAAGCCGTTTAAAAATATTCTGTAAATATAATGAAGTACTATCATTTTTAACCTCTTTGTTGAAAGCCTGCACACAAATACGTAGCATATTGAAAAAAAATGTTTCAATGTGGATATTAAAATAGTTAATTTAAATTGCCAACTTAACTATCTATCTATCTATCTATCTATCTATCTATCTATCTATTCTCTCTCTCTCTCTCTCACACACACACAAACATATATATATATATATATATATATATATACATATATACAATTTCATTTTCCCATTATACTTAGTGAAAGAGTATATCTGTGTGCCTGCCTGTCTTTATATAATTGTGGTGAATTTCTTTCCTTGATTTTCCTTCTTACTCGTGATTCCAACTTTAAAATGAATACAAAACAGTATCACAACATTATATTAATATTAAGAAAACACAAACAAAAACAGATCACTCAAATTTATAGCACCGATTTCTTGGTATTTGACAGCGTGAGGAAGGTCTACTATGCAAAATTAAACAAGAACTGAACTGATAATCAGTAGCAACTTTGGAAAGTCTTCCAATAAGAACTCCTCCCGAAACTACTTCCAGAAATGACAGAGTTTGTAAAAAGGGTTCAGACTGCGGTGGAGAATAAAGCTGCTAAATATTCACATGCAATTCCTTAGAACTGTCCTGTGTCTTGAACATTTCACAAAATCATTTTCCATTTTTCTGGTAAGAAACGGAAGTAGAAATAGAAATCTTTTAAAAAAAATGAGGGAAAGACTTTTACACAGTTCTATTGTGGTTATGTCACTTAAATCCCAGTTACTGCTCATTTATCTTTTATTTTCACCCGTCATTTATTTATGTTGCATATATTTGTTGCAATAAGGAGCCGTTTTATAGGAAGAAAATGAAAAAGAAGTAAAGATGTCTCTCTTGGGCTTCTTGCTGCTTTCCAGGTTTTTCTGAGCTGCAGTTTTCCAGCAGGCGTCACCGAACTTTGGTAAATGGATCCATTCATGAAGTCCAGAAGGAGGGACTCCTTCCAGAGCCAGACAGAGAAAGTCCACCAGGCTCCGTGTTTCAGGAAACTTACCGTCCCACAGTCACCGTGGGATCATGCGCGTGGCGTGACAGAGGACACAGCAAACACAACTTCAAATGAATGAAACTCCGCAGACTGACGTCCACGTCCACAGCTCAGAGTCCCGCAGGTCAGTTTGTCACACACAAACTATGAGCAGACTTTTTACAGGCACTGACAGGACCACCTAAATCCTCTCAAGACCATAAATTCTCCGTTTTCTTTTCTTTTTTTTTTTTTTGGTACAAAATTAAATAAATATTTAATTACATTAAAAAATATCTACTTATCTGTTTTTTAAATCAATTAAAACTTTCGATTTTGTGGGGAAAAAAAGACCAAACAAAAAAGACCAAACAAACAAACAAAAATGCTACATTTAATTTTCACACATACTTTCATACATGTGCCTATAATTTCCACTGCGTATTTACACCAATTTAGGACAATAAATTAAAGGTTGACAAAAAAAAAAAAAAGGCAAATGGCATAAAAAGGCCATAAAACCAACAATTTAAATTTAAAAAAATAAAAAATTGGAGACTAGAATATCTGAAGACCCAAAGTAGTAAATGAACAGAAAGAGATATTGTAAAGTCTTGTTTTGAAGCTTTAAAACTTATTTATCCTTTGAGCAAAAACCAGCAGCTGGTTCCTGAAAAGAGGAATCTGGAAACTGAAGACTCTGCCTCCGTTTCTGGTCATTGAAATTCCAGGAACCACAAGGACACCGGTACTCTGGGAACAGAGTGGGTGATGGGATCCACTGATGTTTTGTTTAGTTTATTAAGATAAGATATGCTTAAACTTTGAGGCTTTAAACTGTTATTTTAAGTTCAACTCTGAACTGATCGGGAACCAGTAAGGAGAAGGTAAAACTGAAGATGTATGGTCAAACTGGGATGTGCTGCTCAGAGTTCTGGATCTGCTGGAGGATGTTAAAGGTATTCAGACAACCTGGTTAAACCTGGGACAAAATACCTGTCAACAGGTGCAGAAGTCTGACTGAGAGGAACAGAAAACACCTGACTTGAGCGGAAACATTAAAGCATTGTTCAACTAAATATTACTTTGAGTGATGTAATATGTAATAAATTATCTTATTTGTTTGCTTTTTAAAAATATATTTCGATTTAACTAGAATTAGAAAACAATGTAATGATTTCCATTAAATTTTTATTTATTATTACTTTAGTCAATTTCAGCTTATTTTACAGGCAGCTGTTTTTTTCCTTCTTTAATAAAAGGGGATGAATAAATATGAACACAACTGTGTATGCGTGTGTGTATATATGTATATATGTATTGGAAGCCAGCACCCCCTTAACAAACAAGTAAATGTCTTTTGGAAATCAAATATTTGCCTTTGCAGCACAGGTCCACATCACCAGCAACAGATCTACACAGTGTTGCAGCCTTTGGACCTTTGCAGCAGAGCAAACATGCAGCTGAAGCATCCTTTCTGTTCATTACAGGCTGAAACGTCTGTTTCTTTACAGACCCGGGGTGTCGAGGTCTGGTCCTCGATCCTGGAGGTTTTCAGTCTGTAGGATTCCACTGAAAATTCATGCATTGGAGTTTTATTTGTTTAAATGTGTTAAATATGTTTTGTAGTGTTTAATGTTTACATATTTTAAGTTCATATTTGTAGGTTTAGCTCTCCATTGTAAAAGAAGAGTGACAGTTCGCTGAATCTGCTTTCAGGGGTGTCAAACTCCAGTCCTCTAGAGCCAGAATCCTACAGGTTTTAGTTGTTTCCCTGCACTAACACACCTGATTCAAACCAAATAATCCAGCAGCCTCTTGTCAGCCTGTTCATTCATTTCTGTCAGGTGTGTTGGAGCATGGAGACAACAAAAACCTGCAGGATACTGGCTGTCGAGGACTGGAGTTTGACACCTGGGAGTTAAAGCCTTTCTCGCTGCTGATTGGCTAGCATTGTCACATGGGGGCGGGGCAAGGAAGTGCTGAGTTTTTGTGGCGTTGCTGATGTGTGGAGAAGTGTAAAGTGCTGCTCAACAACTAATCCATCTCCATCCTGTTGTTTAGTCCTCCGAACAGTAAACTCACCACCACATGTTATAACACGGTGAACCCTCGTGTTATAAATGTATCCCTGCTCCAACGTGCCTGGCTCAGATTGAGGAGTCATTGTGCAGAACTTCATATGCTATTGGATCTATTTAATTAGAGTCAGGTGTGTTGGAGCAGGGTTACATAAAGAGCCTGTAGGACTTATTTCGTCAAAGTAATGACAATTAAATAAAAATATGCAACATTAAATTCTGCATAAAATGATTAAATTATGCATATACAGTATCTCCGTGCCGTATCTGTGAAAGGTTTGATTGTGGTTTGAGATCTGTTTCTGAGATGTTTCTGTCGAGTTCTGGATTTTAAAATAAGGGAAATTCTGCGGCAACAGCCAAGAGGGTCACAGTGGGAGAAAGACGGTCACCAGTTCCCCTCCTCAGGTGATAGAAGTTCTGGTCCAGAAAGTAAAAGTCCTGTTCGGCAGCTGTTCTGACCAGTCACCAAACCAGCTGAATTTAATGAGCAGACTTTATTTGCCAGGTAAACGAGCCTGTTAGTGAAAACACCTGTTCTAAATGTACAGATAGAGCCAAAAACATGGCAGGACATTTACTTTCAGGACCAGGAATTGAGAACCCTGGTTATATGGTTGTCGTAGTCGTCTCGTGGACAAGGGGGTTGTCTCCTCATGTCGGTTTATTTCTTCCTTCATCTTCATCTTCATTTTCAGCCACTTATCCGGGGTCGGGTTGCGGGGGCAGCAGCCTAAGCAGGGAAGCCCAGACTTCTCTCTCCCCAGCCACATTTGCCAACTCTGCGGGGGGGATCCCGAGGCGTTCCCAAGCCAGCCGAGAGATATAATCCCTCCAGCATGTCCTGGGTCTTCCCCGGGGTCTCCTCCCAGAGGGACGTGCCTGGAACACCTCACCAGGGAGGTCCAGGAGGCATCCTGACCAGATGCCCGAGCCACCTCAACTGGTTCCTCTCGATGCAGAGATACTCTGATCTCCTCCCGAATGACCGAGCTCCTCGCGCTATCTCTAAGGGAGAGCCCGGCCACCCTGCAGAGGAAACTCATTTCAGCCGCCTGTATACGAGAAATTTGAACTCCTCCACTTGAGGCAGGACTTCACTCCCGACCCGGAGAGGGCAATCCTCCCTATTCCGGCTGAGGACAATGGTCTCAGATTTGGAGGTGCTGATTCTCATCCCACCCGCTTCACACTCGGCCACGAGTCACTCAAGTGAGAGCTGGAGATCACGACCAGATGAAGCCAACAGGACCACGTCATCTGCAAAAAGCAGAGACCCAATACTGAGGCCACCAAGCCGGATCCCCTCAACACCTCGGCTGCGCCTAGAAATTCTTTCCATATAAGCTATGAACAGAATTGGTGATAAAGGGCAGCCTTGGTGCAGTCCAACCCTCACCGGAAACGAATCCGACTTACTACCGGCAATGCGGACCGAGCTCTGACACCTGTCGTACAGGGACCGGACAGCTCGCACAAGGGGGTCCGGTACCCCATACTCCCGGAGTACCCCCCCACAGGAGCCCCTGGGGGACACGGTCGAACGCCTTCTCCAGGTCCACAAAGCACATGTAGACTGGTTGGGCAAACTCCCATGCCCCCTCCAGGACCCCAAAGAGGGTATAGAGCTGGTCCACTGTTCCGCGACCAGGACAAAAACCACACTGCTCCTCCTCAATTCTACTATCCGGGGGGCCTCCTCTCCAGGACCCCTGAATAGACCTTACCAGGGAGGCTGAGGAGTGTGATTCTCCTGTAATTGGAACACACCCTCTGGTCCCCCTTCTTAAAAAGGGGGACCACCACCCCAGCCTGCCAATCCAGACACACACACACATACATATACATATATATATATATATATATATATATATATATATATATATATATATATATATATACACACACACACTACCAGTCAAAAGTTTGGATACACTTTCCCATTAAACCAATGGGAAAGTGTGTCCAAACATTTGACTGGTACTGTATATATACACTGTATACAGTGCATCCAGAAAATATTCACAGCACTACACTTTTTCCACATTTTGCTATGATACAGCCTTATTTCAAATTGCTTTAAATTAATCTCGTTCCTCAAAATTCTACACACAATACCATAATATGACAAAGTGAAAAAGTTATGTCAGATGTGCACAAATTTATTAAAAATGAAAAACTAAGAGATCACGTGCACATAAGTATTCACAGCCTTTGCTTAATACTTTGTTGATCCAACTTTCGCGGCAATTACGACCTACAGCATTTGTGAATATGATGCCACAAGCTTGGCACACCTATCTTTAGGCAGTTTGTTCCATTCTTCCTCGCAATACTTCTCAAGCTCCATCAGATTGGGTGAGAGACGTCAGTGCACAGCCATTTTCAGATCTCTACAGAGATGTTCAGTTAGATCCCAGTCTGGGTTCTGGCTGAGGCGCTCCAGGACATTCACAGAGTTGTCCTGAAGCCATTCCTTTGCGATTTTGGCTGTGTGCTTCAGGTTGTTGTCCTGCTGGAAAATAAACCGTCGCCCCAGTCTGAGATCCAGACTGCTTTGGATCAATTTTCATCCAGCATGTCTCTGTACACGGCTGCATTCATCTTTCCTTTTATGCAGACTAGTCTGCCAGTTCCTGCTGCTGAAAAACATCCCCATAGCATGATGCTGCCACCACCATGCTTCACTGTAGGGATGGTATTGGCTTGGTGAGGAGCGGTGCCTGGTTTCCTCCAAACATGACGCCTGGCATTCACACTGAAGAGCTCGATCTTTGTCTCATCAGACCAGAGAATGTAGTTTCTCATGGCCTGAGAGTCCTTCCGGTACCTTTTGGCAAACTCCAGATGGGTTGCCATGAGCCTTTGACTAAGGACTAGCTTTCATCTGGCCACTCTTACCATACAGGCCTGACTGGTGGATAGCTGCAGAGATGGTTGTCCTTCTTGAAGTTTCTTCTCTCTCCTCAGAGGAACACTGGAGCTCTGACAGAGTGACCATCAGGGTCTTGGTCACCTTCCTGACTAAGGCGCACCTCACCCGATCACTCAGTTTAGACGGCCGGCCAGCTCTAAGAAAGTGTCCTGGTGGTTCCAAACTTCTTCCATTTACGAATGATGGAGGTCACTGTGGTCATTGGGACCTTCAAAGCAGCAGAAATGTTTTGGTAGCCTTCCCCTGGAGGTCTACAGACAATTCCTTTGACTTCATGGTGTGTGTTTCTACTCTGACATCCACTGTCTACTGTGGGGCCGTATATAGACAGGTGTGTGCCTTTCCAAATTATTTTCAATCAACTGAATTCACCACAGGTGGACTCCAATTAAGTAGCAGAAACATCTGAAGGATAAACTGTGGAAACAGGATTCACCTGAGCTCAATTGTGAGTCTTATGGCAAAGGCTGTGAATACTTATGTACATGTGATTTCTTAGTTTCTTATTTTTAATTTGTGCTAATCTCAAAGATAACTTTTTCACTTTGTTATTTTTGGGTATTGTATGTAGAAATTTGAGGAACAAGATTAATTTAATACCATTTTAATAAGGCTGTAACATAGAAGAAGCGTAGCGCTGTGAATACTTTCAGGATGCACTGTATAGAAATGAAAGATGGCTGAAGACCTTTCCTCATAAAACAGAATAGAAAACTTGACTTTGTCACTTGGCTGCAAGTAGAAATGTCTGAAATCTTTCTAAAAAAAGGAAACCAGCATGAAGGAATCATCTGATGTTTATTATTTTGAGTGATAAACTTTAACACAGATCTTTAGTTTTTTAGAAGGAAAGTTTGCCAAACACAGAGAGCATGTTCCTAAACTGTTCTTAGAGCGTTTATTAGGGAAACATGTATATTCTCACAAACACACAGAGCAGGATTATGTAGCCAAGCCCTTCCTCTGAGCTCAGCTGCCTCATAAGGAAGTCAGTGTGGAGGAAACCACGCCTCCTGTTCTGTCAGCACGGCTTGTTGTACATCCTCTTTCCAGTACAGCAGAGTGTGTGCAACAGCAAACACTTCTTTCCTGAAATGACTGGAGCAGAAAGTTAAAGATTCACATGCTGGTTCTCACATTTCTGCCACCAAATCAGTCATTAACAGGGGACAAAAGAGGCTTCACAGTGGGAGTGGAGAGGAGACACAAGCTGGGTCAGATCCACGTAAACAAAAGCCATACGAGGGCTGTGGCATTGAGAGGAAGGAAAGAATAAGCACACAATGCAATGAGCCCATCTGAGCCAACCCAGCCGGTTTATCTTGAAACGGACAAGCTACTTAAACTCCTCCCACCACTAACACGGCTCTGTGCGCCTCTCTTCCAGAAGTGACACAGCAGCAAAGGTTTCGTGTGGTCAGTCTGTTTTACTAATCTGCTCTCCGTGTGAGGAGCCGCTCGGTTTTGAGGCCATGTGGTTGAGGTGACAGAGAGAGCAAAGTGGAGCTTAAACACAAAGCTGGAGAGAGAGAAGATGCTTCCTTCAGGAAATACAAGACCGATGACTGAAGAATGTCTGTCTTCAGACTTCCAGGATGCCGGAAATATGAAACTGGTAATGATCAAGTTCCATTTGTTAACTCTGCCGTTTGTTCCTGACCATGTGTGAAGAACAAGCACAAACACACACACATACACACACACACACACACACACACACACACACACACACTGGAGATGGTTTGCTTTCTTTTTTCTCTGCAAAGTTAAAGTGAAAGCAGAAGTAGATTAACTTAATGTGCTCAAGCTCTTACACATTAACCTGTGTTTTTCTGTGTGTTGATGTGTGTGTATACTGGAGATTTTGGGTGTAAACAATGAACATGTGCAGACCTGTCATGCTGTAAGGAGATGAAGCTCTGGACGATGTGGTTAAGATCAGAGCTTGGATTTGAGTAAAGTTGTTGATCCTGTTAAACCTGTGTGTCTAACTATGTGATTCTTGGTGTTTGCTGAACTTAACAGTGCCGAGCTGTTCATTAGGAAAGTGAATTAGTGTTTTCCTTTTAGGACAGTCTGTCTTCTCTCTCTTTTATTCCATCTTTGGCGTCTTTTCCTGTTTGATCTGGGGTTTTGTTGTGACCAGTCCTTCTTGTAAGGGCTCAAACTGGTCTTCATGTGGCAAAATGTCATTTCTGGGTCCTGGTTAGGACTGTCATGATGTGTTTTGTGTTGTGTCTTTAGTGCTAGTTTCCTGTATTATTTTGTAGTTTTTCCTTGTTTAGTCCCCTTGCCTTGTTTACTGTGTAGTCTTTGTTCCTGTTCATAGTTTTCACCTGGTCTTGTTAGTTTCATCCATTTCTGGTAGTCTCCCCAAGTTGTTTGCCTTCAGTTAAGTTGTTTTTTTTTTAAATAAAGCATCCCATCTCTGCATTTGGGTCCCCACATCCTCGCCACCCTGACAAGGACCCCTTGTAGTTGGAGGGTGTGCTCCAACTCCAGGGGGATCATGATCCTCAGCTTCCCTGGTAGGGTCTATTCAGGGATCCAGAGAGGATCCAAGTGTGGTTTTCATCCTGAGTCTGGAACAGTGGACCAACCCAATACTCTTTTCAGGGTCCTGGAGGGGGCGTGGGAATGTGCCCAACCAGTCTAAATGTGCTTTGTGGACGTGGAGAAGGCGTTCGACTGTATCCCCCAGGGACTCCTGTGAAGGGTATTCCAGGAATATGTAGTACTGGACCCCTTGTACAGGTTGTCCCGTACTCCGGTACCTCCGCGCCGGTCTGTCGTGGTGAAGAAGGAGCTGAGCCAGAAAGCAAAGCTCTCGATTTACCAGTCGATCTATGTTCCTACCCTCACCTATGGTCATGAGCTGTAGGTTGTGACCTACAGAACCAGATTTCACATACAGATGGCTGAAATGATTTTCCTCCTTAAGGTGGCCGGGCCCTCCCTGAGGGCACATTCACATCAGCCTTTTTGATTCAGATCCAAGTCTGTTTGCTGGGAAAGTCTGCTTCATTTCGGGAAATGTGAATGCGCCAAATGAATTCTGATTCGGCTCAAAGAAGCAGACTCGGCCCGCTTACAAACGCAGGTCTTGACACATTTCAAGCGTACCAAATACAGGAAAAGGACTACAAACAAAAAACAGTCACTTTCTGTATTCGACGCAGCATTGCATTGTGGGTAAATACATAGTGATGGCTTTAAGGGTCCTCTGCCTTGCCTGGTGTTCATACTGCGTCTATTGTTGCAGAGTATTTCTGCAGTATACTTGCATAAGACACAATAAAAACCCAAAACAGCCATAGTTTCGTCTCCATGTTTAACTCGCAACAGAGTTCTTCTTCACACGAGTCTTGGTGGGTCTTTGGTGGGAATGTGGATTTATTATTCTAATGGTTTGACTCGTTTGACCAAAGTGCAGTGTGAATGCGATCTCTGTCTGAATGGATACACCCCCCACAACTGAGCCGAGTCCCCAATCGGACAGAGTCTTGCGGACTATCCTGAAGTCAATACATCCTCAGAGACTATGTGAAAAGCTTAGTTATTCAAGAGGGTCTCAGAGTAGAGCCGCAGCTCCTCCACATCCAGAGAAGCCAGTTGAGGTGCCTCGAGCATCTGCTTAGGATGCCTCCTGGACACCTCTGTAGTGTCATCGCGTACGTCCCTGTGTTAGGAGACCCTGGGGGAGATCCAGGACATGCTGGAGACATTATATCTCTTGAGTGGACTGGGAACACCTTGGGATCCCCCAATGAGCTGGCAAATGTGGCTGGGAAGGGGAAGTGTGGGCTTCCCTGCTTAGGCTGGTGCCCCCCACTCCCCAACCTGACCCCAGATAAGTGTCAGAAAATGGATGGATGGATGAGTTATAAAAAAAAAAAAAAAAAAAAGGACTACCGCAACAGTTGTCATGAAGGTAAACCTGACCTATTAAACCTAAAATGGATTTTTGAACCAGGCTGTAAACATGTTTATCTCTGCCGTGAAGTTGGTCTTTTTAACATGGGAGTCTATGGGGATTTGCTCTGTTTTGGAGCCCCTAGTGGATGAAGGGGGAACTGCAAGTTTTTGGCAGTTCTGCAAAGGCTACTACTGCAGGTTGCCGCTTGGTCGTGATGCAAATCTAGACAGTTGTGACATGATTTACAAATGGTAAAAATTCATTGTTCATTTATTTTCCTAACCGCTTAATCCAATTCCGGGGAAGCTGGAACCTATCCCAGCAGTCTTTGTGCAAAAGGCAAGGTACACCCTGGACAGCTCGCCAGTCCATTGCAGATGTTAAAAATTGATTCTTTAATTATTAAAGACAAAATGTTGAGGAACACAAAAAGGGGAAAGTGTAGTCTGTGGTGTGCACATAACAAAGATGGTTGAGCGTCAAATCTGACCCTCTCTGTTTAAGGCTACTGTGTGGAAATACTCCAGCTTCTCTGCTTGGCTTCATTTGCTTGAAAAAACAAACTCGGATGCATATCAAAAAGCATAGCGTAGCTTCAAATGAACAAAATGCAGGAAATGGACTACAATGTGGAGGATATTATGGCTTCAACACAAGGCATTGGGGATAAACGCAACCAAAACAAAAGCCGCCTGTATACGAGAAATTTGAACTCCTCCACTTGAGGCAGGACCTGACTCCCGACCCGGAGAGGGCAATCCACCCTATTTAGAAATTTATTGTCATATATGTAAAAAGCTGGTAAAAGTTAGAAATGTGATCAACCCAAGACTGCAAGGATCTGACGCAGCTGCATGTTTTGCTCTTATGTGGAGGAAATAAAAGTTTTCTTTGATGTTTGTCACAATGAGCATGAGAAACAATGGTTCACATGTTCACTATAAAAGTAGTTGTAGTCGAGTCACACAGGGGAAAAAGATGCATCCGTAATTGTTGTCTAATCTGATCAAGACTATCGGAATCAAATTAATTAAATCTTGATGTGCCTAAAGACCACCTCTAATGTGTTCTATTTTCTTCTATGGTTCATTCAAGGCAATACTCATCCCAAACAATGTTCTAGCACCTATCTAATAAAGCTGGTACTGCAGTTTTAAAACTCAGAGGCTTCTCACTTCATACACTGAGTTCTTTGTCCATTCGTTAAACTGGTTGCACAAATATGGTGGCTGTCAGGTATGTGGTCCTACGTTAAGTAGACATAAATAGCTCATTCTAGAGAATAAAAGCATAATAAGTCTTTTAATAAAGTGATTGGGTCCCATTAGAAACAGTTTTTGATTATTGAATTGCATTTTTCTGGCATTTACATTTTGATTTGGGTTAAAAATGTATCTTTAAGTGCAGTTTGAAGTTTAGCCCGGGCTGTCCAACAGATGATCTCTCTTGGACAGAGACCAGTTGAGCTTGTTGGGAGGACAAACTTAGGCTGAGTGGCAAAACCAGGCAGACCTACTTTTCCTCTGACTGAATCTGTCTCATTTGTCTTGTGTCCATCCTCAAGACTCATCCGTTGCTTGTTAACACAGAAGAAGGGCTCCCCAAAATGGTCTCATCACACTCCTCGAGGCTAAAGTACCTGTCGCTAGGGGTGTTGGTGCTGCAGACCACCTCACTGGTGCTCACAATGCGCTACTCCCGTACACTGAAGGAGGACGGTCCTCGATACCTGGCTTCCTCTGCTGTGGTGTCAGCTGAAGTGCTCAAGATCTTTGCATGCACCTGCCTTGTCTTCATGGAGAACAGTGAGTGAGAAAGAGAGGGAATGTGTGTGCGACTTACCTATGAATCATTAATTATCTGATCTGACAGAACAACTCTATATGAAAGCTACCTTGTCTTTTCAACACATTGAATTTAACTACCATCAGTGTTTTCTCTGTCAGATTTCAGCTTGCGTGCCATGAACCTGCTGCTGAAGGAGGAGATTGTGAAGAAGCCTGTGGAGACCATGAAGCTGGCCGTGCCTGCGGGGATCTACACGCTGCAAAACAATCTGCTCTATGTTGCCTTGTCCAACCTGGATGCAGCCACTTATCAGGTTACATACATGCAGCTGCAAATTCACTGTGTGTCACTGAATGAGTTGGGTTTCTTTCAGGCTTGAGAGTACAGACTTGTCTACAGGAAGTCATTATGTTAGGAGGGGGGAGGAGAGTTACTGGACTATGTGAGACATGAAATTTAAGCTTCCATATTTTTTCGTTTCATGAGTTTTTATCAGCTTCTGTTCAGCAGATGTGGCAGAATATTGGAGTTTTAACTAAAAATGGGCATTTCTTATTTAACTTTTCTTTGATACGATCCTCCATCTGGAACTGCTAAAAGAGGACGGTGGAGAGCAAAACCTCCACCAGACCCACAACCAGGAAGAAAAACCTCCATCTGAACCTGAACCAGGAAGAAAAAACCTCCATATGAACCAGAACCAGGAAGAAAAAACCTCCATCTGAACCAGATCCAGGAAGGAAAACCTCCATCTGAACCAGAACCAGGAAGGAAAACCTCCATCTGAACCAGAACCAGGAAGGAAAACCTCCATCTGAACCAGAACCAGGAAGGAAAACCTTAATCTGAACCAGAACCAGGAAGGAAAACCTCCACCAGACCCACAACCAGGAAGGAAAACCTTAATCTGAACCAGAACCAGGAAGGAAAACCTTAATCTGAACCAGAACCAGGAAGGAAAACCTTAATCTGAACCAAAACCAGGAAGGAAAACCTCCACCAGACCCACAACCAGGAAGAAAAACCTCCATCTGAACCTGAACCAGGAAGAAAAAACCTCCATCTGAACCAGATCCAGGAAGGAAAACCTTAACCTGAACCAGAACCAGGAAGGAAAACCTCCACCAGACCCACAACCAGGAAGAAAAACCTCCATCTGAACCAGAACCAGGAAGGAAAACCTCCATCTGAACCAGATCCAGGAAGAAAAAACCTCCATTTGAACCAGAACCAGGAAGGAAAACCTCCATCTGAACCAGAACCAGGAAGGAAAACCTCCATCTGAACCAGAACCAGGAAGGAAAACCTCCATCTGAACCAGAACCAGGAAGGAAAACCTCCATCTGAACCAGATCCAGGAAGAAAAAACCTCCATTTGAACCAGAACCAGGAAGGAAAACCTCCATCTGAACCAGAACCAGGAAGGAAAACCTCCATCTGAACCAGAACCAGGAAGGAAAACCTCCATCTGAACCAGAACCAGGAAGGAAAACCTTAATCTGAACTAGAACCAGGAAGGAAAACCTCCACCAGACCCACAACCAGGAAGGAAAACCTTCATCTGAACCAGATGCAGGAAGGAAAACCTCCATCTGAACCGGAACCAATTGAAGAAACCATTCCGAAGTCCGATGGAGCAGAACTCTGTCGGGGGGGGGGGGATCTGATCTGAGAGCAGATAAGAACCTCTTTTAAACCTTAGTAAGAAAGACGTCATTGAGTCGTCATAAATCCAGACTCTCTGGCACCTCTCATCACATAGAGGTCCCTCTTCAGATGGAAGAGATTAAACCTTCTAAGACATAAACTACGTCTCTCTGAGTAGTTCCTTATGGGTAGTAACTTGTCATCACAGGTCACCATGCATGCTTTACGTCAATGAAAACGATCAAGCAAATAGTTGATAGACAGTGTCCCTTTAGAAAGTAGTTTAGGTCGACCCGAGCTTAGATTAGGAATACACAAAGAGAAAACCTTTTAACATAAAAAGTGAACTAATGTATAAATATTTCCATAATTACATATATGTGAATACATGTAACATGAAATACCACATTCAGTAGGAAACAATATGAAATTTCCACTACAGAAAACAAAAAAAGAGCAACAACGACAGCGTGAGATATTCATGCATGAAGGTTAAAGTGAGCATAGAAGAGCCGAGTGCATAATGGGACGTCCTCTGGCAGCCTGAGTTTATGGCAGCATATCTAAACTTTAGATATGCTGCCATTTTATCCCACTTTAGATTAAGCTGGTATTAAAGGTAGAGATGGTGTCTTTAATCAGAAGCCATGCTGGGAGCTGGTTCAATGGAGAAGGATGTGACAACTAAAAGTTCTGCCCCCTACTCTGGTTTAAGAGACTCCACGAACCACAAGTAAGCCTGTTTTCTGAGATTACAGTGCTCTGTTTGGGAAAATGTGGAAC
The DNA here is from genome assembly GCF_933228915.1 of Telmatherina bonti. Lineage (NCBI taxonomy): Eukaryota > Metazoa > Chordata > Actinopteri > Atheriniformes > Telmatherinidae > Telmatherina > Telmatherina bonti. Next base: position 35,287,280 of record NC_136625.1, read on the forward strand.
TATGAGACATTTACAATCCAGTGGAGCTTGGTTTCTAAAAATTTTATATGCAAGGAGAAAAATGTAAATTCTACTTTGAATTTTTCAGCAGTTAAATCTGAAAGTACCAAGTACATGAACTAGACAGGATGTTCCTCATTTTGGCTAAATAACATATTTATTAGTATTAGAATTAGAGTTTATGAGTTCTTATTATGAGTTTAAGGTCAGATTTTAGTCCAAAATAACTCTTAAATGTGCTGGAAGCCAAGTTTATGTCATCCAGACTAGTTATTTGTATGTTTTCCATGCTAAAACTTATTCTGCCCATATATGTTCACACAAACCTGCTGGTGAACATGTGGTCATATGTGTCTCTGGTGTGTACAGGTCACATATCAGCTGAAGATCCTCACCACAGCGCTGTTCTCCGTCTCCATGCTCGGGAAGAAGCTGGGCCTCAACCAGTGGCTCTCCCTGCTCCTCCTCATGGCTGGAGTTGCTCTGGTGCAGGTAACAAGCAAAAGCCAACGCATTCACTGCTCACAAAAAGTTGGGAATATTCATCTTATGGGTAAAACATACAGAATTGTGTTTGAGGTTTAAAGGTTAGAGAAATTAAATCAAGTCCACCCGTAAATGTTATATTTTAGATTCACGCTGATATACAAAAAGGAAAATATCTCTAAACCTTTTGTAAATAGTGTAGATCAGTGCTTTCTAACCTGGGATCCCTGGACCTTTGGGGGTCCCCAAGCTTTGACTTTTCAGAGCCAGCACCTGTCCACAAAGAGACGAGTGAGGTCTATTCACTTAATTTTTAAAATTCTATTCTATTCTACAATCATTTATCCAAAGCGACTTACATATGAGTGAGAACAAAAAGCATGAAATCAAACAGTAGAGGACTTTGTAGGAAGGTACTGGTACACTGTCCATTTGGACGCAGGTTCTTACATGAAATGCTACAGGCTGTTTTTTTGTTTTTTCTTTGTTTGTTTTTCTCCCTTCCCACCCAACAATATTACCTATGTTAAAATACAAAGAATTAATACCATGTTTTTTGCAAGGAACTGAGCTAAGTTCTCCAACTTTTCCAACAAATATAGCTAAACTAGGTGTGGAAATAATTTTGGGCGTTTAATTTATATAAAACCGGAGTTTTTGGTAAAATGCTAAGTTTGCACGGTCACTGTGTGTGTAGTGACTGAAAGAACAAGATGGCAAATACAGGCGGCTGAAATGAGTTTCCTATGCAGGGTGGCGGCTCTCCTTCAGAGATAGGGTGAGAAGCTCGGTCATCCAGGAGGGGCTCAGAGTAGAGCCGCTGCTCTTCCTCATTGAGAGGAGTCAGATGAGGTGGTTGAGATATCTGGTTAGGATGCCTCCTGGACATCTTCTTGGTCTTTTCACCATGGAGACGTCCAGGTGTGATTATATCTCTCAACTGGCCAGGGAACGGCTCAGGATCCCCTCTGATGAGCTGGCAAATGTGGCAAGAAAGAGGGACATGTCTAGTAAAGGCCACGATGCAGATGATTTCTTCTTATTGTGACAAAAGAAAAGAATAAAAGTAAGACTGTATTTGGATAACTTAACTATGGACCAGCCAGGATTCATCTTTTGTAATGAGAAGCAGCAAAAAATATAATAAAGCCAAGCATAGTTTCAGCATGCGGCAGGTGGGGGGTTGTAAAAGGTCTGTGAATATGGATGTTCACTCCTCCTGGGTGTTGTTATCCATGTTTCCCTCTTTAGTGGCCTGCAGATTCTGGAGAAGACGTGGAGCAGAAGATCGTGACGGCCGGCTCCCAGTTTGTGGGACTCATAGCTGTGCTGATGGCCTGCGTGTCCAGCGGTTTTGCTGGAGTTTACTTTGAGAGGATCCTGAAGGAGACAAAGCAGAGCGTGTGGGTCCGAAACATCCAACTGGGTGAGTGTGTGTCAGGCCGAAATGATGTGTGTTCACCTATAAAGAATCTGTTATTTTGTGAGAAATGCAAAAATGAAAAATGAGCAATAGAATATAATCATAAAAAAGCAATGCCACCTACAAACTCAGGTAAAAATCAACCCTGTGAAATCCACCACTGAACCTAAATTTAATTAATCAGAAAAAATCAAAGTCTTGAGCTTCAGTATAACATGTTAAATACTTTGTATTTCACTGCCATGTTCTTCGCGGCATCAAGGTGACTTCGCCTAAGATAACCACCTGGCTTGATAACTGGGTCACAACTGAATTAAGCTTCAACGTCTCTGTTGTCTGTCCTTTTGTGTCTGTTCCAATGAACAGTACCAGCGTTAGGTGTGACAAAACAGGTTTTTCACCTTGAAGGGTTTTCTGGTTTAATTCATGTTCACATTGAGGAGAAAAGGGATGTGTCTACTTTGTGACATTTCAGGGCAGAGGTGGCAGGATTACTACATGGCTGTTAAACTGCTCTGACAAACATTTCACCGCTGCTCTCTTTTGTTCCTTTTTAGGTGTGTTCAGCTTTGTGTTTGGCTTTATAGGAATGATGGCGTATGACGGCCACAGCGTGATGAAATCAGGAATGTTTCAGGGCTACAGCGCAATTACCTGCACAGTTATACTACTGCAGGTTTGTAGTTCATTCTCACTTTATGGTCTACACTTATTGTCCACTTTATCAGGTCCACCTTGCTCGTAGCTGGTTAGACCCCCTTTTCCTTCAAAACTCCTTCAATCTCCCGTTCCACCTCATCACCATGAGAATCTCCCGTTCCGCCTCATCATGATGAGAGTCTCCCGTTCCACCTCAACACCATGAAAATGTCCCGTTCCACCTCATCATGATGAGAATCTCCCGTTCCACCTCATCATGATGAGAATCTCCCGTTCCACCTCATCATGATGAGAATCTCCCGTTCCACCTCATCACCATGAGAATCTCCCGTTCCACCTCATCATGATGAGAGTCTCCCGTTCCACCTCATCATGATGAGAATCTCCCGTTCCACCTCATCACCATGAGAATCTCCCGTTCCACCTCATCATGATGAGAGTCTCCCGTTCCACCACATCATGATGAGAATCTCCCGTTCCACCACATCATGATGAGAATCTCCCGTTCCACCTCATCATGATGAGAATCTCCCGCTCCACCTCATCATGATGAGAATCTCCTGTTCCACCTCATCACCATGAGAATCTCCCGTTCCACCTCATCATGATGAGAGTCTCCCGTTCCACCACATCATGATGAGAATCTCCCGTTCCACCACATCATGATGAGAATCTCCCGTTCCACCTCATCATGATGAGAATCTCCTGTTCCACCTCATCACCATGAGAATCTCCCGTTCCACCTCATCATGATGAGAATCTCTCGTTCCACCTCATCACCATGAGAATCTCCCGTTCCACCTCATCATGATGAGAATCTCCCAATCCACCTAATCATGAGAATCTCCCGTTCCACCTCATCACCATGAGAATCTCCCGTTCCACCTCATCATGATGAGAATCTCCCGTTCCACCTCATCATGATGAGAGTCTCCCGTTCCACCTCATCACCATGAGAATCTGCCGTTCCACCTCATCATGATGAGAATCTCCCATTCCACCTCATCACCATGAGAATCTCCCGTTCCACCTCATCATGATGAGAATCTCCCGTTCCACCTCATCATGATGAGAATCTCCCGTTCCACCTCATCACCATGAGAATCTCCCGTTCCACCACATCATCATGAGTCTCCCGTTCCACCTCATCACCATGAGAATCTCCCGTTCCACCTCATCACCATGAGAATCTCCCGTTCCACCTCATCACCATGAGAATCTCCCGTTCCACCTCATCACCATGAGAATCTCACAGTTCCACCACATCACCATGAGAATCTCCCGTTCCACATCATCACCATGAGAATCTCCCGTTCCACCACATCACCATGAGAATCTCCCGTTCCACCACATCACCATGAGAATCTCCCGTTCCACCTCATCACGATGAGAATCTCCCGTTCCACCTCATCACGATGAGAATCTCCCGTTCCACCTCATCACGATGAGAATCTCCCGTTCCACCACATCACCATGAGAATCTCCCGTTCCACCTCATCACGATGAGAATCTCCCGTTCCACCTCATCACCATGAGAGTCTCCCATTCCACCTCATCACCATGAGAATCTCCCGTTCCACATCATCACCATGAGAATCTCCCAATCCACCTAATCATGAGAATCTCCCGTTCCACCTCATCACCATGAGAGTCTCCCATTCCACCTCATCACCATGAGAATCTCCCGTTCCACATCATCACCATGAGAATCTCCCAATCCACCTAATCATGAGAATCTCCCGTTCCACCTCATCACCATGAGAATCTGCCGTTCCACCTCATCATGATGAGAATCTCCCATTCCACCTCATCACCATGAGAATCTCCCGTTCCACCTCATCATGATGAGAATCTCCCGTTCCACCTCATCATGATGAGAATCTCCCGTTCCACCTCATCACCATGAGAATCTCCCGTTCCACCACATCATCATGAGTCTCCCGTTCCACCTCATCACCATGAGAATCTCCCGTTCCAACTCATCACCATGAGAATCTCCCGTTCCACCTCATCACCATGAGAATCTCCCGTTCCACCTCATCACCATGAGAATCTCACAGTTCCACCACATCACCATGAGAATCTCCCGTTCCACATCATCACCATGAGAATCTCCCGTTCCACCACATCACCATGAGAATCTCCCGTTCCACCACATCACCATGAGAATCTCCCGTTCCACCTCATCACCATGAGAATCTCCCGTTCCACCTCATCACGATGAGAATCTCCCGTTCCACCTCATCACGATGAGAATCTCCCGTTCCACCTCATCATGATGAGAATCTCCCGTTCCACCACATCACCATGAGAATCTCCCGTTCCACCTCATCACGATGAGAATCTCCCGTTCCACCTCATCACCATGAGAGTCTCCCATTCCACCTCATCACCATGAGAATCTCCCGTTCCACCTCATCACCATGAGAATCTCCCGTTCCACCTCATCATGATGAGAATCTCCCGTTCCACCTCATCACCATGAGAATCTCCCGTTCCACCTCATCACGATGAGAATCTCCCGTTCCGCCTCATCATGATGAGAGTCTCCCGTTCCACCTCAACACCATGAAAATGTCCCGTTCCACCTCATCATGATGAGAATCTCCCGTTCCACCTCATCACCATGAGAATCTCCCGTTCCACCTCATCATGATGAGAGTCTCCCGTTCCACCACATCATGATGAGAATCTCCCGTTCCACCACATCATGATGAGAATCTCCCGTTCCACCTCATCATGATGAGAATCTCCCGCTCCACCTCATCATGATGAGAATCTCCTGTTCCACCTCATCACCATGAGAATCTCCCGTTCCACCTCATCATGATGAGAATCTCCCGTTCCACCTCATCACCATGAGAATCTCCCGTTCCACCTCATCACCATGAGAATCTCCCGTCCCACCACATCATTATGAGAGTCTCCCGTTCCACCTCATCACCATGAGAATCTCCCGTCCCACCACATCATGATGAGAGTCTCCCGTTCCACCTCATCACCATGAGAATCTCCCGTTCCACCTCATCATGATGAGAATCTCCCGTTCCACCTCATCATGATGAGAATTTCCCGTTCCACCTCAACACCATGAAAATCTCCCGTTCCACCTCATCATGATGAGAATCTCCCGTTCCACCTCAACACCATGAAAATCTCCCGTTCCACCTCATCATGATGAGAATCTCCCGTTCCACCACGTCCCAAAGCTGCTCTGCTGGATGTAGATCTGGTGACTGTGGAGGCCGTTGGAGGACAGTGAACTCATCGTCATGGTGAAGATGATGTGAGCTTTGTGACATGGTGCATCATCCTGCTGGAAGTTTCCATCAGAAGATGCTACACTACTCATAAAGGGATGGACATGGTCAGCAGCAGGACTCAGGATGGATCCATGTTGTCATGATGTTTCCAGCAGATTCTGATCCTACCATGTGAATGTGGAGCTGAACTGGAGACTCATCAGACCAGCAACGTTTCTCCATCTTCTATTGTCCAGTTCTGGTGAGTCTGTGGGAATTGTAGCCTCAGTTTCCTGTTCTTACTGACAGGAGGGAACCCGCTGTGGTCTTCTGCTGCTGGAGACCATCTGCTAGCCATCATCTCCAACCAGTCTCTCCAGTCTCCTCTAACAAGACATTCTGGTCCAGACAACTGCTGCTCGCTGGATATTTTCCCTTCTTCAGACCCTCTATGGAAACACTGGAGATGGTTGTTTGAACATCCAGTAAATATTAATACCAACAATATGCCACGTTCAAAGTCTGTCATTCTGATGTCTGCATGTTGTAACAAGTTGCGGCCATGTGACTGGCAGATCAGATGTTTGTACATAGAAGCGGTTGAACAGGTGGACCTGATATCGTGGACGATAAACTTATGTTCATTTTGTTGACAGATGTTTGTAAAGTTGTGGTTAAAATGAACAACGGCAGCAGTGGCTGCTGGTTTCAAGCTGAGAGAATTTTGAAGGCATTATCTTTGTCCACAGGCTCTGGGCGGGCTGGTGATTGCGGTGGTGATTAAATATGCGGACAACATCCTTAAAGGATTTGCCACGTCTCTGTCAATCATCTTTTCAACGCTCATTTCATATTTCCTTTTGAGGGACTTCAACCCTACTGGGTAATCTTCCTAACACAGAAATAACTTTATATACGATTCTTCTGTTGTATTGTAATGTTTTTCATTCTCTTCCTGCTTCTTCTCCAGGCTGTTTTTCTTCGGGGCAGTGCTGGTTATCGCTGCCACATTTCTGTACAGCTACCAGGGCAAACCTGCCAGCAGCAGCATTAGCTCCACCAAGGTGTAATCTGGGAGCTCTGGGAGCTACACCACCTAACAGACGGAGCAGGACTCTACAAACTGTTACCAAGACTTTGGCTTGATGGACTTCAATGAAGCAAAAACTAATTAAAAAAAAAAACAAAAACAGAAAAAGGCAAGAAATGAAGAGTATCACTGTGTTTTACTGCTACATGACCACATCTGTGGTGCTGCTTTGCCCAAACAATGGAGGCAAATATTTGAAAATTCTTATTTTGTTGTTGTTTTTTACAAGTTCAGTATTTGAGCTGTGTATTCATATGATATGGGAAGACTGGGAATGGGGTTATATTGTATGTTATATTTAAGTGGTATTAAAGCTGGGGTAGGTAATGTTGGGGAGCTAGCAAGATGTGAAAGTGGTGCCCTGTCTTGGCTCCTCCCCCTCTGGTTTTGCTCCTTGCGTGATCCAAGGATTTTTTAAAAATAAACCGAGCCGGGTCGGGAAATCATTCCTGCATTTTCTCAGCCATGTTTGCCTTCCGAGTTCCTTCTTCACTACTTTGTATTTTCATCCTAACACGCTGTTTATATGCAGGGTGTGGCTATCAGGTATGCGCTGCTGGAGGGGGAGGAGGGGAGCTGGGAGAAGAAGCTTACGAAATAAAAGAAATGAACAACTCTATTTGGGTCCAAATGTTTGGATTGGGGCTGCACGGTGGCACAGTGGTTAGCACTGTGGCCTCACAGCAAGAGGTTCACTGGTTCAATCCTTTTTGGTCAGTGGCCTTTCTGTGTGGAGTCTGCATGTTCTCCTCGTGTATGCGTGGGTTCTCTCCAGGTTCTCCAGCTTCCTCCCACCATCCAAAGACATGCATGATAGGTTAATTGGTTACTCTAAATTGCCCCTAGGAGTGAGCGTGAGTGGTTGTTCGTCTCTCTGTGTGGCCCTGCGATGGACTGGCGAGCTGTCCAGGGTGTACCCTGCCTGTCGCCCAAAGCCAGCTGGGATAGGCTCCAGCTTCCCCACAACCCTGAATTGGATTAAGCGGTTCAGAAAATGAATGAATGAATGTTTGGATTGGTCAGAGTTTTTACAGATTTACAGTAAACTGAGGGGTCTAACTATATTTCTTATTGTTCATGATTACAAAATGTACAGACTACTATCAGGACGAGGAACCACTTCACCCAGAGTAAAATGTATCTCAGCAACATTACCTACCCCAGCTTTAAGGGGGTTGGTGATGCTCATGTCAAAGTGGGAAGAACAAATCTGCCATCTGGTGGTGCAATGGGAAGCAAACCTGCCGCAAAAAGGTGGAGTTTCCCCTAACCAAAGACACTGAATGTCATTTACTTTTTGTTGATGAGATGAAATAAATCTCAAATGAAAGGAAAATTACTGCTTTCGCTTCACTGCTCACAGTCTTTATATTTATATCCAAAACACTTGTTGTGCAGTTATTTAAATGCATAATAAACCATTTATAAATGAGTTCTTTAAAGCATCTTTCATGTTTAAAGAAAAGACAGCCATGCCTTGATCCCCTCTCACATCAAAGTGTGTGTGTGTGTGTGTGTGTGTGTGTGTGTGTGTGTGTGTGTGTGTGTGTGTGTGTGTGTGTGCACTCAGAGTGATGCATGCACATACAGAGCCAGGCACACCCATGAATATTTATATTTTTTTCAGTTCCAGTTGCAGTGTGCTCTGGAAAAACAGACCAGTCTCTATAGCAACAGATGGCTGAAAGAGCCGAGGTGTTGTGGCAAATGTAGACAAGCTGAATTAACGGGGCTTATTTTAACCCCTGATAAGTTGGACATGGTAGTTCGGAGAATTTTTATCCAACAATGAGGCAGAACTGAAGCTGTGGCATGCTGTGTTCAGCAGATATGTTTGCATCAGATTTTTTTAAGAGGACTTGGGAATTTGCCACACCACAATAGTGTGTGTGTGTTTGTGTGTGAGAGAGAGACGGCGTGGACAGACGGGAGAAGTGAAGCAACATGGGAAGGTGAGGCAGGAACCTGGAGAGGAAGCACAGATGGCACATAAGTCATGTGACTTGCATGTGGCGTGGCAGGCAGAGACCTGGACTAATTATAACTTAACCAATGAGCAGTTCAGTTCCACAGCAGGAAAACTTCCATAAAAACATTAAGATTACACTTTTACAGGACGATTGCAGTAGTGGAGTTAGCCTTGTATATTTGAGATGGTGGCCAGATGATGGGCAAGACTCCCCCTACATGGTTGTAGGAGGATCACCTAGCAGCCTTCCTGTATGGTGGCGGTGCTTGACAACATGTGACTAGTTCCACACTGAGAGCTGTCAGGGCTTCTGACAATGTTCTTCTTCTTCACAAAACCCTTAGAAACATCTTAGTTCTCTTCATTCCTATGTCAACCTAAACAAGCCGGGATATATATGTCCACATTTTCTTGCTGTAGACACTTTAACAGATTTGCTAGTCTCCTCTTTTGAAGCTGGATTAAGTAGCGTTAGCTTCGTCAGCATGAGGGCATGTGGATATTGAGGGACTTGAAACATCAATATAGTTTATTTTCAGATTCAACGTGTGAAGATTTTGATTAACTAAGTTTACATTTAGTCCATAACAAAACTGAGAACTAAATGCGTTTCCCTGCTTTATCTTAAAAAATGAAGCTAGGATGTAGTTAGCGCTGCAATGTTGCTCGTGCTAACATGAGGGTAACAGCCTTACAAAACATTAGTAGTTGTCATGGGCGTAGTAGTGGGGAGAAAAGTGGACCTGACTATCCAGGGCCCGAGTAGGGAGAGGGGACCATGAAAATCCAATTTTTTAAATGTTTTTTTTTTTTTAAAGTTTTTATTTCCAATAAATTGGGGCCCTCAAATTAATTGGTGTCATAATTTATTTAAAATATATTGATAGCATCAACTGAGAGAATGAACTTTATGTCACACAGTCCTCTCAACATATTGAACTTTCTGTGGGGGGGAGGGGGGGGGGGGGGGGGGGGGGGGGTTAGATATTTGAGTATATGTAGGCCAAGTACATCAATTCAGGTAAATTAAAAAACCACTCATCAATATAATTTTATATGATTGTAGCGTAATATGCTTTTCTATTTTAAATGAATACCCTTCTTTTTTATTTGCTCACGTGCCTTGAGCACTGGTATGGATAGGGGCCCACTGACATTGAGAGTGTACAGGGCCCAAAATTTGGTGCTACACCCCTGGTAGTTGTACTTCTACTGACAATATCTTGTCTAGAAATGTGCTACCAAAAACCAATATTTTTAAAGGATGATTAATGAGGAAATTACTTTAAAACTGACCTCAGACTGGTATAGGGATGCTGGTGATCCATGTGCCTGAAGGGATTTTTCTGTCCTCCAGCTACCTATCAATCACAGGAGGCAGCACTTACGGGGGTGTCAAAACCAATTCCAGAGGCGGCCAGTGCCAAACTGTGCAACCGTCCCTGCCCCTAGAAGATTGGTGTAACTTTATGGGCGACATGGCCTGATTAGCCCCACATCCCGTTTGAAACTTGTTCTGAGAAGAGCTCCAGCTGTGATAAATGTGCCCTGACTATCACCTTCCTGTTTTAAATAGGTTGTATGGCTGCTTTCCAAGTCATTTACACCACACTTATTGAAAGCATGTCTGTCAAGATTTATTTAATGCAGTAACAGAGCCAGCTCGTCTCTCTGATGGTTTGTCACCCATCCCGAATACAACAGCAGATGCACAACAGAGGCGTGTGTTGCTAAGATGTATGTGCCTAAGTTTGGTGTATTAGCAAAAAACTCCACTGAAAACTCAAGCAGATTTTCGCTTAATCACTTTTTTATGCAAAGTGGGTGGTCTTAATACAATCTGATGGATGTAGGAGTTTAATCTTAACCTATAAAGACTCATATAATACTCTGTCTCTTTGTAAATGATCTGATATATCCTTCAATACTGGTACTGACTGTGCTGAAGGCCTTTGTTGGCACAGATGTGATTTAACCAGCCTGCAGCGTCTGTGTTTTTTTTTTTTTTTGGCTGATTTTTTTCAATCAAAATGTCTTCAGGTATCAAGGTATACAAAAATGCGTTTCTTAGACTTCTTCCAGCAAAGTTTTTTCTTTTCTTGTAATGGTCTTCATCTTGCTCTCATGCAATAGAATCTACGTAAGGATGCAGGATGCAGTTCTCATCATAGGCTAATACCTCTGTGTTGCTTCTAAAAAGTGTTTTTTCTTTGCTAAAATGCAGGCAGAGCTTTTTATGCGGTCCAAAACTTAGCGGGCTTCGAACAAGCCCAGGTGCCACTCCAGGTCCTTAACAGTAGCTTTTGTAAGGGTTGTTTTGTTGAAGTTGTGCTGTGTCAGATCAAAGATATCCACTTTGGCTTATCATAACGGTCCACTTGAACAACTCGGAGATAAGGAGCCACAGCTTTAATGAGGCTTTGTGACCTCGTTGCCATCTTCTCCAATTACATCCCCCTTTTTTTAACCTATATGGTAATACCTGTACTTCAGTCCATTGCAGTGCCATTATTTAGGAGGTATGACCACGAGTGGCGCCCCTCTCCGAGGCCTCCACATTAGCACTTGGGCATCATTAGCATTGGGTCTCCCTAGTGCATTGGGAGGGATGGGTTCCTGGTAGTTGAGGATGTGCGGCTGTTCCTGGTAGGGACGACCCACCAATGAGGCCCGAGAGCCCAAAGGCATGTCTGGGTCCACAGCAATGTCAACCCGCATCCGCCACCGCACTGTCTGCAAAACAATACGCTCCTAAAGGAGGAAGATAAGATAAGATAAGATAAGATAAGATAAGATAAGATAAGATAAGATAAGACGAGATGAAATGAGATGAGACAAGATGAGATGAGATGAGATGAGATAAGATAAGATAGATAAGATGATGTGAGATGAGATAAAATAAGATGAGATAAGATAGATAGGATAAGTTGAGATAAGTTGAGATGAGATAAGATGAGATGAGATAAGTTGAGATGAGATGAGATGAGATAAGTTGAGATGAGATGAGATGAGATGAGATGAGATGAGGTGAGATGAGATGAGAAGAGATGAGATGAGTTGAGATGAGATAAGATCATTTAAGATAAGATAAGATAAGATGAGATGAGATGAGATAAGATAAGATAGATAAGATGATGTAAGATGAGATAAAATAAGATGAGATAAGATAGATAGGATAAGTTGAGATAAGTTGAGATGAGATAAGATGAGATGAGAAAAGAAAAGAAAAGAAAAAAGGTAAGATAAGTTGAGATAAGTTGAGACGAGACGAGATGAGATAAGATAAGATAAGATAAGATAAGATAAGATAAGATGAGATGAGATGAGATGAGATGAGATGAGATGAGATGAGATAAGATAAGATAAGATGAGATGAGAAAAGACAAAAGGTAAGATAAGATAAGATAAGATAAGATAAGATGAGATGAGATGAGATGAGATGAGATGAGATGAGATAAGATAAGATAAGATGAGATGAGAAAAGACAAAAGGTAAGATAAGATAAGATAAGATAAGATGAGATGAGATGAGATGAGATGAGAAAAGACAAAAGGTAAGATAAGATAAGATAAGATAAGATAAGATAAGATAAGATGAGATGAGATGAGATGAGATGAGATGAGATAAGATAAGATAAGATAAGATGAGATGAGATGAGATAAGATAAGATAAGATAAGATAAGATAAGATGAGAAAAGACAAAAGGTAAGATAAGTTTAGATAAGTTGAAATGAGATGAGATGAGATAAAATAAGATTCTGACCAAGTGCTGCATTAATGCCCGAAATCTCTTCCTAAAGTTCAGCAGTGTAAAACACCCCAGTTTGCATTTATAACACCGTTAACTCCTCATCACTTTCATTATTATGTCCTCAGCTGCGAATACATGTGTGGAAAATACGCTCAGAAGAAGATAAAACAATCCCTTGTCATTTCTCTAGATGCAGAAGTTATTCACAGTTTTTTTGACTGCAGAAGATCCATGTAAATGGAACCATACTGTGTTTTACACCTGTTATTAGCTCATTGATCATCGAGAAAATCTATTTTTAAACAGTATTCTCTCTCAGCTGCAGCCAGACTAACTTTTTATGGCCACTGCAGAGTCTGCCTGGAGGAGATTGAGTAAACGATGAAGTGATTTGTAACTTCACACCAGAAAGGAAAAAGCACATAAGTGATTACATCACAGCCAGCCTGTGTGAAAAGCCGATGCCCATGTTGCTCTTTGCTCAAACTCCTATAAAACATCTGATTTGTTGATATGAAAAGAAAACAAACCGAAAGTTCCACAAAGAAATACACAATCTGTTCTCCGCATTTTGGTACCACCTTTGTGACAGAGTTCATGGCCACCAGCCAGGTGATGAAGCTCTGGTCCCTGGTGATGTGGGTCAGCATAGGTGTGTTGCTGTTGCTGATGGGGACTGCCCAGGTCACACTGGGGTAGAAGTTGTCATTCATGCTGACCGTCAGTCGGGATGGTTTGGATGTGGGGCCGGTTAGAGTGACTGTTTCTGTGGTGTTGCCATACCAGGGGTAGCTGACCCCATCGGAGTCGCTGATGGCTTTTACCCGGCCCTCCCGCAGCTCCGGCAGCTCCCAGCTAGACCTGTGGAGGAGGGACAGGGATGTATGAGTCGTATGACTTGAAACATCTAAACACAAGTTAAAGGCCTAACGTGTCTTCTGCTGTATGCACTTACATGCCAATATCACCATAGGTGTTGTAGAACTCCATCTGCGTACAAGCTTGGATCCAGCCCACCACCCAGGTTTCGTTGCGGGGCACTGGGGGCATCACAACTCCGGCTGAGGCCCTGAAGTAGGGCGTCTTGTAACGGAGCACAATCGGCGAGTTCTCCTCAATGATTGTGGGACACTGGTCAATAGAGGCGGACACCTCGTACACCACAATGTTCTCCCGTCTGATGCGGGGCTTGCATGCAATGCTCTGAAGACAGCCCATGGTGCAGGCGACAAGCAAAATGAGCAAAGCCAGAGAAGAAGGGAGCAAGTGATACCTTGCCAGTATGCTCATCAGTCCCCTCAGGGTTCCACCCTTGCCTGAAGAGCAGATCTAATCTTTTAATTGCACATCATCAGTGATTGGTTGGGAAGAGGCAGAAGAGAACATAGAGTATCACAGTCACCACCAACCAAGTGTACAAACACCATCATATTTTAAGGATGATGTGGAGGGTTGACTGGAGGGGGGAGTATATCACAGATCTCTGCAGCCTCCTCCCCCCGGTCTGTCTGCTGACTGCCGCACTGCCCTTGGCGCTCGTCCCCAGAAACTGCAATCCGGCCTCTCCTGGGCTGCTGCCTCCTGTCCGCCGAGCGTCCGCAGGCTCCTCTGCTCCTGGTCGAGTCCGCGCGTCCGGCCGCACGTCGGTGCCCCTTGATCCTGCTGCTCTGCTCCCGGCTCTGCGCTGTCATGTCAAGCAGCGACAGGGCAGCCAGGTGCGTCAGAGGAGGAGGGCTGGATGCCTTTTGTTTGCCTGGCTTTTTTTCCCCCCCTCCCGGTATGATCCCTGTATTCACACGGCGCCCTCAAAAAGACAAAATCGGGGTCTTCATTATTTTGACCTACATGAAAAGAAGCGTCACCAAACGGAAGAAAAAGGCGAGCAAGCGGGACTGGAGCGAGCTATTTTAATGTTTTCCATTCGCGGGGATGCATGAATGGTGTACCATGAATGGAGGCAGTGAGGCGGCATCAAACGTGCGTGGAAGCGTACCGTCAGCCTGCCGGGGAGCCGTCTCATGGTCGGAGCATGTCTCCTGGAGCTACTGAGCACACCAGACCGGAGAGCATCCTCTTCTAGCGGCGGGTCGCCTTGTTCGGATTTGAGGTGCTGATGCTGGAGAGAGGCAGGGGAGGGGCGTCACCCGACCTCTGCGTTGAAAAAAAACAAAACAAGTGTATATGGGCGTGGTTACGGGTTGCGTCACTTCTATCCTAAATCCCATTGGTCGCTGAAGTCAATAGCGGAAGTGGTGGCGTTTGGCCCATAGACAATATATATATAGACGCTGCATCATCGCGCTGCCATCCCGGATGGGTCTCCCATGCGCCTCTAGTGCATTTATTATTAAGGTGTAGGTCCAACCACAACAATAATTTCACAAATTTTCCTCACAGTTTAGTTTGTTACAAAGGAAAGAGATATTGTTATGATACCGATCATTGTAAAATATTAAAAAACGATGTGCTTTTATGCTAAAATATTTTTTATAATGCTATTTAACAAAGAGATAAGGTAGCTACAACATAAAAAAATGTATAAATTAATTTGATACTAACATGTTTGATTGTTTATTGATGCATTTGGATATATCTATCATTTTCAAATCTACTTTCAATATTTTGCCTGTTATTGCAACCATATGCTGAACAAAATACAGGAATAGTTGCTTTCTCTTTACTACGGTTGACTCTTTCTATTATTTACATTTATTAATTGATCAATATAGAGATACAGTTGTACAAAGTATTGTATCAAAACCGTGCAATTCAAAACACTTGGAGAGCGCAAACCTCCGCCAAGGCCTTTAAAAAGTTCCTGGATCCAAACGGTGATCCGGATCACCACCAAAAGTAAATCAGTTCCAACAAGTCCCGGAAATTCCATGAAAATCCGTCCAGAACTTTATAAGTTATTTTGAACACAAACAAATAAAGCCGATAAAAACCTAACCTCCTTGGTGGAGGTAATTATGCTACCATGTAAAACTCTCTTTGTGAAGCATCAATATAATCTTTTTCCATAAACACCTCATAGGTATAAAATTTATCATTTGCATTTAGTAGATTACGCATTGGGTTAACATTATTTAGCAACCAATTATGTAGAAAAGTGTTTTGTTTGTGTGCAATATATACAGAAAACAGTTTTGTGGGGAAACTACGTTGAATCTGCAGCAGAAGTCGACAGCGGAGACCCATCCAATATGGCGGTGACCCATCCAATATGGCGGCGATGCCGGTTCACCCTCCAGCTTTTCATGAGGCGTCTCTGTATGTCTATGGTTTGGCCTGTTAGCCGACTCTGACACGCATTCACCGGTCATCACGGCGCCCTGCTTTATCGTGCCGGTGCTGGTATATGTTTGGCCGCTTGTTTGCTAACGTGTCCCAGAGGGTGCCGAGCTTGTTGGAGCGGGTGTCGCAGATCATGAAGCCGCAGGTTGTGTTCGTTCTGGGCGGGCCCGGCGCCGGGAAAGGGACCCAGTGCTCAAAAATCGTGGAGGTAGGAGATATAGGACAATGAAAACTGTCCACTTTGGGGGTTATGATTGATCAGATCGTGGTGATAATTATGTTTCGCTAAATTACGAATGGTGGAGCCTTTTGTTTACATTATTATTATGATGTAATTACTAGATTTCTCTCACTTCCGGTTGTCCTCTAAAAATGAACCTGCATGTTAGCCACCTAGCCAGCTAGCCACACAGGAGACACTGGTGTGTGTTATAAACATAAAAACACTGACTCACGTGGGCTACAAAGTATGTCTTGGATATCTTTTCTTTGTTATTTTGTTTAAAAGAGAAGACAACATGAAATGTGGTTTATTTCCCTAAGTTATTTTATGCTAACACCTGGATGGATGAATGAATGGATGAAAGGAAGGAAGAAAGAAAGAAAAGATAGGAAGAAAGAAAGAAGGAAAAAAGAGAAAGGAAGGAAGGAAGGAAGGAAAGGAAAGGATAGAAAGAAAGAAATCGACATCTGTTGAACTTGACCCAGAACAAACATACCCAGCAGGATGTCTCTTATTGACACGTCTTCAGGGCAGTAACCCTGTTATTGATTTATCCACACAGCTGGAGTTATGTAAGGATTAAACCTGACTTCTCTATGATCACCTTTGAACAGAGATATCATCAAGAGATATTTCTTGACAAATTAGATATAAAGAGTCCACACCCCTATGATTCTTTTCCCACCTTATATGTGACCTAAAACATGGTAATGTCTGTGGAGAAGAAATAAATCTGTCAGTAGAACAATATCAATACAAAAAAATACACAATAATCTGATTGTATTGGTGTGAACAACCTTAAACAAATTGTTGGATCAGCTTTGAATTGAATCCTATCATTCACTTCTTTTCTGGCAAATATCTGAACATTTTGGACCAAAGGTGAATCAGGTGTTTAGAGCTGTTCAGAAATCCTCCACCCTGACTAAAGACTCTGATCCAGCTGTAGAAAAGCTGCACCGAAGCATGATACTTCCACACCGTGCTTCACTGTGGGAACGTTGTTCTTCTGGGAATAAAAACTTATCTTACTTTTGGAATTGTGTTCAAAACGTTCAGCTTCAGTCTCATCAGATAAAAAAATATCATATTCATGGATACATACATATGAAGTTTTTGTTAGTTTTATTAAATTTTTCTCTCAGATTTTTGTCGGGCTTGGCGGTATTTCTTTGTCAGAAAAGGCTTCTGACATTCAACTCAACCCTTTTGTTTAGACGTGGAGAATAAAGGAGATAGTTGTCACATCCAGAAATTCCAGATTTGTAAATTGTGTTGTAGGTCACATTAAATGTAGACTAGGATGTAAATGATTGATTGTGGTTTCATCTTTTTAGATAAAAAAAAAAAAAATTCATTATGTCCAAGACTGATTGATGGATTGATAGATAGATAGGAAGACACACAGATAGATAGACAGATAGATAGATAGATAGATAGACAGCTAGATAGATGGATAGATAGACAGCAAGATAGATGGATAGATAGATAAGCACTTTATTAATCCTGTGATGGAAGTTGAACATTTTCTCAGATTAGTTTGGTTTCCAGTTGAAGCGTACATAAAGCGCCCTACATGGTGGCATATTGTCATATTTTGTCTCATCAGAGGTATTTACAATGATCAGGTGATCAGCGATTGTCACCAGTTCTGCCATTAAGTTGTGGTTCTGGTTTTAGCTTCAGAACGGGGCAAATATTTCCATTGGTAAATATGTTGTGTATCATCGGGGATAGTCAGAAACTAACGTTTAACAAGCCATCCATACAGCTGAAAGAACCTGAACTCTGCAGCAGGATGCTGTTTTAGTGTTTATCTTTAAGTTGTTTCGGCTGTTGAATGTTTTTTTATACACACATGTCTAATTTAAAGTGTGTGTCTGTTTGGTAGAGAGCAGTTTTATGAGAGACCTCTCTTTTCAGACGTTACTGGGTGTTGGCCACCAGGCCTCAGGTGCAGTGGCTCGACCTGAATGGCAGACAGCCACAGAGACTCCTTTCATTCTGAACACAAGGGCCAACTTCTCCTGGTTGGAGGGAGATTTGTCTATCGAAAGACTTCTTACTTACTAGAAAGCAAATTTATGTGGAAAAAAAACTGCTAATTTTTATCACCAGAAATTCCCTTGATGATTGTCTTTATGTGTATATGCTGTTTTAACACACAAGATACATGTGTCAAAGGAAAAATGTGTGTTATTTTGTGTGTGTGGATGCTTTCCAGAGCTACAACTACACTCATCTGTCAGCCGGGGATTTGCTCAGGGCAGAGCGAGCCAGAGAAGGGTCGGAGGACAGACATGTCATTGAGACCTGCATCAAGGAAGGAAAAATCGTCCCTGTGGATATTACCATCAACCTACTGAGGAAGGTGTGTATCAGATGCAGGCTGGAAGTTTGGACAATGTTTATGTGCTACAGGAAAATCCGGATGTGTCTGCCACATGTCAGACACCGGATTCAGAACCTGTTATCAGGTCCGGCTAGACACAAGAACCGTTTCCACTAGGGCTGTGACAATGTGCTTCTGTCCCAATTCGATTAGATTTCTTGGGTGCAGATTCGATTTAAATTGCAATTCTCACAATTTTTTGAAATGAATGACTTTTGTAGATTAAAAACAAAATAAATGTATAAAACTTCTTTTTTTACTCTTCATTTTCCTTGATTTCAATTAAGAAAAACAACACAGTAGCTGGACCGTCATTCTGCTGCTATAACGCCCAAGAAGAAAAGTAAAAAGATCAATTAAAACAATAAAAATGAGAAAGATTTTATAATGGATTATTTTTATTTATTTGAAGAAAAAATGGATTTTTTCCACAAAAAATAAATATTAAAATTGTGAAGCAAAAAAAATCCAGATTTTCGATTGGATTTTCCCACCCCTAGTTTCCACCAACACTTCCGACTGGGTATGAAATGGGTTGCTTTGTACTTTTTTGTGTTTCCACTGGTCAAATCTGGGAAAATTGAACAGATTATCTGATCTAATCTGCTGGGCTCCCAGTCTTGCTGTTTCTCTCCTGACAAATGGAGCTTGACCCTCTGCAATATGTTGATTGGTCAAAATAATCATCACTTCATGTGTGACTCTGCAATAAGGTCAAAGCAGGAACAGCTCAGGGTGTGTACAATGGATGTTTTTGGTTGTTTAGAGCCACATGCAGAGAGGAAAGAATACAACTGCTGCATGTCCGCCATCCTTCTCCTTTGTTTCTGCATCACAGTCTTCTTCATAAGTCAGTGGATACGTCGCATTGCTGTTATGTGTTATCACGCAGCTGGTGCATCTATCCCTATCTGGCCTGTACGCCGCCTACCAGCCACACACCCTGCTTATCACATGTTGGATGTGGAAACACGACAGAGATGAAGGTTAACTGTACCGAGCCGGACCCCTTGGTGGAAACGGGGCTTTACTGAATATGAACCACATTGTTTAGTTTGCATTAAACAAAAGTTTTTCTGAATTTTTCTTGATGCTTTAACTATCAAATCAGTTTATCTTTAAGGGGATATTAAACTATTATTATGCATTTTTTAAAAACTTTTAAGAAATGCAGAAAACTGTTTGCTTCTCCAGACTTTGTGGATTTACCGTAAGCTATTTTGCTTCTTTGTTTTATTGTGAAACTAATATTTATTCATAACATTTATCAGAAAAACTTTAAATTCTGCTTCAGACTCATTTTAATGCCTCACCGACATTCTTTATGTAGAGTCTTGAAGTCGTCATCCTTCAGCATCCTAAAGACTGAGAAACCGCACTCCACACATTTTTCTCTTACTTTACCGCGTCGCACGCCAGCAGCTGGACGTCAACACACTGGCTGTTTGGAAAGCACGCTGCGGCCAATTCATGAAAGAAACACAAAAGGATATTATGAGTGAAAAGGAGAAAAGAAGAGATATGGCAAGAGTCAACATCAGACTGACTTTTCCTGTCTGGAGAGCGCTCAGAGAAGAGACAGGATGAAGACCAGACTGAATCAGTTGTCCTTCAGAGAGGGAAAAAGTTCAGCAGCGCTGCTTTAATAACACAAAGATTATTGGTAATGCGAGTTCAATGTAATAAACACGGCTGCACCAGAGTCTGAACTCGTTTGGACTTTTGTTTTGTCTCCTGAAAGCGTGAAACCGTTCCCAGATGCTGCTTGGGACTGTACTGGTTTTATTTGTCTAAACCACCATCACCATGCTTTATGCAAACCTTTAGCCCGACAGTAAGTTGTCAAACTTTTCATTTACAATGTTTCATGTGCTTCGCTAGGCCATGGAGGAGACCATGCAGCAAGACGAGAAAAAGTTCCGTTTCCTCATAGACGGTTTCCCCCGTAACGAGGACAACCTGCAGGGCTGGACCCGAGTCATGGATGGCAAAGCAGATGTCAAGTTTGTGCTTTTCTTTGACTGTGGCAATGAGGTGCGTCATGGGAAGCGGAGAGCTAATACCCCTCCAGCTGTGTTGTTTTGTTTTTTTTTTCCGGCTGAGCCTCTGAAACCCGCTGAGCTTCTTTTTGTCTGCAGGTCTGCATCAACAGATGTATAGAAAGAGGGAAGAGCAGCGGACGCATAGACGACAACTGGGAGAGCTTGGAGAAAAGGTGCAGTCTGACTTTGGTTTTGTCTAAGTACAGGACGGAGATTAAAGCTTTTTAACACAGACTCAGTTCTGGTTTAGAATAGTCTGAAGAAGCTGAAGCTGATTGCCTAAAGGGAGGAGGTCACAGCGACTCCTGAATTAAAATAGAGTTTGAAAAGAAGCCTCCCAGAATGCCAGCTAACGTGACGTTTCGTGGATGTTGTCATCGCTGTAGCAGCTCTTCAAAACATGAATCTAAACCAGTGTTTTCCAACCACTGTGCCGTGGCACACTAGTGTGCTGTCGGAGATCGTCAGGTGTGTCACGAGAAATGATCCAATTTCACCTGATTGGTCTGAAAAGCAGCGCTGTGTTCATTCAACCGGCCCAGGTGAAAGATAACAAAATACCTTTTTCTTGTGTTTATCTGATTAATTTAAGACAATTTGACAAGATGGATTTTGTGGTGTGCCTTGTGATTTTTTTAGTGGAAAAAAAAGTGTACCTTGGCTCAAAAAAGGTTGAAAAACCCTAATCTAAACGTACCACAGAGATGCAGAGCTGAGCTCGCTTCAGGCCACTCGAATCTCTTCTTCATGAGGACGATTCTTCTGCATTGTGTCTAAAATAAAATGAAAATAAATTAAGTATATCTTCACAACTACAAGGACTTGGTGAGAATAAAGAATCCGGATTACTACATCGGAGTAAATTCACCTGGAACGAAGCAGAAAATATAAACAGGCATCTCCTCCTAAAAGACAAACATTACTTTCACAGAAAATCAGAGGAAAGCAGCCCAGTTCATCTCGGAACAAGTAAAATAATGTCTGATGAAGAGCTGCAACAACGTGACCCTGAACAGTTTCCAGATGTTTTGATGGAGGTGTCACTCAGGTAAATATCTCAGGAAGCCATTGGTCAATGTTGATGAGGGACACCTGATGTTGATCAATGGTCAGAGTCCAGGACAGACCACACATTCAGCTACGACCAGCACTTCTCGACCTTTTGCAACACAGTAAAATATTGTTTCAGACAAGTACCTCCTAACCACTGCAACGTACTTCTGGTTCAGAAAAAAGTGAAATACAGCCGCTTGTCATTAGTGTTTGGCTCATTGAACTTTAATTGTTTTTGCCACATCTCTGCTACGCTTCAACCAGGACGCCATTGCGTTGTCAAGGCAACAGTGACTGACAGATATGATTTGGCTCGTAACACGTTGGGTTCAATTCACGTTGGAATGTGGGATTTTGGGAGGAAGGAAATGGTGTTAATCTTAATGTAAATTCAGTTTATGAATGTAAACTTACATTTCTTGGAATATATCAAACATTTATAGAATATTATATTTTATATTATTTTATTAACTCCTTAACCGGCGACGGCCTGGCGTATTTTATTTTATATTACGCTCCTACAATGTCTTAGACGTTTCCTATTTCAATAAAACTACTCATGACGCACCGTTAGGCTCTCCCCTTCTGATTGACCCAATATTACTGTAATTAAATATGAATATACAGCAGGATTGTTCTTGATGCCACCTTTCATTAGAGGTCTCATTGATGACAGTATGTTGAAGTGTTCTGGAGTTATAACTTATTAAAGTTGGAATATCAGAAGTGGCCATTTGGAGACTCCAAATGGCCACTTTGGGGAGCGCATGAACATACTTACAGTAAAGCCCTCATAGAATAATCATTGTGGCTGCTATTGTCACCAAATTTTAACTGGTCAAAGGAAAGGCTTCATGCTACAGCTACATCAGATTTTCCAGTCCATATTTCCATCTCTCCATGAGCAGCATGTCGACAAAGTAGAAGAGAAATTCAGACGAGGGAAAAAACCTGAAATTTCCTTGTGTTCCAACTTCAATAACTTTATGCTGGTTACAGTTACAATACACTTGAAAGCTCAGGGTAAAACTTTAGAATATTTTCTTTATAAAGAGACCATACTTTTGAATATACTTCAAAGGGTTCAAGAACAGCAGCTAATTTAATTTGGGTATGTCTTTTTCAGGCGTTTTTGGCAATTTGGGGGTGACTGTTAAGTGGTTAAAGGCTTTTTTCAAGAAAACATAAAAAGATGTATGTTTTCAGAAAATTTCACATACCACCTGGTGCCTTGAAGTACCCCCAGGGATACACGAACCCCTATTTGAGAAACAGTGGCTTAGACCATGAGGATCCAGATAGAAGTGAAGTCCAACATAGTATGTATCTGGAAGAGTGAAAATTTCACTATGAAGCCTCCTTCATCTTCATGGCAACTAACAGGACCTTCATGGTCCATTCCTATCAGTGTCAGAGGAGACGCATTAGTAGAATATTATTCAGAGCTGGAATAAAACTTTTCACCACAAACAAACCAAAAAGAAAGACATGACTTATGACTGGCTGGTCGCTCCCAGAGTTTCTGTCCTACGCTGATGAAACGGATGTCTGCGTTGACATGACACCTGGCTTGTGTGGAGGAATTAGCAGAAGCTGTAAAGCGGACAGAGCTCCTACATTCCCATTAAACTGCTTTGGTTTTGAGCTGGGTTTGGACACCAGCCGCTCGGTGGAGTCTTTCAGCTGTTATTATGGTATGCTACATGTAAGCATTGCTGCTTCCTGATGTCTGCAAACAGCTTGTTTACTTCACTCTAGTCCAGAACAAGTTACCTAGTTTTTTTTATTTGACTTATTATATTTTTAGAGGAATCAGATGTATTTTCACATGTAATGAGCTAAAGAATAAATTCTACAAGTCTACACATATATATTGGCACATATATTAAGGAAACTCCCAGGATGACCAATAATAACTAATAATTATATCAGATTTCTGCATGACTTTGATATTTAAATGTTTTTTTCTGTCCTTCATGTACAGTTCCAGTTTTTCCATTTTCATATCCTCTTCCTTTGGAAAGTTTGCTTCTGTGTTTATGTGATTCCATCACCAGCCTTTCATGAACTGTGACTCTTTTGTTCTGGTGACCAGTACGGACAGTCACTGGCACCAAGCTTCACGTGACGTGGAGAATAAACCAGGCTTAGAAATCCTCAGTTTGTCTGTTTGAATCTGATCGTTGGATGACAACAGTTTCACAGCAGATAGCAAAGGTTTAAAGGAGACGAAGGGGTTAAAACACAGGTGTCAAACTCCAGTCATCGAGGCCCATTATCCTGCAGGCCTTTATTTTCTCCATGCTCCAAAGCCATAGACTGTATATAAAATAATGGACATAGCCTCTGTGACGTCACCCGTAGGTTTCTGAAGAGCTGAATTGAAGCTCGGTGGGCGGTTCCTACCATCACCATCTTGGCAGGGGCATGCGTGTCGTCTCGCCTGGAAAATACAAATATGGACAAAGAGGTATAGCTGAGAGGGGGTCTGTGAGCGTCATGGTGGATGATTGACATCGAGCGAACTCCGAGCTTTCTGTAGCGAGGAGCTAACTGTGGACCATGGTCTCAGATTTGGAGGTGCTGATTCCCATCCCGGCCGCTTCACACTCGGCAGCGAATCGCTCAAGTGAGAGCTGGAGATCACAACCAGATGAAGCCAACAGGACCACGTCATCTGCAAAAAGCAGGGACCCAATCCTGAGGCCACCGAGCCGGATCCCCTCAACACCTCGGCTGCGCCTAGAAATTCTGTCCATATAAGTTATGAACAGAATCAGTGATAAAGGGCAGCCTTGGCGGAGTCCAACCCTCACCGGAAACGAATCCGACTTACTACCAGCAATGCGGACCACGCTCTGACACCTGTCATACAGGGACCGGACAGCTCGCACAAGGGGGTCCGGTACCCCATACTCCCGGAGTACCACCCACAGGAGCCCCCGGGGGACACGGTCGAACGCCTTCTCCAGGTCCACGAAGCACATGTAGACTGGTTGGGCAAACTCCCATGCCCCCTCCAGGACCCCAGAGAGGGTATAGAGCTGGTCCACTGTTCCGCGACCAGGACGAAAACCGCACTGCTCCTCCTCAATCCAAGATTCGACTATCCGGCGGACCCTCCTCTCCAGGACCCCTGAATAGACCTTACCAGGGAGGCTGAGGAGTGTGATTCCCCTGTAATTGGAACACACCCTCCGGTCCCCCTTCTTAAAAAGGGGGACCACCACCCCAGCCTGCCAATCCAGCGGCACTGCCCCCGATGTCCACGCGATGCTGCAGAGGCGTGTCAGCCAGGACAGCCCCACAGCATCCAGAGCCTTAAGGAACTCCGGGCGGATCTCATCCACCCCCGGGGCCTTGCCGCCAAGGAGCTTTTTGACCACCTCAGTGACTTCAGCCCCAGAGATAGGAGAGTCCACCCTTGAGTCCCCCAGCTCTGGTTCCTCATCGGAAGACGTGTTGGTAGAATTGAGGAGGTCTTCTAAGTACTCCCCCCACCGATCCACAATGTCCTGTGTTGAGGTCAGCAGCTCCCCACCTCCACTGTACACAGTGTCGATGGAGCACTGCTTCCCCCTCCTGAGCTGCCGGATGGTGGACCAGAATCGCCTCGAAGCCGTCCAGAAGTCTTTCTCCATGGCCTCGCCGAACTCCTCCCATGCCCGAGTTTTTGCCTTGGCAACAGCCGAAGCTGCATGCCGCTTAGCCTGTCGGTACCCATCAGCTGCCTCCAGAGTCCCACAGGCCAAGAAGGCCCGATAGGACTCCTTCTTCAGCTTGACGACATCCCTCACTGCTGGTGTCCACCAACGAGTCCTGGGATTGCCGCCTCAGCAATAGAGGCACGGAACACAGCCCATTCGGACTCAATGTCCCCCGCCTCAATTGGGACATGGTTGAAGCTCTGTTGAAGGTGGGAGTTGAAGCTCGCTCTGACAGGGGACTCAGCCAGACGTTCCCAGCAGACCCTCACAACACGTTTGGGCCTGCCAGATCTGACCGGCTTCCTCCCCCACCATCTGATCACCAGGTGGTGATCAGTTGACAGCTCTGCCCCCCTCTTCACCCGAGTGTCCAAGGCATGTGGCTGCAGGTCCGACGATACGACTACAAAATCGATCATCGAACTGCGGCCCAGGGAATCCTGATGCCAGGTTTACATATGGACACTCTTATGTTGGAACATGGTGTTCGTTATGGACAATCCATGACGAGCACAGAAGTCCAATAACAAAACACAATTTTGGTTCAGAGGGGGGGGACCATGCCTCCCAATCACTCCCCTCCAGGTCTCGCTGTTATTGCCCACGTGAGCATTGAAGTCCCCCAGCAGAACAATGGAGTCCCCAGAAGGAGCACCCTCCAGCACTCCCTCCAAGGACTCCAGAAAGGGTGGGTACTCGGACCTGCTGTTTGGCGCATAAGCACAGACAACAGTCAGGACCCGTCCCCCCACCCGAAGGCGGAGGGAAACTACCCTTTCATCCACTGGGGTAAACCCCAACGTGCAGGCACCAAGCTGGGGGCTGATGAGAATGCCCACACCTGCTCGGCGCCTCCCACCATGAGCAACTCCAGAGTGGAAGAAAGTCTAGCCCCTTTCGAGGGTACTGGTTCCAGAGCCCAAGCCATGCGTCGAGGTGAGTCCAACTATATCTAGCCGGAACCGCTCAACCTCGCGCACAAGCTCAGGCTCCTTCCCCACCAGAGAGGTGACGTTCCACGTCCCTAGAGCCAGCTTCTGCAGCCGGGGATCGGACCGCCAGGGTCCCCGCCCCTTGCTGCCACCCAGCTCACATTGCACCCGACCCCTACGGCTCCTCCCGCAGATGGTGAGCCCACGGGAGGTGGGGCCCATGTAACCCTTTCGGGCTGAGCCCGACCGGGCCCCGTGGGCGAAGGCCCGGCCACCAGACGCTCGCTCTAGTACCCCACCTCCAGGCCTGGCTCCAGAGGGGGGTCCCGGTAACCCGCGTCCGGGCAAGGGAACATTCATGCCCAGGTTTGTCGTCATCATAGGGGTCGATGAGCCGTGCTTGGTCTGGTCCCTCCCCTAGACACCTGTTTGCCATGGGTGACCCTACCAGGGGCATAAAGCCCCCAACAACATAGCTGCTAGGATCTTCGGGACGCACAAACCACGATAAGGTGACGGCTCAGGGTATACGGTCTATGTCCAAAACATTTACCAAAACAGGTTGACAATAAGCTGCTGGATGCATTTGATTTGAATCAGGTGTGTCTGAGCAGGGAAACAAATAAAATCTGCCAAATACTGGCCCTCGAGGACGAGTTTGACGCCTCTGGGCTAAAAAGAGTAAAGGTGAGGGACCGAGGTTACCTCAAAAAACAAAAATCAAAGCTCAACCAACTATAGAGCCATTAAAAGAAGTCACATGACCAGAAGTAATGATAAATCACAACAAAGTAACTCCAGACTGACAGTTTATTTCACGCCCAGCCGGCTCTGCTTGTGTCCTGCAGGTTTTCCATGTTTCCCTACAAATCACTGGCTTCTTGTCAAGTTCTGCCCAATTCATTGACATCCGGTGTGTTGAAGCAGGAAACATCTGAGACCTGCAGGACGGCAGCTCCCGAGGACCAGACTAGTCCAGCTCCTGTTCTGGAGGGCCACAATCCAGCAGGTTTTAGATGTTTCGCTGATCCAGCACACTTGATTCAAACTGAACGGTTCAGCCCAACCGGGTCGAAGCACAAATCTGATTCAGCTGCTGCAACAGGACACGTCCAAAACCTGCAGGACCGCGGCCCTCAAGGATCCAGCTTGGACCCTCAAACTGACCCCGCACACCTGAAACGATGGAAATTAAAGGTGTATTCACACTTACGAGCTCAGATATTCACAATGAATAGGTAAATGCATCTGATCCACCTGAAGCCAAGCAGGACCGGCGGTTTTAGGCGAACTAGTGCGGGCTTCTGTGATGCGCTCCGTAGTATGTTTTCGCAGTCGCACCTTCCCAATGGAGATGATTTTCTACACAACTGAACAGGGATTCAGTTCAGAAAGTCTGGTGAGAAACTGCTCACATGATGAGATCACTCTGACATGCAAGGGGAAACAAATACTTACATGTCATTTAATACGCAAATCCCAGCAGTTAAACACATTCTGTAAATAAATAATAATTAAAGACAAAAGAAGTAAACAGACAACTCACAGATGTAAGAAAATAAACAACGTTTATGTTAGATAAGATAGATAACTTGGGATGGAGCTGGGATTTCTGTGACCTAAACAGCACTTCTCGCATACAAAACTACTTCATTTCAGAGTACACCTTCTACTTTACTTCCCCAGTACTGGTAAAACAAAACAACGAGATTAAACAACGCATAGTTTGACAAAAACAAACTAAACCAACGATTTGATGCTTTTCAACAAGTTAAAGTAAAAAACCTGTTGTGTTTGCGGGTATATGCTGCTAAGATGACATGCATGTCGGTGTTGCCATCAGTACTGAAGGTGTGTGTTATAGCTCCTCTAAACCACCTGGATGGTGGTGGTCATCTGTTCCTCCCAGTGGATACATCATTAAACTGGTTGATTTCTTTATAACCAGACTTGAGCCGTTAATTATAATGAAGATTGAGATTTTTATGTTATGTTATGTTGTATCATGTTATGTTTAGTTATGTTTCGTTATGTTATGTTATGT
This sequence comes from Telmatherina bonti, assembly GCF_933228915.1. Classification (NCBI taxonomy): domain Eukaryota; kingdom Metazoa; phylum Chordata; class Actinopteri; order Atheriniformes; family Telmatherinidae; genus Telmatherina; species Telmatherina bonti. Next base: position 35,315,592 of record NC_136625.1, read on the forward strand.
TATGTTATGTTATGTTGTGTTGTGTTATGTTTAGTTGTGTTATGTTTATGTTATGTTATGTTGTTATGTTATGTTATGATGTTGTGTTATGTTATGTTATGTTATGTTATGTTGTGTTGTGTTGTGTTGTGTTGTGTTGTGTTGTGTTGTGTTTAGTTATGTCATATCATGTCTAGTTTATTCACATTTCTGCAATTCTGACCAGTCCTTTTCTTGGTTTCCGCCTCAGACGTTTCCTGTTCTTTTATGTCGGCTGCTGTTTTTCTGACACTCGCATCTCAGCTCTCAAGTCAGATTATAGATATTATTTATAATCCATGCCTCATGGCAGCCTCAGTCCCTTCAGAGTCTGTTTCAGGAAGCTGTTTATTAAACTGTGACTTACTATTTTAGCTTAAGGCCTGATTAAAAGCCTGTCTCAGATCGTTTGCTTTCTAAGTGCTGCTGCTTCTTTAAGCTTTTAAATCCATGTATCATTTCCTTCTGTCCTCTACCAGACGTGCATGATCAGTATAGATTCTTCTGACCCATTTAATTGCCTGCTAGATACCTGAATATGTGTATTTGACCTAATTTGCGTCTCTTATGAGTCCCCTGTGTCGTACGACCCCGATAACCAGCCATATTTTTTCTCTTCGCATGCAGAATCCAAACCTATCTGCAGTCTACACGACCAATCATTGAGCTGTATGAAAAGCACGGCAAGGTGCGCACTATAGACGCCTCTCGCTCTGTGGATGAGGTGAGTATGTGCGAAGATGGTGATGTTTTTCGGAGCTGTTGATAAATACAAACAAGCAGGTTCAGCAGAAATGGAAATCATGTCTGTTTAACGATCAGCAAAAGAGCTGACAAGTCAAAAGAATCATTAAGAAATAAGCACAAAATGGAAATAATTTACTTGTAAAATACACTCATCGGCCACTTTATCAGGTCCACCTTGCTAGTACCGGTTGAACCCCCATTTTCCTTCAGAACTGCCCTCATTCTTGGTGTCATAGATTCATCAAGGTGTTGGAAACGTTCCTCAGAGAGTTTGTCCATGTTGACATGAAGCAACACACAGTAGCTGCACATCATGATGAGAATCTCCCACCACATCATGATGAGAATCTCCCGTTCCACCACATCATGATGAGAATCTCCCGTTCCACCTCATCACCATGAGAATCTCCCGTTCCACCTCATCATGATGAGAATCTCCCGTTCCACCACATCATGATGAGAATCTCCCGTTCCACCTCATCATGATTAGAATCTCCCGTTCCACCACATCATGATGAGAATCTCCCGTTCCACCTCATCATGATGAGAATCTCCCGTTCCACCACATCATGATGAGAATCTCCCCTTCCACCTCATCACCATGAGAATCTCCCGTTCCACCTCATCATGATGAGAATCTCCCGTTCCACCACATCATGATGAGAATCTCCCGTTCCACCACATCATGATGAGAATCTCCCCTTCCACCTCATCATGATGAGAATCTCCCGTTCCACCTCATCATGATGAGAATCTCCCGTTCCACCTCATCATGATGAGAATCTCCCGTTCCACCACATCATGATGAGAATCTCCCGTTCCACCACATCATGATGAGAATCTCCCGTTCCACCTCATCATGATGAGAATCTCCCGTTCCACCTCATCACCATGAGAATCTCCCGTTCCACCTCATCATGATGAGAATCTCCCGTTCCACCACATCATGATGAGAATCTCCCCTTCCACCTCATCACCATGAGAATCTCCCGTTCCACCTCATCATGATGAGAATCTCCCGTTCCACCTCATCACCATGAGAATCTCCCGTTCCACCTCATCATGATGAGAATCTCCCGTTCCACCACATCATGATGAGAATCTCCCGTTCCACCTCATCATGATGAGAATCTCCCGTTCCGCCTAATCATGATGAGAATCTCCCGTTCCACCACATCATGATGAGAATCTCCCGTTCCACCACATCATGATGAGAATCTCCCGTTCCACCACATCATGATGAGAATCTCCCGTTCCACCACATCATGATGAGAATCTCGCGTTCCACCTCAACACCATGAGAATCTCGCGTTCCACCTCATCATGATGAGAATCTCCCGTTCCACCACATCACCATGAGAATCTCCCGTTCCACCACATCACCATGAGAATCTCCCGTTCCACCTCATCACCATGAGAATCTCCCGTTCCACCACATCATGATGAGAATCTCCCGTTCCACCTCAACACCATGAGAATCTCACGTTCCACCACATCATGATGAGAATCTCCCGTTCCACCACATCATGATGAGAGTCTCCCGTTCCACCACATCATGAGGGGAATCTCCCGTTCCACCTCATCATGATGAGAATCTCCCGTTCCACCACATCACCATGAGAATCTCCCGTTCCACCTCATCACCATGAGAATCTCCCGTTCCACCTCATCATGATGAGAATCTCCCGTTCCACCTCATCATGATGAGAATCTCCCGTTCCACCTCATCATGATGAGAATCTCCCGTTCCACCACATCACCATGAGAATCTCCCGTTCCACCTCATCACCATGAGAATCTCCCGTTCCACCTCATCATGATGAGAATCTCCCGTTCCACCACATCACCATGAGAATCTCCCGTTCCACCTCATCACCATGAGAATCTCCCGTTCCACCACATCATGATGAGAATCTCCCGTTCCACCTCAACACCATGAGAATCTCACGTTCCACCACATCATGATGAGAATCTCCCGTTCCACCACATCATGATGAGAGTCTCCCGTTCCACCACATCATGAGGGGAATCTCCCGTTCCACCTCATCATGATGAGAATCTCCCGTTCCACCTCATCACCATGAGAATCTCCCGTTCCACCACATCACCATGAGAATCTCCCGTTCCACCACATCATGATGAGAATCTCCTGTTCCACCTCATCATGATGAGAATCTCCCGTTCCACCTCATCATGATGAGAATCTCCCGTTCCACCTCATCACCATGAGAATCTCCCGTTCCACCACATCACCATGAGAATCTCCCGTTCCACCTCATCACCATGAGAATCTCCCGTTCCACCTCATCACCATGAGAATCTCCCGTTCCACCACATCATGATGAGAATCTCCCGTTCCACCACATCATGATGAGAATCTCCCGTTCCACCACATCATGATGAGAATCTCCCGTTCCACCACATCACGATGAGAATCTCCCGTTCCACCACATCCCAAAGCTGCTCTGCTGGATGTAGATCTGGTGACTGTGGAGCCGTTGGAGGACAGTGAACTCATCGTCATGGTGGAGATGATGTGAGCTTTGTGACATGGTGCATCATCCTGCTGGAAGTTTCCATCAGAAGATGCTACATACAGGAAACTATGGACCAAAGCGGTCTTTATTACTTCGAGCAAATCTATCTATACTCCCTGCAAAGGCTTTGCTTTTTTAATGAAAAAAAAACTACAATAGAAAGAAAATGGTGGTTGTTAAAATGAAAACATTTACTATCGTAGTTATTTCATCAAGTTTTTATTTTTTTCTCAAAAGGTAATTTTTGGCTCTAAACAAGTTTTATTAATCCGATGATGAAATTGGCTCTTTGGATCGTAAACACTGCAGACAGCCTGTCTTCTTCCTTTATCTGAACATTTCTGGAGGATTATATTTCCCTGCTTTAGCCGTTTCAGACGTACGTTTAAAATTTCCAGGTCAGATTTAAAACAACTAGAGGTTTATATGTTCATTTAAAAAACAAAACAAAAAAAACAAAAACAACGTAGAATGAAATAATTTCAGTAGCATAAAAACAAACAAAAAAAAAAACCGAGAAACTACAACATGAAAGCCTGATGGTGCTGAGACTGCAGTAGGATTTAAAGCCAACATGGTGGCGTAGTGGTTAGCGCCGTGGCCTCGCAGCCCTCTGCATGCTCTCCCTGCGTATGTGTGGGTTCTCTCCGGGTTCTCCGGCTTCCTCCCACCGTCTAAAGACATGACTGGTTATTCCTAGGAGTCAATGTGAGCGTGGATGGTGGTTTGTCTCTCTGTGTGAGCTCTGCGATGGACTGGTGACCTTTCCAGAGCGTACCTGCTTCTCCCAGTGGTTGTTGGGATGAGCTTCGTCTTCCCGCGACCTTTAACTTAGCGGTTAGGAAAGTGGATGGATGGATGAATTTAGGGGTTCCTTATTAAACCCGATCCACTTTAAACCCTCTGCAGCTGTAAAGAGCATCTGTTTGACCTCGGTGGTCTTTCGGGGTTACTTCGTGCAGCAGCTGGGCCACATAGCTGGCTGCCACTGGTACCTAGTGAAGCACTGCGGTCAGAGTCGATATCCTGCGTACCTCGGTTGGAATCGGCGCCTCTTCGACTTCGTGTTGCCTTTCCGCCTCCTCCACCGGCCCGTTCCCCTCTGACCTCTGACATCAACAAGACGTTCTGGAGCAGAAAACTGCTGCTTGCTGGATATTTTCTCTGTTTTTTAGAACCTTGCTTATGGTTGTGTATGAAGACCCCATCAGGTGTCTGTGTGTGTAAATGCAGCGACTTGCATGAATAGAAATAAAAATATAAAATAACACGCTTATAAAACAAGTGAAAAGACTGCAAGTTTGAGTCCTGACTAATGCAAGTAAGCCCTCCTGCTGTTCTCTTCCAGGTGTTTGCTGATGTGAAAGCCGTCCTCGACAAAGAAGGCTGAGCTCCTGCGGCCGCCAGCAACATTCATTTACATTTTACTTTTCCTTTTATCAGCCGCAGTTCTACTTCTAACACATTTAAATGTCCATTTGTATGAGTTTTTATGTTGTTCCTTTCTATTCTCATGACTTTTGTAAATGCTGCGCTATTTGTGAATGTGTACATGAGGCGTGTTTGTATGGATGGGAAGGTAGAGATGCCAAGCAGCCGCTTGTGATCATGTAGTTCTTGTCTCACAGCTCCTCCTCCATCATCAGTCTGAGGCCTTTCTGTTGGAGTTAAATGTGTCGCTGCGTAGAGACTCTTTGTCAAAAACACTTAAAGTAAAAATGGTATTCCATCACTAATGTCTTCAGAGTGTAACGCCATGAGGAGCGGCCCTACGCGCTTCAGACCAAATAGATGTGTGACCTGGCGACAAGGACCCAGTTCAGTCTTCACAGAACAGACGATGAATAACGTGTCTGGCATCTGAATAAAACGATTACAACATCCGTCTACTGTTTGATGGAAAAGCGCGGTTACCATGACGAAGCATCTCATGTTTCCTGGAAGAGAGATATTTCCCAGTAGCAGATCTGCTGCGACACCTGAGACCAGTTACAACCGTGGAGTTACTGAGGAACTTCCAGTTAATAATAGCCGTTAGTTTATAAGTGTTAAAAGATTTCACGTTTTCTACTGTATTTTTTACACCCAGCTGGACAACATGACATGAGATGGTGAGATACAGATAGATTTATTGATACGTCTCGGACTCTTCCAGCCTCGCATCACTTGGAGCTTTGAACCTGATCATCCAGCAGGGGGCGCTGAAACCTACACGATGCTGGAAAAGAAGGAAGAATCTGATAGTAGTGTATGTATGTATATTTATATACATGCATACATATATATATATATATATATATATATATATATATATATATATAAGATTTAAATCAATATTTTCTTAATTTGGAGATGTTTGTGATGTTTGTGTACATCAGGGTCCAGTTTTACATATTTATGTATAATGGTGCAGACAAGCAAAGATTTCTGGTCCCAGTCTTAGTTACCAGCAGCCAGAAAGAAAACATTCGTTCCCATTTCAGTTCCCGCTATGAAAACACAGTAGATAAAATGGTTTGATAAGGAATATTATCTTTGATCATTCAGAAAAAGCTTTTAGCTGAAGACCGTAGAAGCCGTGTTGGAAATGGTCTCCATGGAAACATGGCTGTCAAGATGCCATCCTTAAAGGTGGAATATGTAAGATTTTCAATATTTTCTAAATAAATTAACTGATAAAATAACTACAATCATAATTAGAAAGTTTTTTTTTAACATGTAGGTTCCAGTCTCTCCATATTTGATGTGTTATTAAATTACAAGTTTAATTAATGACAAAAAGCACCTTTTTATTACTGGTAGGCAAACATTTAAGAAGGGTCTTTGTCATTAATTAAACTTGTAATTTAACAACACATCAAATATGGACAGACTGGAACCTACATGTTTAAAAAAAGTCTAATTATGATTGTAGTTATTATTTTAGTTAATTTATTTTGAAAATATAGAAACTCTTACTTTCTCCACCTTTAAGGAAGCATAACAAGGAGAGAAGGCGGAGGTTTGCCACGTTAAAATATGGACAGAAAACAACAGGCAGAGAAGAGCTTCGTAAAGATGTCTGCACTACTGCTACTCAAAGAAAGCAAGCTTATTATAACTCTACAATCCTTTTCTTTACCACATAGATCCACTTATGTTTGCACATTTCACCCGTTTTCTTTACTCCTGTCACATATAATAAGGAAATGTGAGATGTTTATTTATTTATTAATTTACATACGTAGTCATTTTCAGCCAGATAAGTCAAAGTGAAACCCCACGAGCTTCTTCAAACACCCAGAAAGTCAGTATGAGTTGTGAAACTTGTGTACTTTCCATTCACCCACAAAAACACATGATATCATGTAAAAACATCAAACATCCCAGCTGGTAGCTTCCAGTACTTCAACATAACAAACCAAAGCGACACACCTGTTATGTAATGTGCATTTTATTACCATTATACATATAAATATAATTCACTTTATATATATTTGTCTGCTGTTACAAAGACATTTGCTTCCATATCACTAACATTCCTGAGTGTTTTAGCTTGAGGCCTGGTGTCTGCATTTTAAGAGCTTCACACATAAAACTATATGCATCCAAACTAATAGTACCTTAATATTCATACTCTGTGCTGTATGACAGGACCAAGTACCAATACATACACACATTATATATATATATATATATATATATATATAGAGAGAGAGAGAGAGAGAGAGAGAGAGAGAGAGAGAGAGAGATAGATATATATAGATATGTATAGATATGAACATGTGTTTCATCCAAGCAGCTAATAACTGCTGGGGTGTTTTCTATAATGTCACAATTAAAATGCATTAATAATCAGTCTGGGGAAATAAACAATAGCGTGAATGCTATGACTGTGCTAGATATGTTAATGCAGTATGAAGCATTAAGGTTATATTAAAAAAAAAAAAATCAAAGTTTAATGATCCCACTGTGAAAGTGGATCATCGCGTGTCAGCACCACATGTCAGAGGAAAGAGCAGAGAAAATGTACAAACAGAATAAGACCACAAGTGCCGGGAATGGGGTTTAACAGCTGCTGAGAACATTTTAAATAGAAATCCTTGAATGAAAAGTAGAAACATACATAGATGACAGCATCAAGAGTATGTGCAAAATACAAACATCAACCTGAAAAATGATTGAAAAAGGAAAATATGTACAATATGCTGCAAATTCTTTAACAAATCTGTACATAATACAGCCTGTACCACAAACCGAGACGGCAAAATAACAAGCCCTCGTGTTACCGACTGAAAAAAACCCAACGTACTCTGTGTAAATATATTCGTACCCTGCCGGCAGACGGCAAGTCTGAAAATATATTATCTTATTTACAGAAACGGCCGTATGCAAAATATCTGCAAACGGCCGTGAGAGACCACATTACAGGGCAAACAATCAGACCTAAGTGTATCAGTGATTCTTGAGCCGGGCCGCTCTGTCCAGACATTTAGTAACAAAACAGCTTAAAAATTCACATTCGAGACGTACATTCTGTTTGGTAGACATTCAACACGAAGCCATTAGAGTCTTTGAAATATCAAAGAGCTTACTTTAAGTAATGTGCATCATTTACAAGCACATGAAAGGCATATATTAGATTTAAGTTGCTGGGTTTTGTATTGACAGCGTCGTGACAGACAAACAGCAGGTCTGCAGGCGTTGGCCAGGCCTGCCGCCATGCCGCCGCCTCAGCAGGCGTTGGCCAGGCCTGCCGCCATGCCGCCGCCTCAGCAGGCGTTGGCCAGGCCTGCCGCCATGCCGCCGCCTCAGCAGGCGTTGGCCAGGCCTGCCGCCATGCCGCTGGGGGACCGGCGATACTGAGCCTTGGTGTTAGTGACGGCGCCGTGCTTCTGTCGGAGGTGAAGCCTGAGCTGACTCTTGTGTCTGAAGTGGAGGTCACATTTTTCACACTGGAAAAAAAGAAAAAGAAACGTGATTTCGAACCAGAGTTTCACCTCTTGATGCTGCAGCAACAGTTCACGGCTCCTTTGGATTATCTCTCGGGACTTCTAACTTTTCATAGGCGTATGAATCACGCAGGCGGAGGGATTTACTCTCCTTTTAGACAAAAGGCATGCAGGATACGTAGGAAGCTTACATGATAAGGCTTTTCTCCTGTGTGAATCCGCATGTGGCTCTTGAGCGTCTGAAGGTGGCGGAAGTGCGTTCCACAGATCTCACAGGGGTACGGTTTCTCTCCTGTGTGAATCAGCACGTGTGCACGGAGGTGAGCCACCTGGATGGAAATATTAAAAGATTTTAACCACATTTAAATAAGAAGCCCCAGCCTGGACTCTTTTTTTTTTTTTTCATGTGGACGTTTTCCTCCTTCGTCTTCTTACCTGGACAAACCTGGAGCCGCACGTCTCACACTTGTACGGCTTCTCTCCAGAGTGGATGCGCGTGTGTGTTTTGAGATTGGCCGGTCGGTTGAACTGAGCACCGCAGATGTTGCAGTGATACGGCTTCGCTCCTGCAAACAAAGTCAGCAACGATGAGGAAATGCTCATGAACTTATTGTTTGGACTTTAATAAAAGAAAAAGAAAAAAAAAAAGGGGGTGGGGGTGGGGGGGGGGTGTATGTACCGGTGTGGACGGTCTTGTGGCTGGCCAGGTTGCCCTTGTAGCGGAAGGCGGCCTGGCAGCAGTCACATTTATATGGCTTGTCACTGTGGACCTGAGCCATGTGGTCTTTGAGGGAATCCTCCTCCGGGAACTTGGAGTCGCACCCGTTACAGAAGAAATTATTTTCTTCAGAGAGAATTCAGTGAAAGGAAGAGAAAAAGGATGTGATTATTATTCATTTTAAAGCCGTAATGCGAGTTAAACGTACAACTCTTAGTGAGTTTATTCACCACAGCTAGAAGAATAATCAGCGTGCAGCTTTGTCGCGTCGTCCCTGCCGTACGAGTCCGGAGAGAGGCCACCAGCTTCCAGACGCTGAGGGCTGTCGCAGTTACAGGAGGAGCATCTGTGCAGGCTGAGTTCAGGAGGAAAGTTAGGCTTTGTCTCATTTACAGGTTAACGTTAGGAGCTGATTTACTGTCGGTACCTGATGCTGCTGCTGCTGCTGCTGCTGCTGCTGCAGCGGTGGGCGCTCCGATGCAAAGCCAGCTCCTCCCTGTGGTCACTGTCTCCATCTTCTGCTTGGAGCTCGGCATGTCCGCCTGCTGGGCTACTCCCGGAGGGGCTCAGGGAGGGCGACGACGGCGCTCTGACATCTCCACTGCTCCCCTGAGACTCCTTTCCATTCTCCCCAGAGGTCTGGTTCATGACAATGAACTTGTACTTCTTCCAGTTGCGGGCCTTGGCGTCTTTGGGGCAGTCTGTGGGCTGTTTGAGGCTCATGCTGGCATTTATGCTGCTGCTGGACTCGGTCGGGGAGTTTGGCTGGCAGTCAGATCTGAGGGGGCTTTGGGGGCTACAGATGACGCTTTTGCCGAAGCTGGGGGATGATCTGAAGTGGCCAGTTTGTGGGTGATGAATCTTGTCTTCGTCCATGGGAGCAGCTGGGCCCTGAAAGCTCCTGTGGGCTCCTGCTGTTCGGATGATGGCGGAGGGGAAAGTGGAGGGAGAGATGTTGGAGGTGGAATCCCGGTGGGCTGCGCTGGGCAAGCAGCTGATCTTCTGAGAGCCTTCAAAGTTTCCAGCAGGAACGGAGAGGTCGCCGTAGACATGATAGGAGCCGGAGGTGTTGATTCCCCTGAAAACGTTGGGGATAAAAGCTCGGCTCTCCTGCAGCTGGGACAAGCTCGATGAGTGTCTAAAATCTGTCTCCTTTTCTTCAACAGGCCTCACAACAGAGACGTCATCAGCATGACGTATTGAGTTATTCTGTGCCTCTTCCACGTGCACATTCAGACGCCTGAAGAAACAAAGCCCACACCAAGTCAGATTCTGACAAGTTGTCATAGAAACGGTAAAACGTGTCTCTCGTGTTCTTTACCTGGACGTCATGAACCTGTGGCAGGTGTCAGCTACATGCTCCATCTGGAGGTAGATGGCTGTATGCAAGGTGGCCAAGACCAGGTTGTCGTTAAGGTTCAGGCAGGAACTGTACATGAAGTCCAGCAGGAGAGCGAAACCTTTGGGGTCCACTTTGGGGTCCAAGCTGATGGCACTGAGGTTTGCATTTTCAGGTTGCATGAACACTGAATAGAAGAAGCCGCTGCAGAGAGATTAAAAAATAATTATTAATGCATGTTATTTCACAGTATTGGACGTTTGCAAATGAACTGCAGCATGAGATAAGGTGAAAACAGGTACCTGCAGGCCACTAGGATGGCCTTGTGAGCACGAAAATGCTGCCCGTCCACATGGATGGTGACATCGGTCAGCATGTCTCGGCTGCGCAGGCTGTGGAAGTTGAGCAGGACGTCGCCTGCATGGCGTGTGAATTGAATGCAGCCATCTGCAGTCATGGCCATGCTGTTGCAATCTGTGCAAAAAGCAACATATCAGTGATGCTTAACTTCAGCAGGAACTCACACAGACACATGCAAAGATTATTTTTTATCTTACTTTGAATGATGAAATGAATCTTTACAGACTAAAATTTCCATTTTATTCCCCTCAGAGTCAAAAATAATAACCTATGATTACGTAGGAGGGTATTACGTCACTCATATTACAGAATAATACAAGCCAGCGGTCTCTGAAACAAACAAGTGTCTTTACGGTACTTGAACAGAAGGTGGCGCCACTGCAAAGAGGAAAAACCCACTACGGTGTGTGGGTGTGTGTGTGTGTGTGTGTGTGTGGGGGGGGGGGGGGGGGGGGGGGGGGGGGGTTATGTACCAGTCTTTTATAACTTTCCTTATCTTTACAGGAATTAATGACGGTGTAATAAACAGGATACGATCAGAGTTATAAACAGTTTAAACACATTATTATGCGGCATTATATGATCACAACCACTGCAGGCATGAATCCTGAATGTGTTAAAACCATTAAAACATCCAAACTGGATCAGATGCAAAGACTGCACACAAACAAGAGCAAAGTGTGTGCTGGCAGCCTGGAAGCGTGTTTGACATTGAGCACATTCCGTCCTGCCTGCTCAGATTAACTTGCCAGTACATGGAGAGGTTTCCTGCCCCCCTCCCAGTATAAACTTATCTCATTTTACATTTCACTTCCCTTTTACTCAACACAGACACCTGACTTTTCTCCATACGTGTCCATAACCGATTAAACTGAGAAAATCTGACTTTTGTTTCTTTGTTTCTTTTATGTTTTTTTAAAAAAATAGTTTAGTGATTTCAAGGAGTGGTTTGGTTGCCGGCTGTGAGTCAGTCTGCGGAGCAAGTCCTGTCAAGTTAGAGGAAAAACATCAAAGCTGCACGAGCTCTGCCAGCATATTTATCTTTATCTTCTCTTTGTTTACAACAGTTTCATGCTAGAGTAGGAATAAATTAAAAATAAATGAATAAAAGCATTTTAAGCCCGTTGGAGACAGACGTGGAGGAAACGCGGAGAGCCTGTTGCGCCACCGCTGAACGTCAAACTTGTGAGGTGTGTGTGTGTGTGTGTGTGTCACGTCCAAAGGAAGAAAACGACACACACTTACAACACGACTAATAATGGCTTGAGATCAACATGGCAAACAGCACTTTGTATAACAAACAGCAGCCTTTTACAGCTAAACACATGTATAAATGGCAACATTCAAACCGACTAAAAGTGTGTGCTTCCGCCTACAATCTAGTCAGAATCAACCACCATATTTCCAACAAGACAGTACTTTCAGCAAAGAGCAACACAACATTTAGAAAAAGGGAGGAAAAGACCATTTAAAGCATAAAACAAATCAGCCCTATTTCAGTCTAAGCAGCAACACGAAGCACCTTTCACTTCACAACACTTCTGACCAAATGCTGAGAAAAGAGGAAGGCGAGAAAAAAAAAGTCACCTTGTAAAAGTTTCCTCGAAACTCTGTGCATCACCAGTTCTGAGAATCCAGTTCTAAGAAACACAGCAGCTTGATTCTCGGAATTTCAACAGAGGACTGAACCATTCCCAGCAAGGCAGGGGGTGTCTTTCTTTCCAACAACACAGCGCTCCCAGTTTACAGAAGCGTCTGCTTAAAACTCACAATAAGTGGTTAAATTAAACCATTTTTTGTTTTTTTTTTATTGTTTAGAAATAACTATGGAGAACTGTTTTATGTTAGAACCAACTAGTACCACCACGTAGTGGATGAGTCCAAGTGCAAGGTCACCTGACTGAGTTATAAATACTGTGGAGAAAAGGAGTGTAGCTGAACTGTCTCAGGGTTTGATCAGTTGAATGGTTGAAAAGTCGTCCTTTCACCCAGAGTAAACAAGGTTTATATCATCTTTCTTTGCTCATATGTAACGGGGCTTTCTTTTCCCTCAGTACATGCGTGGCGTTGCGTGCTTTACTTTTCTCAGACAGGATGTCTGGTCGTCAATGTGTATTTTAATCCACGCAAGTTATGTTGTGTGTGTGTGTGTGTGTGAGAAAGTGGATCACACGTGTGTGGGTGTGTGTCTAAGGCACTAAATGCTGTTTTTCATGTCATGCATATAGAATATGTGTTTATATATCAGTCCTCAAGTGTCCCTAAAGCTCGTTCTTGTGTATTAAACACTTGTAGTCATTTAAGAAACTTATGATTTTCAGATAAATCAATTAGCCGACACCAGGGCCGGATTAAAAGAGCACAGACCCCTGGGCCCAGAGTGTTCCAGGGGCCTCGTTCCACACCATCACACTGGGTACGGTTACATGATGTTTTTTAATTTGGAATTAATAATTCAGAATTAGCGTATTATCCTATGAGTTTACATGAAAATAATAATTCCGAATGAAGGTTTACATGAAACCCTTAATTCCACTTCAGAGCGTGTTGTAGGTTGCGTGGCCAGAGTGGCTAACAGATGGCAGTCAGCAGACGTCCTCCAACAAGTTGAGACTTTATTGTGCAATGGTGCATGTTGTCTTAAAATACATAGAAACCCACAATGGAAAATTATCATTACACACATTACATTTTACCCACTAAACATAACTGAAATCGAATAAGCCTAAAGTAAGCTAACATGCACCCTGCTACATCAATATCGGCTCTCGCGGACAAACAAAATGCCCGCCTTAAATACCCTCACACCTGAATCCCAACATCCCCAGCATCTTCCACCTTTCAGGTACGCGCACTAAATAATGTCTTAGTCATTCTTTCCCCGCTGCCACAGATAACTCTCCAAACTGTTTCCCCATCCCCAAACATCTGGTACAATACATCTCCTGTAAAAGACAAACCAATTCCTGTAACACAATACAACTCCCCCCCTTCCCATACTTGGTACCATCCAGTGACATCACCAGTTGGGTAAAACCCTCTAAATGCAGGACATGAGCAGCTCTTCCTCCTTTTGGTCCTAGAACATAAGTATGATAAGTAAATCAAGAATACTAACATTTCATTAACACAGCAAAGAGAATATTAAACCAAATTATTTCTGTTGGTTGTATATTTTAACTTTGCTCAAACACAAAACACAAACAAACCCAGAATAGTTGGTGTCTGCTTCCCACTGAGAGGATAAAAAAGAGTATCAGTAACTCAAATACAAAACGGTTAGCTGTTTTTGTGTTAACGGTGACAAGTGGTGGCACCTTACCCACTTTGTCACAGAGCGGCGGGATGGGAAGGGTTCTGATTGGACAGAGGGAGCACGTGACGTATGACAGTTACCGGAAATAAGCAAAGTGTCTCCCTGCTTCTCGTCTTTTCAGTCGTAACTTGTAAAAACTACATAATAAGCACCAGTTTCACCGCTACTTTTATTATAAATGTGAAGTAGCAGCTCAACACGAGCATACTACTTCAGTTTCTGCAGCAACTGAGAAGGAGAAGAAAGACAGACCACCGAACACGGGAGGTAAAACAACGCGCGTCATCGGGACAGGACAAGGTAACGAGCATGCTCAGAACGACCGGAATTAACTTAGAGCGGAATGAAGGTTTACATGACAGAGGAATTAAATAGTTCGGGATTAAAATGCGAATAAACCAGACACTTACATCGGAATAAAGTTGAATTTGCATTAGGAATTAAGTGTTTACATGGTTGTTTTTCATCAGTTTAAAGCAGAATTAACTTTTATTTGGAATTAAACAGGAATTAAAACTCCCAAATGTGAAAATTGTTAATTGTGAAACAACATTTCCAACATCTCTCAGCCAGTGGTACCAATAGCAACAGACTCGACACTGTGGTGTAACAACACACCGGGAAGTAAATGCTTCTGAATGAGCATCACTCAGAAGCATTGTAAGTATTATTTTTCTAACAATATCTGATCATATATTGGAGCAGGCTGCTACATATTAGGTAACATGTCATACATGTACTTCCTCTCCTTGTGACATGACCCTGACAGAATCAGGTAACTCTTAACATTTTACTGCTACTAAACTTCTTATTAAACAGTTTTTGCTGCTGTTTTTGGCCCCTGTAAGCATGGCACTGGCCTTGTTAGTTCCATGTTAAGTGTTGTTATGTAAAGTTTTACTCATTCCAACATGTTCAGATGCATAAAACATGAGTGCCTTATTAAAACCCGTCCAGTGTCGTGATGTGCAGGACGGTTTTCTTACGCTGCCGCCTCATATGAAACTAATTATGATGGTTCACAGTAAATTACTCCTCTGTTTTTCACGGAAACTGTATTGTCGCCCTAAATTAAATTGCCTTTGTTTTGACTTCTGGCAGATTATAAACAAGGACATGATCGCTTTATGTGACTGACTTTCCTTTTTAATACAATTAAATTGTATAAAAATGGCTTGTTTGATGTTCAGTTGATGTTGAAGTTCAGATATTCATGCATGCTTTTAGTGCAGCTTTAAATCCGGCAAGCTCACACGTATGGCCTGCAGTGCACGAGCCGTTTGGAGATGACGATATAAAGGATCATTTAGGAGGACATAAGGACGTGTGAGAAAACAGATCAACTCTTTTGGTTGAAATAAATCCACAGCGCAGCTCTACAGGTATAAATTCAGGTGGCTATGGCAACAAAATGGTCTATTTCTAGTTCATGTTTTTACCACTGAGAGTTTTTTTTTCTTCTCTTGTCCCTGTGGTTATCTTTAGTGGCCCGAGTTTCTGTGGGTTTTTCATCTCCACATCCTCTACACCAGGCTGTATTTTCCGGTTTGAATAAGAGCAGACTAAGCTTGGTCAGTCGACTGTCGAACTTTTGGAAAATATAAACATCTGATGTGGTTGCTTGCGAGCGAGGAGGATGCACATAGATGTGATTAGCCAGCCTGCTTGCTTATATCAGCACATCATCTTCAGCTTCAGATGAAGGATTTTTGCGAGCTTGTGAAAGCAGACCAAACGCTGCGTGTCGTAGTCATCTGCACAAGCAGCTATCAGACACGATAGCATCGCACAGACATGGCAGATTTTGTTTATTTTGCAGGGTAAAAATCTACCTCTGTCTTTTTTTTCCCCATTAAAGGAAGTTGTCATTTTGCTGCACCAGAAAAAAGCATCGTTGCTTTTACTGTAATGCATACTTTGCACTTGAGCTTCGATTGAAAGGTGGTTTATTTAAGCTTTTACATGAAACATCCTCTTCATCATGTGTTTCCCATGATGCAGCATGACTCCCTCTCTCATTGGACCTCTGGTAAATGCCTTGTTGTGCTTTAAAACTAGCACTCTGTTGTAAACTTTTATCCTCGTCTTAAATAGCCATGATGACATCCTTATGACGTCATCATATTTATTCTGTAAAAGGTCTTCCAGAAGCAACAACTGTATTTCACAACGATTTTCAATGACTGAGTGGTAATGACCATGACAGACTGTTATCACTGAAACAGGTTAAGTTGCCCTGTAAAAGTGAGTGAAAAAAAGATAAATAGCATGAAATAAACATGCTGCTTGTTTCTAAACATCATGAGTTGCATTTAGTTTCTCCTTTCATCAAGCAAACCTCTCTCCTCTCTAATCTTTCTGCAGGATCCAGCTAAAGAATGCAGTGCGTGTCATGAAAACAGCACTTTTCAGAGTTTTTTTTTCCAGCCAACCCTGGAACAAATCTGTTCCTCTCTCCTGCTCGGCCAGTTAAAGAGGCTGCACTGTGTGTTAACAAGTACTCCCCACCCCCTCTCATGAACTCCTCTGACCTGGGGCCTAGACGCAGACGGATAGCAACATGCCTGTCCCAAAACATGATCCAGGCACATGGTTGCCTGACAGGGATCAAAGGTCATGTCAGTAAAATATGACTCTGAAATCTACTCAGTCTTTGCCCCCCCCCCCCTTTTTTTTTCTTTTAAGGAGAAAAGAGCAAAGTATTCATGCCTGTTGAACTAGCAACATGCACTTGAATTTGGGGTGTAGCATGCATTACAGTAAAAAAAAAAATCTGTCTTGGCAACATACATGAAGTCTGTTCCCAACGCTCATGCTAAAAACCTGCGATATTAACATGTAGAAGTGACAGAAAAATAAATTATTATAGCATAATTTATGTCTGTGTTGTGTTTACCAGCGGTGGTTAAAAACACCGCCGGCAACCAATGAAAACTCTGCTCACGGTCTATTTGAGCAAAGCAGTGAACTTTGAACTGCTTTAGTTCATGTGAGACTCAACAAGTATATTTTTAAACTGCAGGTGGTAATAAGTGAACTTCAGATGACCCTGATGTATCAAGTATAGTATGTCAAGTTACTGATAATGTGTTGGTGTGCGCAGATAAGGAAAAGTTATTTCCAAATGCACAGAAACTACAACTGCCATTTCCGGAAGAAGTCAGTGTTTACCAAAAGTACAACAATGGACACAAGTATAGAGAAAAATATGACACAAATTAACTTCATTTTAACCATAAAATGTAAAAAAAAAAATTAAAGGCATCTGATGCTGGCAATGCATGAAAAAGGAGAAAAAAGTTGGGAGAGAGGCAAAGAACAAAAAAGTTTTGAGATATACAAGTAACCCAGATAATTAACGACTGGTGAGGGTGCCAGAACTGAGTATAAAAGTAGAAGTCATCAAAGACATAATCTTTCTAAGAGTGGATTGCAGCTCACCATTAGTGGCCAAACTTCATAAAAAATGAATCAGTTTCAGGAAATATATTTCTTGGCAACAAACGGTCAAAGTTCAACACAAAAAGTTTGAAAATGTTTGGAAACTTTTCCAAAAGTGTCACCTTCAAGTCATTAGAAACTGTTACGTCTCCATGTTTAACACAGCCAAGTGGGCTAATGAGTTCCTTGGAAAACCATTTCCAACTCAGTACAGTCTGCTGCTGCATCCAGAAATGTAACCTGGAACCATTAGCCTGATTTATTTAGATCGTTTACGTTTGCGTTTGTGTAAAAACACTGAGTCACATCCATTTCCCAACAATTCCATTAAGAAGTGTCGGAAGC
Source organism: Telmatherina bonti (assembly GCF_933228915.1). Lineage (NCBI taxonomy): Eukaryota > Metazoa > Chordata > Actinopteri > Atheriniformes > Telmatherinidae > Telmatherina > Telmatherina bonti. The sequence goes on from NC_136625.1 coordinate 35,333,344, forward strand.
CGTGGTGGGAAGTTGGAAATAAACTAATTAAAAGACTTATTCAGATTTGTTGTTCATAACCTCCCACATTAGAAGCTAATGCTAAGGCCATGTTTTAAAACTAAAAAGTTGCATCGCTACATATGTGCGTATTTTTGCGTACATATGCACGTACCCTGAAAGAAATTTAAAAATGGATTGGAAAATGTTTCAAATTTAGCATTTTAGCACTAGAAATATCAGTTGTTGCTATTTACAATTATCTGATTGGTCCCAAATATGTTGATGGTCAAATATTAGTGATGTCAGGGACGGAAGTTTGTTTATGTAAAAAGGGACTGGTGGGTGGGTGTGGGGGCATTTTGTGAGCTTTGTCTGGGTGAGAGATGATGAATGCTTAGAGCTGTGTCGTTAATTTGGTTGGTTATATGCTTGGGTACAAGAAGGCTTATTTTTATTTTGATGTTTAAATTATTTTAATTATATATTTAAGCATTGCTGTTATTATGTAAATCACTTTGCACTGCTCTTTGGTATGAACAGACCCGTATAAATCATTTCAATTTGATTTCATGTAAACAAGACTAACAGTAGGAAGCCATAATGTATGTGTAGAAATGCTGCTGCAATGTTATCTGCAATGAGCTCTTTAGAACATATTTTTCTGTTTTAACTGCTGAGCTCCAACTCCAACACACGCGTGTGCAGCATTTAATCTCATTAATTCAAGAATGAATAAAAAGAAAAGATAAAACTGAGCTTCAAATAGCCCTGCGATGGACTGGCAAGCTGTCCAGGGTGTTTTGCCCAAAGACAGCTGGGATAGGCTTAGCTTCGTCGCGACCCTTAATTGGGCTAAGTGGCTAGGATAATGAATGAATGAATGAATGAGCTTCAAATAGATGTGAAGTTAAAGCAGCAAAAAACGAGCTTGGATTTAGTCCCCTTTTTCTGCCATTTCATCATTTCTGCGGGCCAGTTGTGTCTTGATCGCTGCCTGATGCGTCCTACTCATAGACTGTATATAAAATAATGGACATAGCCTCCGTGACATCACCCGTAGGTTTCTGAAGAGCTGAATTGAAGCTCGGTGGGCGGTTCCTACCATCACCATCTTGGCAGGGTCATGCGTGTCGTCTCGCCCGGAAAATACAAATATGGACAAAGAGGTGGAGCTGAGAGGGGGACTGTGAGCGTCATGGTGGATGATTGACATCGAGCAAACTCCGAGCTGCCTGTAGCTAGGAGCTAGCCGAGCTAACCTGGAGATAACAGGAGCTAACTAGCTGACGGAGGTAAGCGGGCTAAATCTAAGTCACGTTGTTAACCGGCTAAAAACCGCGGTTGTTCTACATTCTTCTTACTTGAAGCAGGATGTTGGATACCTGTCAATCAAAAGGACACGCCCCTAAATATGACGAACTTCGAGATTTAGTTACTTTTAATTGAGCAAGTTAGAAAAAAATTCAGTCCCCCCACAGTTGTCATGAAGGTAAACCTGACCTATTAAACCTAAAATGGATTTTTGAACCAGGCTGTAAACAAGTTTATTTCTGCTGTGAAGTTGGTCTTTTTAACATGGGAGTCTATGGGGATTCTCTCTGTTTTGCAGCCCCTAGTGGATGAAGGGGGAACTGCAGTTTAATGCACTTCCGCATAGGCTTCACTTTTAACTCCGTCCATCTTTCATATACGGTCTATGGTCCTGTTGTAAAGCTGCATTTATAAACCATGCAGATTCATTTTAAGCCATTTCAGCCATACAGTTTGCTGGGGTTTTTTATTTGAAGGTCAAAATATCTTCTATAAATTCTCTTTGTATTGTCTTACATGAATACTGGTTCGCGTTTGGAAATGTCATTTAACTTTACAAAGAGCATCTATGAACGCCATCGAAGCGTCTTAAAGCTGCACTGGTGATACTGAAACAACACTTTGCAGGTGAAACTAATGCTGTCGTATTTGTACAGAAAACACACTGAGCTGAGAGTGAAACAAGTTTTCCAGGAGGCATAATGACAAGGCTCTGAGGTGGTTCTCTGGTAGTCTAAAAACCAAACCAGTTTTGGTTGTGAACCAGTGCTGGAGCTGCTTGAAATCTTTTATACTTCATACTTACGGTGGCACAAATTTATTTTATACCAAACTCATCATGTGGGTACACATAAAACAGGTCAGTTAAATCATTTTTACTGCAACTATCATAAAAAAAAACACGCCTATAATGATGACAACATGAACGGATGGCAGTACATGGCCTCCTGCAGACATTGTTGGACCATAATTCCTGACAATCATAATTTTCTGATATAAATCATTTAAGTTATGATTATGCACATGACCGTTACATCAGCCTAAATCAGCATGAACCACAAGCTGTTTTAGAGATGGCGAAATCGATAGATCTTGTCTCTTTTTGTCTGCAGGTTGTTGCTGTCAGTTACAGTCTTCATGTGGTACATTACAGCTGATAAACAGGAAGAATTTTTCTGATATCTGTGAGGAAAAAGTTCATTGTACCCATTCATGTAGCCTCAGCTGCAGCATTGTACTCAATTGTTGCCATCAGTGACATTTTGAGCCAGAAGCATAGACGTGGAATTGGAGACAGTATGTGTATATTTGACTTTCCTGCAGTCCAGATCCATCTCCTATCAGAAATGCATAGCTAAATATAGCTAAAATCTTGAATTCAGAAAGAATTAGCACAGATTTTACTGAAAAAAAAACCAAAACCTGGAAAATGTAGGTCTTCGTTTTTTTCAATCTGCTCATAATTATTTATTTGTTGTCATTTTCAGTTTAATTTCAATGAAAGAAGAGTTTAGAAAGTAATTAAATAATTAAAATAATTAAAAAGAAAATGTTGAAAGAAAATATCAGTACTTAATTGACTGATAGAAATGTCTGCATTTTCATGTAAAGAAATAATCTTCAAAGGTATAACATGGAAAATAGAACATTGAGAATAAACCTATTGTCTGAATAACTTCTGGTTTGGTCTGTCAAGGTTAGACGTAAGACACAAGTCTGACATTAAAATGAATGTAGGTACAGTTTGCTTGTTTGGCATCAAACATTAATCCCGCTTTTTATGGTTCACATATCTGTGGCTTTCAGAGCTTCGCTCTGCAGCAGAGAAGTCAGAGGGAACATACTTTCGCTATTTCCTCGCAGATATGCAAACAAACAGCTGTATACACCATGGATGCATAGCTGTATTTCTTCTACTTTTTACTCTTCTTTGTGTCCACTTACAGTAAGTAGATGATAGTAGCAGCTAGATACCCCCAGGCAAGCCGTTTCTTTTCCTCTGTTGAATTATGGCTAATTATTGATAGGAGAACTCAAAGATCTACAACTAGATCCTCATGCCTGCACACGTGTGAGACATTTAACATTAGTCCATCTTAGATATAAGTCAGTTAGTTCTTTAGAGCCTGTAATTGAGTTTTCCAAAGCTTAATCATCCCTCCACTGTCTATACTAGAGTTTTGATTTTTTTGTTTTGGGGAAACATTTGTACAGCGCCACTTCACAACAATGTTGTCACAGGGCGCTTTACATACACATCATTTCAAGCCAATTCATACATTTCCTATAATAGAAACCAACTGATTGCATCAAATCATGACTTGGATCCAATCCCCCATCCTGAGCAAGCACAAGGCAACAGCGGGAAGGAAAAAAACTCCCCTTTAACAGGAAGAAAACCTCAGGCAGAACCCGGCTCAGGGATGGCAGCCATCTGCATCGACTGGTTGGGGTGGAGACGACATGAAAGACAGATCAACATGTACAATTGCATTTATTCAGGAAACATTGCCCCTGGGGACACTGCAGGGGCAATGTTAGTAAGTAAACAAAGAAGGATAACTTGTTCTGTCTTTTAAATCTGTCTAAATTAATAGATGTGACTTCAGTTTTTTGATAAAGTCAATCAAATGTGAAAAACCCAAAAATGTTGAGTCACAGCTGACAGGGCAAGAAGAAAGAGGTACAAGGTTACAGAATGAAAATAAGTAATAAATCTGGGGTAGGTAATTTTGGGGAGCTAGCAAGATGTGAAAGTAGCTCCTTGGCTCCTCCCCCTCTGGTTTTTGCTCCTTGCGTGATCCAAGGCTTTTTTATCCACAACATTTTCCACCAACAGTTTTCTGTTTCTCGGCTGTTCAATAGGAGGAGGCAAATAAACCGAGTCGGGTCGGTGAAATCCTTCTGGCATTTTCTCAGCTGTCTGTCGCCATGGACAGTAGCAGTATTTGGACTTGATGACGTTGGACAGTGATTTACCTTTACTGATGCGGGTATTTTAACTGGAGATCTTAAAATAATTCATGTCAGCTACACAGTGGTGCATTAATGTAAGTTATACCATGGTCAGTGATAAATCTGATGCGAATGGCTGTGCATTATTTTTGTATATACGCACACGTAGTTTGGCGAGTTAAATCACTGTAATATCACTCCATTATTGGGCTTCGCCAGAGCAACAGGTTAATCATCTGATTCCGATAAGCAAGTTTTTGACAGGTGAACGAGAGAAGCACACTGTTGCTTGGCAGCGGTTGTTTGGCATAAAAAGTACATCGATACAGCATGAAATAGTTCCTATACTTTATATCTAGCAAGTTTATTAAAAAAGAAATACAGTTTTTTTCAAAAATGTTTACTTTGTGGGACCATGATACAAGCGGATTAAACAACTCGGACCCATACATTAGATGGTTATAATGCACTCTGCTGTGCGTCGTGATGTTCTAAACTCCGCGTCATGCATTATAACCGTTTAATGCACAGCTCTTCGTTGTTTAATCCTTACCTACGGTACATTTAACAGAAATAGCTTTTGATAATGCATTAACGCACATCTGTTTATAATTTTTTGTTGAAAAGTGGGTAAAGAAATAGTTTCAGAGGCTGTTAATTTTTTATTTAGTCAAATGTTTGGCATAGTTTTATTATAACGAGGACACCATTGTAACCCCCTGTGTCACAATCAGCCTTGCTTCCTCCAGCATTGCTGCTTGCCACACCCCTAATCAGTTCACTGCTCTCACCTGCCTCTGCCACCTGTTCACAATCCCCATCAGTTCAGCCTGCGCATATATGCAGCCTCCACCATTCACTCACTGCCAGATTGTCATTGCTCTCATGCCTGACCTTCCAGCACTCCGACCGCAATTGCCTGCCCGTTACCGACCTGATCTGTCCCCGACTTCCGCTTCCTGCCTTGCCCTTGGAGCCTGCTCCCCAGTGGTTACTGGGTTTCTGTCCTGGAGGACCCCCAACCGTGAGTTGTGGATCTTCACTCACCTTGTTGTGCTAGGTGTCCACTCTGTCGGCCCAGAGGAAAGTTACTCTGCCCTGCTCTGCTCTACTCATTGGGAACCAGAGTTCAACTCCAGCATCGAACCTCACCAAGTGGCTGAAATAAAAACTGTTAATCTGCCCAGATCTCTTGTGCTGCTTTTGGGTCCTTTCTCCGATCATTTCACCCTGTCTCTTTCTCCGTTAGCTTTAACTAACATAGCATGTTGTGTCAATCTGGAAAGCAACATAGAAACATATAATTTAGTTTCACTGATTGTTTACCTTTATGTGCGTGTTTTTGTCGTTGGGAATAAAATCCAGTGTTTTCTCTGCCATGACAACCTGTCATTTCTCCTCTGCTTTCTAATTGGCCGCTGTTAGTCCTTGATGCTAACACGCTGCCATCAGAAGACAGTGTCAACAACTCCTCCCAGTGTCACACAGACAGCAGCAATCTGAAATAAAGCTCTGTGTTCTTCAAATTCCTTTTGATTTATGTTTTTTTAACAACAGTTAAAGCTTTCCGTTGCTGTTAGAATGACCATGTGGAAGTTCTTCCACATTTCCTTGACATTGTTAAGAAAATAATCTGATTCTTATCTGCTCTGCTCAGGTATGCACAGAAATGCCACCTCAGTAATGGCAGAAGATTTACTGTTTGCTGGATTTGTCTGTACAGCGTGAAAAGTACCATCCAATGATTTAAAAAGAGGAAGTGATGTAGGATGTGCCATCAGACGAGGAATATGTCGGATAGCTCACTGCCTCTTCTACTGACAGATTCTTGTGAAAATCCATTAGGTCTAAACAGCAAATAGAAGCAGGAACTCCAAAAGTAAAAAGATGTATTGTTGCTCCATTGTTTTCTTGCAATGAGTGAGCTGTTTTCAGTCCTGGCCAATCAGTGAGCTCCATTTTCTTCTTCTTCTTCTTCCTCCTTGATCAATGGAGAAACAAGCAAAAACAGCGGATCATTCAACTTATAATTTTTCATTGAAATGGAGGCACATCCATACACTTTGCCCCCCAAAAGGGTTGGAAAAATGGCAAAGAAAAGATAAAATAAAATAAATAACTGGGAGAAAAGGAGAGTTTGCGGGGGTGTAGCGTTTACCAGATGGAGACAGTTAATGAGGGACTTCAGAACTGAGATGAAGGTCACAGCTTTCTGCTGGACCGGTAAGGTAATTTTATCTAACAGTGAAGTTTATTTTGGCGTTATGTTAAAAACAGGGCAGGTAGTCAAACAGCTACTTTATCCTCCCATTTGAGTCGCATCAGTTACTGTTCCTTCCTGTATAAAATGGCAGAGATGCTAATTTGTTAGCTAGCCGGCAGTGGAAAAGCTCCGTTGAGGCAGTTTGCACTGAAGTCGTACCAGCAGGCCACTGTGCACTTCTTTCTTTCTGATGGATTTTCCCAGAGTTTTTCCTCATGTTTTATCATCTATTTCAACTGATTTGTCAAGGGGGGTGGGGTTGATGTCCTCCCTCTAGTCGCGCGATGACATTAGCTGTTAGCAGTAGCTTGGTACCAAATACATAAAGGACAGCGTGTAACTAATCAGCATCAATAACAAAACAGAACTAGGTATTGTCCTGTACCTCATCACCTGACTGGACACTCCAAATTATGCAAGATGTTGACATTTTCACATTTGTGACCCTCCGCAGCTTTGGAAGTGGTAACGACATACCTAAACGACGAGACGCCAGAGAATTTGTTTTATTATTGAGGCAACTGTAGTTGTTTTGAATGTGTTGTTTAAATAAACTTGTCTTATTTACCATCATGATCAGTGAATTTTCCTCATCTTACTGCTACTTTTGTCAAAGTTGAAGTCTTCTTTTGGATTCAGAGCTCAACTCTGAGAGCATTTAAGTCACATCCTAAACAAAGGATCCATCGTTAAACTACAAACAACAAGATGTCACATTTCACCAGCTGACTTAACGGTAAGAAATCATCAAAACATGTTCTGATGCAGTGCTGGACAATGAGCTACTGAGCGAGTCCACGCAGGCACAAGGCCAAATTTGCAATGTTCTTCAACACCAACCAAATATAGATCACATTATTTGGATCATCTCCTGGGTCACTAGAGGACAGGCTTTATCAGAATGCCTCGGGAAAGTGGGGGGGTGGGGGGGTGGGGGGGGGGCTTGGTCATGAATGGCGGCTTTGTTGCACCAAAATCAAATATGCTTCCAAGAATGAACTTTCCCCTAATGTACATGAAGTTATTTGTGAGCAGTCTGTACAAAAGGAGTTTTTTTTTTTCTTAGACTCATCACACACACCCCCCCCCCCCCCACTTCATGTCTGGAGACACATAAATGTGAAAAAAGTATTTCCATTTCACTTTTAAGATTTATTTCTATACTGAATGGTATGAAAAAACCACTTTATGAGCGCGTAAGCATTTTTAGTGATTTTTTTTTCTAATTGTAGGCGTTTTCATTAGCATTTTTTAAATTGTGATTTTCAGTCTTAACGCAACTCTAGGAGTAATGGAAACGCTGCCATAGAGTGTGAAATATCTATTTTTGGGCTGTAGGGGTTGTGCAATAGCTTTTAGTTTTATTTGTGTTTTATTTAATGATTTTTTTTTTTGTTTTTATCCCAAATGAGTATTGCTCAACATATCTCCGATGTGTTCTGGGTAGCTGAAGGTTGTTTGTAGATTACAGGGGTTTGATATTATGTCAAGTGGTATATTGATGTCAACAAGGAGGCATAAATAGCAGAATGGTTCCAAGCCAAGTTCTCCAATGGGGACAATAAAGTGTATTGTAATCGTAACATTAATCGTAACATTGAGAGCTTGGACTCCGTTAACAGAATTAACCAGACAAAGATTTATAAATAATTAAAGCAAAATGTCATCAACAGTGAAGTTTTTTTCTTTTTATTTTCTCAAGGTTTTAATCTTCTAAATCTTATCTTTTTAGTGTCATTTGCTCTTCTTTACCTCGTACATCATTTCATAACCTGTTTTGTGCACCTGGGAATGACGATGACTGTCATGATACAGAGAGTGGAAAACTTCAGATGTTGATAAGTAGCCAACTTGCACTCAGTAAAGAACAAAACAGCTCCACTAACGAGAGCATTAACCATAGTCTACCCTGACTATATGGAATGCAAGGCAATAAATGAGTGAAGTCATTATAAACACTTGTTGCAACACTCAGCCTCTCTCTCAGTATTAGCCGTGGAAAAGTACCAGGGTATGTAGTGTCACTATGCCAGATTCCCCTGTTGTTTTACAACAAAGCCTCGGGGGTGGAGGATGGCTGCACTGAAACAAGTTGTGTGTGTTTGTGTATGACTTTGTGGTTGTATCCATGTGTTTGTGAGAGAGAGAGTGAGAAAGTGAAGCAGGTTAGTGATGCAATGACTCTCTGGTGGTTTGAGTGCTGGAAATTTACCTATAGCAGGAATCTGCAGTTTTTACAATCCAAAGAGCCGTTTTGGCCCTCAGCCCAGCTGAATAAAACTTCTTCACAGCTACAAATGACCATTTGTAAAAAGACAACTTATCATTTTTTAAATAAATATTTGCTATAGGAAACTTGCTGTTTTGAAGAACCACAATTTTATTTCTATTTTAGGTTCTAACATAAAGATAAAAATTACACTTTTGCTAAAAAAATTTTAAAAAAAAAAAGATGACATTTTCTTCTATGTAAAAATATATTTTAAAAAAATCCGAGTTATTGAGTTGTTGATATTCAAAATATGTAAAAAAAAAAAAGAAAAAAGAAAAAAAAAAAGAAAAGATCTGAGTCATTGTGTTATTGTTAGTCAAAGCAATTATTCAATGAAGCTAAAAACCTGCTTAATTTTATATTTGTATTGAAAAATATTTGCTGGTTATTGACTTATTTTTTCGAGCCAATGATATTAAAAGGCTTTGTGGAGGGTCCAAAGAGCAGGTTGCAGACCCCTGACCTAGACAGTTGGGGAAAATGAAGGGGAACTGCTGTCTTTCACTTCAAATCTGAAGTTTCATGACAGGATGATGGGACTAAACAACCACAAACTCTCCTGGTCAAGAATTTCTGTCATACAACATTTGTGAAACGCTGGTCTCATTTAAAAAAAATCCAAACCATATAGAATCAAACCAAATCAAACTTTATTTCTTCAGCACTTTTCATGCCACAGGCAACACAGAGTGCTTTACAAAATAAAAACCAAGTCATAAAGATTAAGAATAAACATTCCCACACAAAAAGTTGATATCATGGCATTTAAAAACATACAGAAACAATAAGTTTGCACTACACAGTCATATCTGCCATGGTTTTAACGTACCACACCCTTTCAGTCCATATCTGCTGCACATGGGAAGAAGGAAATGCCAGCAACTACACACCAATCAGCTACACATGAAATGCATACGACCTCATTCAGATAGCGCAGACGTTACTGTAAGGTTTATTACAGTTTTCAGTGTTACAGCAGTTGTGAGGTCTGATCAAAAAAAGGTCACTTCTCATTGCCATGGAGCGTTGAAATTTCCTTCTGTTTCCCCAACAGTCTTCTGACGGGACCGCTGAAATGCCAAAAACCTGTTTGGTTGGTTTCTTTAATGGTTGAAAGTAAAACAGAAAACAAAGCTGGAAGTTGTGTAAAGCTGCCGCTGAAATATGAGCAGTTTCAGACCGAAGTGGACCTTTTTTTTTTTTTTAAACAATTCCCACACAATTTACATGGCAAACTTTAACAGTTAGCTTTACAAAGAATAAAGAAATAACATATAAAAAAATGTTTAAACTGTATAAATCTTAGTTTGCTGAATGAGGTAAAGGTTGATTCTCTTTCAACACACATGATGGTTTCTGGTTTGCGGTACTTGAATAAACTGAATGGTTTTTGCTTTGCAGCAGGAACTTGCTGCAGAAGCTGTCTGTATGATTGATTCAAACAGCTGCCAGTAACTCCAAAATGAATAAAAAAATTATTCATTATTGTCATTAATCAGCGTTCTAACAGGAGACAGCAGTCCCTTGTCTAGGACATGTTATTTACAGTATGCAGTAAAACTGGTGAATGTTAGATTATTGCTGATATGAGATCAATATGCTGACCAAACAATATTTTGAGTGCTCTATCCATCCATTTTCTATACCTGCTGTTACTAGGCAACAAACAACATTCCTACTAACACTCTAGGGAGTCTAGAGAGATCAATTAAACCATGATCTGGGAAATACTTGCTGCTGGCAATGCATCCACGTATGTATCATGGTGCACACGCGGTCTCAGCGTACGTTTGGCACATACGTACGCACATAAGGTCCGATGCAAGACTGAAAGATACAGAAGATCATTCCTGCCAGCAGCCATCAACCTCCGGAACAAGACCTCCTCAAATTAATTATTATTATATACTACAATATTGAATTTCTCTTTGGGCATTAAAGTATTTTTCATTTCATTTCATTTCATAAGCGCTAGAGACACACGCTCATGCTAACAAGAGATTGGAGGTAAGCACAATGCACAATTGGTTCGAAGAGCTCTTCTCTGGCCTTGTTTGCAACTATCGACATTTTAATAATTGTTATTATACTAGTTAGTGATAAAAACTTGTGCCTAACAGTTAGCAACATGTTGTTATTTACTGAAATACAAAAGAAAGTTACCAGTGGATTTCACTAGTTTAGAGTCCTAGTGATGTGTGCTGCCCCCAAGTGGTGACCTCCAGTACTGAGCGTTTTGGTCGCGGCATGCTGGCGTTGTACAGCAGATCACTGTTAACTTGGTCAGTCCCTCCTTTATAGACTAGTGTTGCTAAATATAGCATGTTGATTGGTTTGTGAGAGTAACACGCCGATACATGGTATGCGTAGCGAGGTCTCCTTACTGAAATTAGTCGGTTTCAAGTTGGATGTTAAACGGTCCTCACGACTCACTGCAGAGACCACAATTCAACACAGAATGTATCAATGTAAACAGCTGTATGTTCTGCGATTTCCATCTAAAGTTCAGAACAAAACAACAGCATCTGGAGTTCAGTTTCAGCGTGTCCGTCTAAAGAGGTCGCCACAGCGAATCATCGCACGTGAGGCAACCTTCTGCTCGGGATTGGCACGACACAGGTGCCAGATTACCATTCTGCTTGCTGGACAGGACTAGTAAGAAAAAATAAATAAAATCAGGACCCTTGTTACCTAAGCAAACGCTCCAAGGCGTTGTCAAGGCTTTTGCTACACAATGGCTTCCGTTTTTGTTCGAGAAGGTAGAATCCTACAGAACCCGTTATTTGCTAGATTGGAGTAATTCTTACACAATGTTAATTTTTTTTTCTACGTTTTATTCTCCAAAGTTCACAAAAACGCATATATGATTTGTATTAATAGCAACTAGATTGAAATAGACCCTTTCATGCAGGAATAATTAACCCTTTAACAGTCTGATCTACCATTTTTTTTGCATTAATGTATTTTTACAAACTACCTCACTCTAGTCGCTCTGTTGTGCCATATTTGATATTGATATTCTATTTTTAAGGTTGATATTTGATATTTGACTTACATGTGACTTCCATGAAAATGTTCCAAAAGCACACGTTTGCGTATGTGGATCACATGTGCATGCACACATGGAGCACATGTGGTTTGTCTGTAAGGATAGACCATACCAGTTTAGGTTTTATGGTAAACTGGACCACCTAACAACACAGTGTGACCCAGAGCAGTGAAATTCCAGCTAATATTCAGGCCAGTTTAATCAGCTCCTTTCTGTCAGGACAAAAAAGTGACCGTTAAACCTGCTGAAAGGAGGGATTGTATTACCTGCATGCTATTGTACCTGCTCCCTAAGCACTTCAGCGGTGTGTACATGAACACACCCATGTTAGTGCATCATTATAATGAGGTGGCCTCCTCTGAGACCCACCAGGATTTTATCCTGTTTGTAAAAAAAAAAAAAAAAAAGCATCTCCAGCTGGAAAATTGATGTATTCTTCATATTTTATCACTATTAAGTGAATCCAAAACATCAAAAGACACTCGAGCGTGCAAAATGCCCAAGAAGCCACTTTGTGCTCGGGGGGAAATAAGGCTGGCAGCGAGCAAAGAGCTAATATTGTTAATTGTAGTTTGGTTGCCATTAGCGCATGCTGTGGGTTCAGTCATATGACCAACACACTGAGCAGCAACCAATCCAGATGTGTGCATGCATTAGACACACTAACTCATGATCTCTGCAGACGCAAAGCGTTTATCTTATCTCACCCTGGTGAGTCGCTGAAGAAACATTGTCTTTGACTGCAGATATGTCACAGGAGGGTCACGCAAGGACACCAGTGAACATGTACACCACTGAAATGTCAGATTTAGTGTTAGTTAACATTATATTTAACATGTTTTTAAAAGAACCGCATGGAAATTATATAGGCTGAACCAGCCTGTATATGGAAACTAAGAAGAAATATAGATAAGATTAAATTATAACGGCAGGAAAAAGGTGTTTTTCACACAGTTTTTAATCACATAGAAAGTGGAAATATCCACAGCCAAATATTGTGGTAAACATAACAAAGTTATGTAAGATTCCAACCAACATTCCTGTTTGAGCAAAGAGCTTTCATTGTCATGTTTTACGGTGCAAACATTCCTCTGAAACGCTGACAGCGATGCACTCTCACACATGAAACAAACGTCCAGAGGAAAATGGAAAACTATGAGCAACGCAGCAAGAAGACTTTAAATCAAATCCTCACAACTGGGGAGGAAATCATTCAGAAATAAACCAGTTTAGAAAAATGTAATAAGCAAATTATGTGTGATAGATTAATGGAATCCAGAGTTCAAGTTAATCTATCAAAAGATTTACTATTTTTTGAAGGGAAGGGGAAGTTTTCTGTTGGAAATTCCGACAAAATGAATGTTTTACTGGTAATTAGGTCTGAGGTGAAAGAGGCTAGTGTCATGTTTTTTGCCATCCTGATTTCCTGGCGTTCATCATTGGTTACTCGATCCACCTGCTGGCTTCCTAATTGCCTCTGCTTTCTCATTCAGTTCACCTGGTTTCCTTTTCTCTCACTGCCTACTTAAGCTCCCTCCAATCCCTCCTTCTCTGCCAGATAATAATCAGATCTATGTCTAGTTTTGTTCCAGCGGTCTACGGATTGATCCTCAGTTGCCGACCTTCTGCTTCATGCCCCTGGATTACCCTCCTTGCCTTGCCCTCGACGGATACCGCAACTTTTCGGATCTTCTGGTTACTGACCCTGCCTGTCTTTGGATCTCTGAGCCTTGTCGTTGCCTGGACGAGTATTTTGCCATCCTGTTTACCTCCCAGCTGTTGCCTGGTTTCTTCTGCAGACCATTCCCCCGGACTGATCTTCTGTTCATACTCCTTCACCAATAAACTGGTCATTTGTCCAGAACTCCCTGTGTGTGGCTGTATTACGGATCCTCAGGGTAACTCATTACAGTATTATCTGGCCAACATGGATCCATCGTCCACACAGGATTGGCGCTCATGTGTTGAGAAGTCCATCACCAAATTGGAATCAAGCATGCAGGACATGATGACTATGCTCTCTAACCTCTCCTCAGTTACAGCTCCACTGGAAGGTGCCTCTGTCCAAGCTACTGGATCATCGTCTCTTTGCCAAGTCTCACCTCGCCATGAACCACGTCTGACTCCTCCAGAGGTATTTTCAGGTGAGCGGAGTCAGTGTCGGCCCTTCATAACCCAGTGTGAGATCCACTTTGAATTGCAGCCCTCTTCCTTCCTGTCAGAACGGGCTAGGATTGCCTATATGATTTCACTTTTTTCAGGGAAAGCCAAGCTGTGGGGAACGGCTGAATGGCAGAGAGACTCGCTCATCTGCTATGATTACAAGGACTTCACAAGGGAGCTCATCAGAGTCTTTGACCCAGTCCCACCTGAGAGAGAAGCTGCCCGGGGTCTGTTAGCTCTAAAGCAAGGCAAGAGGCGGGTTACTGACTATATAATAGATTTTCATACACTCAGCAGAAAGCCGCTGGAATGATGAGGCGTTATGTGACGCTTTCTATCAAGGACTTAATGAGGAGATTAAGGACGAACTGGCTACCCGGGAAGCTCCGAGATGTCTGAACCAGCTGGAGATGCTCTCCTCCAGGATCGATCAGAGGCTTCACGAACGCAGAGTGGAGAGGAGCCGAACCTCTAACAGCCTTCGCACTGCATCAAGGCCCGTGTCACAATGTAATCCCCTGGCACAATCTCCTGTATTTCCAGCTCCAGTAGGGGACCCTGTGGTTCCCATGCAGATTGGACGGACCCGCTTGACACCACAAGAGAGGGCACGACGTTCAAAGGAGGGATTGTGCTTCTATTGCGGAGAGCGGTCACCTGGTTCACCGGTGTCCATTAAAAGACCAGGCTCAGTAGGAGATAGGAGGTTCCTACTGAGTCAGAGGTTGGTGAAATCCTCTTTAGTCTCGTTACAGGCACAACTCCTCATAAATGGTCTTCCTGAGCAGGTTATGGCATGTATCGATTCTGGGGCTGATACGGAATTCATTGATGCAGGCTTGGCAAGATCTCTTAACATTCCATTACTACCCACCTCTAAAAAGCAGAAAGTATTTGCACTTGATGGTCATGTGCTGCACCAGATCACGGAAGAGACTGCGCCTCTTAAGTTCATTGTAGGAGGAAATCACCAGGAGATGGTATCCTTCCTTGTCATCCATTCCCCTGAGCTACCCATTATTCTTGGTGTTTCATGGCTACTTCACCACAATCCGCACATTGATTGGAGGACAAGTGAGGTCCTGAGCTGGTCATCCTCTTGTTATTCCACATGTCTTCTAACGGCTAATTCACTCTCCGCTGAACCAGTTTGTCAAGAGACCTACCCAGATCTTTCTAAGGTTCCTCCTGAGTATCACGATCTCAAGCAGGTATTCAACAAGCACTTGGCAACTTCTCTTCCTCCACATCGTCCCTATGACTGCTCCATTGATCTTTTACCCGGTACCTTCCCTCCCAAGGGCTGTTTATACTCCTTGTCAGGACCTGAGACTCATGCCATGAAGGAGTACATTGAAGGGACACTTAAGACTGGAATAATACGCCCCTCTTCATCTCCTGCTGCTGCAGGGTTTTTTTTGTTTTTTTTTTTTAGGAAAGAAGGATGGAACTCTAAGACCATGCATTGACTACAGAGGACTAAATGACATAACTATAAAGAACCGTTATCCTCTTCCCCTTATGAACACTGCTTTTTAATCTCATTCAGGGTGCCACCATCTTCACCAAGCTGGATCTCAGGAATGCCTATCACCTCATCCGCATCAAAGAGGGAGATGAGTGGAAGACTGCATTCAATACACCCACAGGGCACTACGAGTACCTTGTCATGCCTTTTGGCCTAACCAATGCCCCTGCAGTTTTTCAGTCCCTAATTAATGATGTTCTCAGAGATATGGTTGGACTATATGTTTTTGTTTATCTTGATGACATTTTGATTTTTTCCAAAGACCTCCCCACGCACCAGAGCCATGTCCGCACTGTCCTTCTCCGTCTTTTACAGAATAACCTTTTTGTAAAAGCAGAGAAGTGTGAGTTCCACCGAAGTTCTATATCGTTTCTGGGCTATGTCATCTCGCCCAACAGAATGTCCATGGATCTCCGCAAAGTTTCAGCGGTGAAGGAATGGCCGGTTCCCCAGTCTCGCAAGCAACTTCAGAGATTCCTCGGCTTTGCCAATTTCTATCGCAGGTTCATAAGAAATTACAGTTCCATCGCCTCACCTTTGCATGCTCTTACTTCATCTAAGAACAGGCTTATTTGGAACACAGTGGCGGACCGTGCCTTCTCTCGCCTAAAGGACTTGTTCACCTCGGCACCTGTCCTCCATGCACCGGATTCTGATCGGCAGTTTATTGTTGAAGTGGATGCCTCTGACTCAGGAGTGGGTGCTATTCTAAGTCAAAGGTTTTCTGATGGCAAGACTCATCCATGTGCCTTATTTTCAAGAGGTGTCTCCACAACCGAGAGGAATTATGATGTGGGAGATCGCGAGCTCTTGGCGGTTAAACTGGCACTCGAGGAGTGGAGGCACTGGCTGGAGGGGGCTAAGCACCCATTCATTGTGTGGACGGATCATAAGAACCTTGAGTACCTATGATCTGCTGAGAGACTCAATCCCAGACAGGCTAGATGGTCCCTGTTCTTCAGCAGATTTAACTTCTCCCTATCCTACAGACCAGGAACTAAGAACACCAAGCCAGATTCTCTCTCAAGGCTTCACGAGGTTCTGGAGGAGGGACAGTCCGATGGTCAACATGACTACATCCTTCCCCATTCTGTCCGGCTGGGTGTCGTCAGACTTGGTTTGGAGAGAGAGAGATAAGGGAGACCCAACAACAACACCAGATTCCTGAGAACTGTCCCCAGGGTCGCTTCTTTGTTCCAGTGCACCTTGTCCCAGAGGTACTGTCATTTTGTCATTGTTCTCGTTTATTTTGTCACCCAGGTGTGACCAAGACTCTGTCAGTGGTACAGAGTCGCTTCTGGTGGGAGACCTTGGTCCAGGATGTCAAGGAATTTATCGCTGCTTGCCGTGTCTGTTCCCAAGCTAAGTCTTCTCATCGACCGCCAGCTGGTTTTCTGCGTCCGCTCCCAATTCCACGTCGTCCTTGGTCTCATTTGTCAATGGATTTCATCACAGGTCTGCCCAATTCCAAGAATCATTCAGTACTACTTACCATAGTTGACCGTTTCTCCAAAATGGTAAATGGACTTGTACTTCTATAGCGCTTTTCTAGTCATACAGACCACTCAAAGCGCTTTACACTACTTGTCACATTCACCCATTCACACACACACTCATTCTACAAACTTATACCCCGATAGGCACATCGGGGGGCAGTTTTGGGTTCAGTGTCTTGCCCTAGGACACTTCGGCATTTCAGGGGAAGCCTGGAATCGATCCCTCAACTTACCTGTTGAAGGACAACTGCTCTTCCTCCTGAGCTACAGCCGCCCCAAAATGACTCATTTGATTCCTCTTGCCAAGTTGCCGTCTTCTAAGGAATTAGGGGAGATCCTTGCCAGGGAGGTATTTCGTTTACATGGACTTCCGGATGACATCGTCTCTGACAGAGGTCCCCAATTTGTCTCGATTTTGGAAGGAGTTTTGTAACCTTCTTGGGATCCAAGTGAGCCTCTCCTCTGGGTATCATCCACAGACAGATGGACAGACGGAGCGGGTCCACCAGGAGGTGGAGACTAAGCTACGTATGTTGTGGGAACGGGATCCCTCCATGTGGTCACAGAACATCCCTTGGGTGGAATATTCCCTTAACTCGCTCCCCTCCAGCTCCACAGGGCTCTCTCCGTTCTACACTGTTTATGGATACCAGCCGCCAGTCTTTGATTTACAGGAGATTGCCATCACAGTCCCCTCGGCTCACTCAGCAGCACTGAGATGTCAGCGTGTATGGCGGAGGGCTCGTTGTGCCCTGTTGAAGACGTCTGCAGTGTATTCACGGGCTGCTAATCGTCGGCGGATTGCTGCACCGGAGTATCAAGTGGGGCAGGAGGTGTGGTTGTCAACCAAGGACCTTCCCCTTCGGGTTGAGAATAGCAAGTTGGCCCCTCGCTTCATTGGCCCTTTCCCTATAACCAGGGTGGTTAACCCCATGGCTGTACGTCTTTGACTGCCTAGGACCCTGCGGGTTTGCCCCACTTTCCATGTCTCCCGTATCAAACCTGTGTTCTCTTCCCAGTTTGCACCCCCCTCCGGGCCCCCTCCTCCCGCCCGGTTCATTGATGGGGGGCCTGCCTACACTGTTCGTCGTCTACTCTGCTCCCGGCGGCGGGGCCGTGGGTTGCAGTACCTGGTTGACTGGGAGGGCTATGGGCCGGAGGAGCGCTCTTGGGTTCCTGCTCGTTTTATTTTGGATGGGTCCCTTGTTCGGGATTTTCATCTCCGCCATCCTGACATGCCTGGTGGTCCGTCTGGTGCCGGACCTTGAGGGTGGGGTACTGTCATGTTTTTTGCCATCCTGATTTCCTGGCGCTCATCATTGGTTACTCGATCCACCTGCTGGCTTCCTAATTGCCTCTGCTTTCTCATTCAGTTCACCTGGTTTCCTTTTCTCTCACTGCCTACTTAAGCTCCCTCCAATCCCTCCTTCTCTGCCAGATAATAATCAGACCTATGTCTAGTTTTGTTCCAGCGTTCTACGGATTGATCCTCAGTTGCCGACCTTCTGCTTCATGCCCCTGGATTACCCTCCTTGCCTTGCCCTCGACGGACACCGCAACTTTTCGGCTCTTCTGGTTACCGACCCTGCCTGTCTTTGGATCTCTGAGCCTTGTCGTTGCCTGGACGAGTATTTTGCCATCCTGTTTACCTCCCAGCTGTTGCCTGGTTTCTTCTGCAGACCATTCCCCCGGACTGATCTTCTGTTCATACTCCTTCACCAATAAACTGGTCATTTGTCCAGAACTCCCTGTGTGGCTGTATTACGGATCCTCAGGGTAACTCATTACAGGCTAGTTTACAAACAGAAACTCTGTTTAGCTCAATTCAGGCCAGTTCACATTTTCATCCATCTTTACCGGGGGTCATTTCAGTGAGATTTCATCCAGACAAGACGTCGTTTTCCTGGATCCTGTTCACACATGGCTTCCTTTTTTTTGCATGACAAAGCTTTGACCCAGATGTGTGGATTTCAGGGTGAACTGTGTCCACAAGCAGATTTCTGGAAGTCTTCTGAGTCCATGCCGGGATTTTTTTTATGCAGTGCTGCCTGATGACAGAAAGATCACCAGCATCCAGTTTAGACCCTTACTATGTCCCCAGTCTACAGAGATTCCTCCATATTCCTCCTGATATGTGATGATAGTGAGGGCCTCTTCAAAGTCTTTGTAATATTATGTCAAGAAACACTTTTCTATGTATTGAAGAACAACTTTAGATCCAGTTTGAGTCAGATGAATTAATATTTTATAATCTTTTCTATTTTATAATCTGACTCTGCCTCTCTGAAATGCTCCGTTTATCATGTTTTTGACCTGTTGCCAGTTAACATTGTTTAGAAACAAATGTTCCTCCAGTTGTTTATATTTATAATAGTTACTTTTGCAGCCTATTTGTGTCCATTTTTTACAGATGTGTTGCTGTCATTCAATTCAAAAGCTCCTGTTTTCCATTAAATGAAATGCTTCAGTGTTTCTGTTAGTGATGTTGGGAATGAAAATATGGTGTGTTTAGATTGGGAAAAAAAACTTAAAATTCCATTTGTATTTTCCCCATGGACCTAACTTTTTTTTTGTTGAAATTATTTTCACTAAAACATTGCAAAAAGCACCTTTAGGCAAGGCAGCACGACTCAACAACAGGGTGATTCAAAGCGCTTTATGTAGACGTTAAAACATAAAAAAACAAGACGCATCATTTAAAAATAAAACAAAGAAAGGAAAAACCATCAGAAAAACTATTAAATATCCTGATTAGTTCCAGTTTAGAAGAAGCATGCAGGTTTGGACTTAAAATAAAAACTGGTGAAAAGCAGCTGAGAGCAGAAGGGTCTTTAACCCGTTTCAGCCGATCTGAGGCTCTCTGGGAGTTTTCCTCCAGAGAGCCTCAGATGGAGCTTCTATGCTCCATGATGTGGAGCATAGAAGCTGAATGCAGCTTCTCCAGGTCTGATCCTGACTCTAGAACTGATAAAAGACCGGATCCAGGTGACTTAAGGGGTCTGGTAGGTTCATTCGGAGCTTTACAGGCCAGCAACAGAACTTTGAAGTCTATCCTGATGGAGAAGCAGACCTCAGAACTGGACTGATGTGGTCCAGTTTATTGGTCTTTGTGAGGACTGGAGCAGCAGAGTCCTGAATTTGGTTGCAGGTTTTTTTTTTTTTTTCTTTTAACCTGTCCTGTCCAGCATCTCAGCATACAGAACAGCAATCTGCGTGCCATATTTTTGCCAGACAGATTTGCTCTGTCAAGGGAGACATCTCATGTATATAGCTGCCCTTGATAATCTGAATATTTTTATTATTTTTTGTAATCATCATCAGTCTTGATATGGCAGGGGATTGACCTGGCAGGGTAAGAGGGAAAAAGATGAAGGGAGAAAAATAAAGAGAGAAAAGAAAGGTGTGTCTAAGCTGCTAAAGTTACAGTATTCGCAAAACAATATAAAGTACTACAGAAATACAACAAGACATAAGTAGAATAGTGACAATATTCAAAACAAACAAAAAAAAAGTAAATGCATAAATAAAATAACAATTACAATACCAACCGATTTTTTTAGGAAGACCCATAAAGACCCTGTTCCAGTAATCAAGCCAATGGATGAAAGCCTGGTCTAGTTTTCCAGGTTCTGCTGGGACATCAGATCTTTTATTTATTCATCCATTCATCATCCTGACCGCTTAGTCTGATGAAGGGTCGCGGGGAAGCTGGAGCCTATCCCAGTAGTCTTTGGGCGAAAGGCAGGGTACACCCTGGACAGATCACCAGTCCATCACAGGACCACACAGAGACAAACAACCACTCACGCTCACTCCTATGGGCAGTTTAGAGTAACCATTACCTGCATGTCTTTGGAGGGTGGGAGGAAGCTGGAGAACCCAGAGAGAACCCACATGATCAGATCTTTTAGCCTTCTTCTATTCTTCAGGTGACATGAAGCTGATTTTGTTGTTCCTTTAATGTGTTTTCCAACATTTAGTTCTGAGTCCAACACTGCCTCCAGATTTCTGGCCCAGTTGGTGGTTTTCATGTACAGAATGAAGCTCTGCAGGGACCTTTAATCGTTTCTCTCTGGCTCCAAACACAATCATCTCAGTTCTGGGTTTGTTTAGCTGAAGAAAGTTTAGTCACGTCCAAACCAGAAGCAAAACAAAAGAAAAACAGGGAATGAACACAAGATGCTGATTTCATAGCTGGAAATCTGGCATTTCTACGTACTTTCTGCCCCTCCCAGTGGTTGGTTTCTGTGGAAATTACCATGAACTTCAGATGCACAGGTATCCAGAAGGGAATATTTTCATGCATGTTCATGCTTCGCCCTAACTCACCTGGGACCGTGAATGAACATGAAGCGTGCAATATGTTTCCTGCATAGTGGTGATAAAAAGAAACGATTGGCTGTCACAGCAAGCGACTGCAGGACGAGTTCGACATTAGGCCTCTGTCTGCTCTCGCTGTTTCAGGCATAATGTCTGTTCTGATGAATATAACCCCTTACAGAACTGCCCAGGAAGCAGTGAGGTGAATTCTTTCTTTCTTCTGTTACCAAAGAATAAAACAGTTTCAAGTTCGAAGTCTTCTCTTTGTAAACACATAAACATCAAAACCTGTGATTTATGGTGAGAAAGGGGATCTTCTCTGTGAAAACAGAAGAACAAACATAATGTTGACCCTGCAGGAAAGGCTGTTTTGTCATTTTCGGATTAATGTGTAACTCCTGTTCATTTTTACAAGGTTGCACATTTGAAATGTCTAGGCTGCTCTGAAACTATGATCTGGCCTTCTCCACGTGGCTCGGTGTGCGCCTGACACTTAGGATATATGCGCCGTTGCTTTCAGGAATGTTGGTGTAAGATGAAAACAAAAAGAGAGGGGAAGAGTCGTGCTCAGAGCAGATGTTATGCTTTTAATCTTCCTCGCTGAAGTCAAGCTTTGATGTTTTACTGCTTGGATTCTCAACAAATGCCACCATGTTTCAGTTTCAGCTAACTGCACAAAGCAAAGCGTGGAAGAACGAGCCGTCTTCCTTCCCAGTTCTGTCGCTTTGATTTGTTGATAAAACTTTATGTCACAGGTGAGTTCATGCTGGTGTTTTGTGACGCCTCTCCCAGAGGAACAGGTTCCACAGTTGAGTGTGTAAACACTCTGTTACCTCCAGTGACTTGTGCTTGTAGACATAAGCCAAGACATTAAACCAGCAGCCAAGAAAAACTTACAAACTCGGTTAAGTGAGAAATAGCAAACGCAGCTGAGGAAAGCGACAAAAAAATTACTGAAGAAATAAACTAAATATTAAAACTAATAAACAAACTCCTATCTATCTATCTATCTTTCTATCTATCTCAAAGGGCAGCCACTGCATTGAAGACTGCAGTTCCCCCTTCATCCACTAGGGGCTGCAAAACAGAGCATATTCCCGTAGACTTCCATGTTAAAAAGACCAACTTCACAGCAGAAATAAACATGTTTACAGTAGAAATAAACATGTTTACAGCCTGGTTCAAAAATCCATTTTCGGTTAAATAGGTCAGGTTTACCTTCATGACAACTGTGGGGGGAGTGAATTTTTTTCTAACTCACCCGTTTAAAAGTAATTTCATCTCGAAGTTCGGCAAATTTAGGGGCGTGTCCCTTTGATTGACAGGTACCTGATCTCCCGCTTCAAGTAAGAAGAATGTAGAACAACCGCGGTTTTTAGCTGGTTAATAACGTGACTTAGCTTTAGCCCGCTTAACTCCATTAGATGGTTAGCTCCCGTTACCTTGGGGTTTGCTTGGTTAGCTTTTAGCTAAAGAAAGCTCGGAGTTCACTCGATGTCAATCATCCGCCATGACGCTCACAGCCCCTCTCTCAGCTCCACCTCTTTGCCCATATTTGCATTTTCCGGGCGAGACAACGCGCATGACGCTGCCAACATGGCGACGGTAGGAACTGCCCACCGAGCTTCAACTCAGCTCTTCAGAAACCTACGAGTGATGTCACGGTGACTCCGTCCATCTCTTTATATACAGTCTATCTATCTATCTATCTATCTATCTATCTATCTATCTATCTATCTAAATGTCAGTCTATATAAATATATATATTTATATATATATATATATATATATATATATATATATATATATATATGTATATATATATATATATATATATATATATATATATATATCTGCGATGGACTGGCGAGCTGTCCAGGGTGTACCCTGCCTGTCGCCCAAAGCCGGCTGGGATAGGCTCCAGCTTCCCCGCGACCCTGAATTGGAATAAGCGGTGAAAATGAATGAATGAATGAATATATATATATATATATATACATATATATATATATATATATATATATATATATATATATAGATAGATAGATAGATAGATAGATAGATAGATAGATAGATTGCAAAATACCCCAGATGTCAGAATATTTCAACATCATTTAACTTAATTTGAACAGTTATGGAAACATATCTGTGATAGGAACAGAAATAGTTAACTGTGTGAGGTCCACTAGCTCAGGGTTAATTACTAATATTATAACAAAGCTTCTGAATGGACCACAGTGAGTGACGTTGTAGTTATTATTGAGGTTTATAGTTTTAGGTATGCAGATTTAGTTACCTTTGGACACAGTGGAATCACAGGAAAGCTCTTTAACCTGATCCTTTTCTTAATAGTCTCAAGTAAACAAGCTTCAGTGTTTACACACACATGCACACGTGAGCGATCTCAGTCTTCACAAAGCATATTAGTCTAAACATTTCTGTATCTTCATATCTAAAGGGGATTTTCAGAAGCACATGAAGTCAGAATTTTTTTGGAAATTTTCCAGTTCAGTTTTTTCTTTATTGCATTCACTCATTCATCACGAGGGTTCCAGCACAGAGGTTTCTTTGCAGCCATGGGATGAGTTCACCATTGCAAAAAAGCCAAAATTGCTATCATGTCCACATGATTTGCATCACTACATAAAATCTAAATGAGCTCCATAAGAGCCAGGAAAATAACAGCACTTTGAGGAATTGGCTCCCAGCAATCAAAAACCCCAAAAAATTCAGCTTGTGCAGCAAGCGGGGTTGTGGTTCAACCTTCTGCTTTAGAATAGTGGCCCATTAATTAGCATTTAGTTTCAAACTGACTTCTCTGGAGCTATGCAACTCAACTGAAGTGCAACAAGCTGCAGCAGCAAAGCCATGAGCTCTTCCTGCAAGATGCTCCTTTTGTCACTGCAAGATATTTAATCTCTGTTCTGCTCTGTTATCTGCGGGTGCACACTTATTAAATAGGGTGTAAACAAGCTGTAATTTGCACAAAGACTGCTGCTTTTCTGTGTTGTCTCTTTCCTTGTGTCAACTCTGGCTCATTTCCCCACCATTCAAGGTCAGCCTGTACACAAGGTTGTAAATCCAGTTTGAGGAGTGTGATCTGAAATATGATAGTGTGCGACGTGCAGCTGTGTTTTGCTTTTGGAAGATTCCTCTTGGAGTTCTCGAGATTTCCATCGTTGCAGATAGATGCGTTTCTGCTTTATATGTATGTTAGAGGTAATGAAGGAAGGCAGATAGACAGAAAGTAATCATGCGACAGCAGCTTCCTCCAAGCAGGGGTCAAAGGATAAAATTCCAGGTCATCTCTTTGGTTTCACAAGACTCACCAAAGCCTAACCACAAGTGTAACCTGACCTGGAGGTAAACAAGCCTTCCACACAGGAGCAAGTGGGAGGTGTGAAAGAGGGCGGTCCTGGACATGAAACCTATGGGGGTTATTTGGCGTCTGCTGGCTTGTTCACAGCATTTGACACCTGCCGGTGACAGAAAACTCAGTGTCCTGCTTGGATCAGCTTGCTCTGAGAGGGAGAAACATAACACATTGCATGTAAACCACACTGGTTTTTCCATTTTCCAGACTTAAAACGTTGATGGAGGAGCAGGCTGGCTCATAGATGTCATGCAACTTGCTTTGTGTAATAAGCAGCAGATAAATAATTTTACAAACACGCTCATTGTAGGAGATTTGTCCACTTGAATCTGGTATTTTCTTGTTTTCCTTTCAGTGTTTGACGTGAGCAAGTTGATGATCTTCATGCAGGTGAAACAGTTAATGCACAGTTTACAGTCGGCGTCCACAGGAGATGCGGGTGGATTGAGAGATCACATTCCTCTGTCAGGATGAGGGAGAGCGTGGAGACCATTACTTGGAGTCACCTATAGTGACTCTATGTGGTACGTAGCAGGAAAAATGATGGCAGAAAGAGGTCAAATGTCGTCAGGAGAGGTGGAGATCAAGTCTTACAAGACCTCCATGACGCAGTCTCCAACTGGAGTCAATATGTGAAAAACATTTAAGTCCAATTTTCATCCAACATAACACCCCCCCTCAACCGAGTGGGTAAGATTTATACAACCACCACCACCTCGCTGCACGTTAATCTGTCCAGTCTGGTCTGATAGATTTACACCACAGCTGACAGATCAGAAATATGACACAGTGGGTAGAATAGCTTAATTATTATCAGGACCAAATGGAGCAGTAGCTGCTTGTATATTTGTTTTAATGACACGCTCAGCACTCACCAACCTGGTGGTGTGAATACAAGGTGCAGAACACTCAGTGGACGACATAAAAAATGGCCACAGTAGATGTCAGTTGCAGGTGCACACTGCTGCATGCATGAATAGAAATACTTATGTTTACAAAAAACAAAGAAACCTGTTTGCACACACCTGAACATGTTCTTAAACATTCCACACATTAGAGAAAATAGCTTGAGCCCACATTAACATCAGTACAGCGGCATTTACAGGTGATTCAGTGTACCGTTTGATGTGTTACGTTAAACCTGCGCACTTTTGTGTTTTATAAGCTAATATCAGCTGTGTTTCTATGGATTCCTGTGGTCTAGTCAGGGTATATGAGGGTATATCAAGTGGGAACACTCAGCATTGAGTATACCCACACCATATACTCCCCTGTGATGCTACTTTTACAATTACAAACATCCCTACACATGTAGCTGAACAAAGACATTCATTCATTAATTATCCTAACCACTTAATCCAATGAAGGGTCATGGGGAAGCTGGAGCCTATCCCAGCAGTCTTTGGCTGAAAGGCAGGGTACACCCTGGACAGCTCGCCAGTCCATCGCACGGCCACACAGAGACAAAGAACCACTCACGCTCACATTTAGAGTAACCAATCAACCTAACATGCATGTCTTTGGACGGTGGGAGGAAGCCGGAGTACCTGGAGAGAACCCACCCATACACAGGGAGAACATGCAAACTCCAAACAGAAAGGCCACTGACCAAGCCTCGCCCCAGCCCAGGCGCTGTGGGGTGATATTGTCAGGCTTTCAGGTCCTGCCCTCCAAGCTGAAGGTGTTTGGACCTATTTTTCGGGCTCACCCCCAACCATACTGAACCGTCTTCTTTTTATTTATCTAGGTTACTTTTTCCTTATTTTCATTGTGTGTTTTTGTTTGTTGTATTGTAGATTAGTGTGCGGGATTTTAACTTTTTATTCTGTGTGAGGTGCTCTGGGATCCTTGTCGTTAAAGACCCCCCCCCCTACCCCCGGTGCAGTGTCTTCTGTCCCTGGGGTTTTGGGGATGAATGTGATTCACCAGTGTTGCAAGAACTTTTTGGTGTATTTGGGCCAGCTCTTTTTTTTATTCCCTTCCTGTTTCAGGAACACCTGGTCCAGTCATTGCAGCACTGCCACAAATCATCTACTTCGATTGAAGGGAACCCCACTTGTTCAGTGAGGATTAGGGGAAAGCGTGTGGTGCACATACTACCCGGAGGGGTGATTAGATTTGTTGCCAGCACCTGTCCAGAGAAATTGGCTGGCTGAATGTGCTGTTTGAGCCGCCAGAATCAGGTTTGCCAGCTGGGCTCTTTCTCTCCCCATGCCTATTACAGGTTGTCCAGGGTACTGTGTATGTTCCAGTGGTCAATGTTTGAACGACAGAGGTTCTTCTTTACCCACGGACTGGTTTGGGAAGTTTGAGTGCTGTTCAAGTTGTTAGCTTACCAGCTGGTGTGACCAAAGTTGGCTCATAGGTTGCAACAATGTCCTCACAGACCGTAACTGCCTCAATGTTAGATAATGTGGATAGGTTGGACCTGTTTGTGTTGTCAGAGCAGGAACAGGCTGGTGCAAAAGCTTTGCTTCATAAGTATCAGTCAGTATTTTCAGCACATAACGGTGACTTGGGTTGCACCAGTCTGCTGTCTCACGACATCCCCTTCCTGGATGATGTCCCAGTCTCGCAGCAGTACCGTCACATCCCTCCTTCAGAGTATGAGGCGGTAAAGGCTCATATTAACTGACTTCTGGAGTCTCAGGTCCCTTGAGTTTCCTCCGCAAGGTGGCCGGGCTCTCCTTTAGAGTTTGGATGAGGAGCTCGGTCACCTAGGAGGGGCTCAGAGTAGAGCTGTTGCTTCTCCCCATCGAGAGGAACCAGTTGAGGTGGCTCGGGCATCTGGTCAGGATGCCTCCTGGACGCCTCCCTGGTGAGGTGTTCCTGGGCACGTCCCTCTGGGAGGAGATCCCGGAGAAGACCCAGGACATGCTGGAGGGATTATATCTCTCGGCTGGCCTGGGAACACCTTGGGACCCCCCCCCGCCCCCCGTAGAGTTGGCAAATGTGAAATGTGGCTAGGGAGAGGGAAGTCTAGGCTTCCCCCACAACCCAACCCCAAAAAGCAGCAGAAGATGGATGGATGGATGGAGTCTCAGGTCATTAGAGAGAGTAGTTGTCCCTACGCTTACAACCAGGTCCCTGTGGCTGAGTAGGACCGGCCCAAAACTGCTTTCTGCACACCTTTTGGCATTTTCGAGTTTAACCGCATGCCATACCTTCCAGCGGCTGATGCAGAGGATGTTCAGCGACCAGCAAGGTCAGTGCTTCTCTAACTTGATGACATCATCACGTATTCATTTTCTGTTGAACAACATCTGCAGCAATTTTTGGGTTTTGTAAGCTACTACCGGCGTTTCGTAGAGGGCTTTGCCAAGTTAGCAAGCCCTCTGCACCAGTTGGTGGCTAAGCTGGCGGGCACTAAGTCAAGGACAGGGTTAGGTCAGACTTTGGACACTGTGTACATATCTTGATGTGAGGAGAGCTTTGAGGCATTGAAGTTTTGGCTTGTCTCAACTCCAGTACTGACCTATGCTGACTTTTCCTGCCCTTTCATCTTGGAAATTGATGCTAGCCACAGTGGCCTTGATGCTGTTCTTTCACAAGAGACAGACCGCGGTGAGAAACCAGTGGCATATGCCAGCAGAGGCCTCTACTCTACCGAGCGCAACATATAGTTCCATGAAGTTGGGATTTCTTGCACTCAAATGGGCTGAAAACTTTAGGGAATATTTGTTAGGACACAAGTGCATTGTGTACACGGACAATAATCCGCAAAGTTACATCCGGTCTGCCAAGCTTGGGGCCACAGTGCCATGCTGGGCTGCACAGCTTGGTGCCTTTGACTTTTCAATAAAGTATTAATCAGGCCGTAGCAACAGAAATGCTGATGCACTGTCACAGCAGTTTGTTTTGCCAGGTATTTCCCTCAGATCGGGAAGAAGAGTCTCCCCAGCTTCTATTGCCGGTAGACCTGAAGCAAGACATACTAAACCAGTTACATCAAGAGCATGGTCATCGGGGCATCGAGGGGGACCACAGAGCTGGTTCAGAAGTGCTGTTATTGGCCAGTTATGTCTTCTGAAATCAAAAGCTGTGGTCAACAGTGCAAGCGTTGCCAAGTTGCTAAGGACTTGGGTCATGTGCCACAAAGCTATTTGGGTCACTTGCTTGTTTCACACCCAAACAAGATTCGTTGTTGGGGCGTGATTCGATTGAAGAGGAAGGTCCTGAAAACACCACACGTGAAGTTATACCCACAAACAAAAAATAAAAAGAAAAACATGACAAACAAAAGGGACACCACCACCAGGGACATCCATCAATCACCTTGGGCTCAGCACCTGGAGGCTGCAGACCCTGCATCCTGTGCTCAATTTGTTGTTTGTAGGCCTTGGTGTTAAGGCTGGCCTCTGTTTGATCTATCGTCGGGCCGACGATGCAGAATGAGGGGGTAGATGTGGCCGGAGATTCTTTTCCTTCGGACCACTGTATGCCACTGTGCTGCCAGAGTACCCCACACTGGTAAATTGGTGGTACAGAGCAGGTATTTAAGCACAGGTGGAGCGCATCTGAGAAATCTCCTCTGCTGGCTTTCCTAGTGACTGTAGCTGTGTGACAGTGTGACCTAAAAGCATGGAGATCTTTAGTAAGATCCCCCTTTTAAAACTAGGTTGATCGCTCGTGTGGGGTGAGAGTGGCGCACCGCAGATTGTTTAGGTGTGATGCCGCCAATCTGTGAGGGATTGTGCCTTTAGGCTCCCTCTGTCTCCTCTGAGGCTGCACTGATGGTGTGGCTGGGCTGAGTAACTACAAACCTTCCTGTGGTCTTGGTAATCCCATCAATGGCCCTGCTGTTTTGACTCTACTGGAGATACTGGGTTGGCTCTGTGACATCCGGGTTGTGGCTCTGTGACATCCCAGTGTTGGCTCTCCACAACCTCCTGGCCCAGGCGCTGTGGGGTGATATTGTCAGACCTTTGGGTTCTGGCAGCATTGCTCCTGCCTTCCCCGCTGGAGGTTTTTGGCCTTTTTTTAGGGCTCACCCCCAACCATGCTGAACTGTCTTCTTTTAATTAATCTAGTTTTTTTTTCTCCTTATTTTCATTGTGTTTTTGTTTGTTGTATTTTAGATTAGTGTGTGGGATTTTAACTTTTTATTCTGTGTGCAGGTGCTGTGGGTCCGAAGCAGCATTCCCTTCCCTGTTGGTGGTTTTCTTCATAAGTGTTCATTTGGTGTCGCTGGTGGTTTGTAAGTTTTTCTCCTCCTTTTCTTCAAATGCTGCTACGGCCAGGGATCACCCCTTAAATTTGAACTGGGTTAGCTCAAATGTTAATTCTAATTAGATATCTTTGATTTAGTTTTGTTTTGTTATTTGGTTAAACTTGAACAGTCTCTGCCTGTGGTGTAACGCATCTGCACATACCTAACCAGAGTGCTTTGGTTAGTTTTCCCAGAGGTGAGATTTCCCTGGGCGGCGATGTCAGCAACATACATCTTTGCACTGTGTCTTTGCACATCACACCATATTCACATGTTAATTCATTTTAAGATGCAGCCTTGCTTTTTTGCTGGCATTGCTTTATTAAAATAGAACATGTCACTATCCACATCATGCATTCCACTTAAAGACACATTATGTAACTTTCTGACCTTAAATCTCCGCTTCCCGGACGTGTTCAATAACACAGTGACGTCTATCATGTGCATTTCTAGAGCCGCTGCTACCCAGCAGCGTCCCGAGGCTGAGAAACCAACACTATACACTTTTACATCCAGGATGCAACGGGACCTTTCATTTCACGACATATTAAGAAATTGGCTGTTATGAACACGCAACGTTGCTGATTGTGCAAAGAAACGGAAGAAGATAAAAGAGAGAAAGAGACAAAACAAGAGTCATTGTAAGATCATCTTCTGCTGGCTACAGAGAGCTAAGGTAGGATGCAAGATGGATACTGAATTAGCCGTCCATAAGGGGGCGCAAGACAGGAAAATGGTAAAAGTTCTGTAGCGTGTCTTTAACATTAAGTTACATTTAAATGTGTAAGTTAGTTCTGATTGCGTGCATCATTACATAATAATATAGAAAGATTTTCAGTAATGTGGCTGTTATGAGTGTCTTACTTTTATTTTTAGCGGCTGAAGTCAAAACAAGCTTGTTTGTATCAAGTTGGTTGCTTGTTTTTCTCTCATAAGATCTGGCAACACTCTTGCTGAGTTGATAACCAGCTTCATAAGACAAAGTCAACCCAGGAAACAGAGCGATATCCTAGGTATGTTAATCCCACCTCTTAGTACAGGCCTCTTGTCTTGGGATGGTAGGATGAAACCACTAACATTCCATCTGGTCGACAACTGCTCTTCCTGCTGAGATCCAGCCAGAGGAACTAACTACTGTTAGTTGCAGGCTGTTTTGAGTTGTGAATGAAAATGACATGGTGTGGCTGAGATATTGTTAAATGCTGGCACATTAACATTTCCTTGTATAGAAAAGAAAAAGGCAAAATAAAATATGACCCAACACTTGTGGATGTGAGGAAAACCCCACATAATGCAATTTCTTGGATGACTTTAGAAATTAATTTTATTGGTCACACAGATTTCTACCAAGTTTTGGCTTTCTACCAATTATTTAGTTAATTTGGCTTCTCAATGGATAATTCACGATATTCACCAGTTTGTCCATAACTTGGTCTTGTTTGGAGCTAGTTTCCATTAAGTTTTGCATTTTCAGCTGGACATTAGTCTGTCCAATTATCATGCTGTAAACAGGACACTTACTCTGACATGGTTTATTACCCTGAGAGGGACAGAATTTTAAACTTCCAGTAAATATTCATGACTGACAAACCAGAGGAATGTTTTATCCTTGGAGTCCCAGCAACCACGTCTTACAACCATCATCTCGTCTCAACAGACTCGCAAATTTGGGTTATTTTTCACTATTGCTTTCCTCAGGTTCTATCCACAACATGTTGGTGTGTGTCAAGCTGTGTGTACTGTCTATCTCCGCTTACACAGCAGAAGCCAGTCTGATTTTCCACAGAAGGATGAATCACTCTGAGATGAACTAACACTTAGTGACCCGTGGCTTAAAGGCCGAGATTAGCCCAGCAGCCGTGGCTCTCTGAAGTCCGTAACAAATGCTGATGGCTGGACGAGTTCTGTCCACCAGTAACCCCATTCTAGTCACAGCAGGTTTGAAGCAACCAGCAAAACAAATCTGGAAGGTCAGACAAGTGAATGAAAACCACTGTGATGGTTAAATGGCATAATTATCTTGTCCAAGGCCGACAGATCTGTGGTTTCCTGGTCAGGGTCAGTTAGGGGTTGGACAGGCATGCACTTACATCCAAAAATCCTGCACAGAAAAACAATTATAAACTCTTTAATTGTTGAACTCAACACATCAGAACAACAAAGCATTTTAACCCTTTAAGACTTCATATTTACAGTGAAATAAAAACCAAATGAATTCCAAGTGCAGCTTGTTTCTTCATCTCAGTTCTACTGATTGTTGGCTGGATTAAACTGTAATTCAATCCTTATTTAATCATTCATTGTTCCAAATGGATATGATGACAGTTGAAATGGTTAATTAGTGGATGAGGATAATAATTATTACTTTTATTCTTAGCAGTAGTAGCAGTTTTATTAGAATTAGAATAGCCAAAAAAAAAATACACATCAATTTGGCGTAATTATGAGACTAATGGTTTCACTGCTATGTTTTATACCCTCATATGAAACACACACCAACACTTCACACATTCCTCTCATGTTGTTTGTTTATTAATACTGTTTTCTAAGAAAAACAAATAATTACATTTTGTGGAAATAAGGACAAAATAACTAAATTTATATGCAATAAAACGTAATTAATCATTAAATAAATTGATAACAACAATCAGAAATAATAACTAAAAAAAAAAAAATCAATAAAGCTCTTTTTGTATAGAATTAACAATAAAGTCATCATGTTGCACAAAATCAATTCAAGCCAATTCATTGTGCTCCACTTAGTGTTCATTGATTGTATAATGTCTGCTGTACATTTGTATTTTTTTACATTTTCGTGGTTTTATCCTGTGAAGCATTAAGCACTTTGTGAGTTTCATTGTGGGAAATGAATGTTTCACTTCATGGAAACCAAATCATAGATAATAACAGGAAACCAACACTTTACATCAAATAAAAAACATGAAAATATATACAGAAAAAATAGTAAAAGAAATGGATTAAAAACTATGAATTAGGTAAAAGAAATCAGATGCAAATAAAAGCCTGGAATGTAAAACACTAAACATCTCAACATGTTTTTATTTCCAGATTTTTGCAAACTGAAACTTAATCATTTACTTTTTATTTTTCCTTCTACACTGTTTTGGTAAAAGAAAAGATCCTGATAAGGAGATAAAAACAGCAGACTGGTTTTTGTAAAGGCTCCAGAGTGAAAACTGGTTTAATTTGGGGTAGCAAGCAACCCATTAAACATTTCCAGGTGTGTGTGATTTTCTCAGATTTTACTGGATTTGACTGAATGTGAATAAATGTGCGAATGTTGTTCTCTCTCATTGATTGATTGGATATGTGACCTGTTAATTGAGGGCATTTCCATTATATCTGCCGAGTGGTCATCCGGCAATCTGGTGTGAGAATTGTAGAAGTTTTTTTTAAAAGTTTCTGTTGTTGTGGATGTTGTCTTAAAGCGGCTCTATGATGCTATGTCTAGTTTTCTTGTCATGTTTGCCGGAACCAGACCCAAAATGCCAGACAGAGACACAACCACAGAAGGTTTACAGGGGGGCAATAATTCTTTTAATTGCTCAAAAAAAAAAAAAAATTAAAAAAAAGTGAGCAACTTCACAAAAACACTAGGGAAAAATAATAAATTCTAACTCAGGAGCAATGCAGGCAGCAGTCCTGGGCAGCCACACACAACCAAGAGCTGTGCACCACTGACGACCATCTGGCAAAGACTGAGAGAGGCAGCCCTCCTTAAGTACTGGAGGGAGCGATGATGAGATGCAGGTGTGCTGACACGCCCAGGGCTGCTGCACAGCCTAAAACAAAGAGGGGAAAAAAAAGGAAAAACAAATTACCTCAGGAGCAAATACACAAACCATAAACAAAACCCTGACAGTACCCCCCCCTCAAGAACCGCCACCTGGCGGAGCACCAGGCGCACCCGGGCGATCCCTATAAAAAACCCTCAAAAGCCCAGGGTCCAAAATGAAACGCCGCGGGATCCAAGACCTCTCCTCCGGACCATAGCCCGCCCAGTCAACCAGGTACTGAAGGCCCCGCCCACGACGACGCACATCCAAAACCCTGTCAACAGTAAAAGCAGGGTGACCATCAACAACCCGGGGGGGTGGAGGGGGAACGGCCGGAGGGCTCAGAGGACATGAAGAAACAGGTTTCAGCAAGGATACATGAAAAGTGGGGTGCACAGACAAAGAACGGGGAAGCTTGAGACGTACAGCGGAAGGATTAACAACCCTGTCCACTTCAAAGGGACCAATATAACGGGGAGCCAGTTTACGAGACTCAACTTGGAGGGGAAGATCCTTGGATGATAACCAAACCTTCTGACCTGGCCGATACACTGGTGTGGGGGCACGATGACGGTCAGCCAAGCGTTTGTACCTGGTGTTTGTCCTTAACAGGGCATCCCGTGCCTGTTGCCACACTCGCCGACAGCGTTGGACGTGCTCCTGGACAGACGGGACTGCCACCTCCAGTTCTTGTGAAGGAAAAAGCGGAGGCTGGAACCCAAACATGCACATGAATGGTGACATACCAGTAGCAGAGGAGGAGAAGGAGTTGTGGGCATATTCAATCCAGGGAAGATGCTGGGACCAGGAGGCAGGATGTCGGGCACAAACACATCGAAGGGCTGTCTCAAGGCTCTGATTGGCCCGCTCTGTCTGGCCATTGGATTGAGGATGATATCCAGAAGAGAGACTGGCTGTTGCCCCCAATGCCCTACAGAATGCTCGCCAGACCTGAGATGAAAACTGGGGACCACGATCAGAGACAATATTTGTAGGGATACCATGGAGACGGAATACGTGGGTGACCAATAACTCTGCTGTTTCAAAGGCCGAAGGCAGTTTGGGTAAGGGGACGTAATGCACCCCCTTGGAAAAACGGTCAACAATGGTGAGGATTGTAGAGTGTCCTTGAGATACAGGAAGACCCGTGACAAAATCCACTGCAATGTGGGACCAAGGACGATGAGGTATAGGGAGCGGATGGAGCGGACCCGCAGGTGACTGATTGGAAGTCTTTCCTCTGGCACAGGTTGTACAAGCTGAAACAAACTCATGAGTGTCCTTACAGATGGATGGCCACCAAAAACGCTGACGGAGGAGCTCCAGAGTCCGGTGAATTCCAGGGTGACAGGCGATTTCAGAGCAATGAGCCCATTGCAGGACTTGGGATCTGAGAGGAGTTGGAACAAACAAGCGGTTATCAGGGACATTGTCAGGTGGAGGTTGTACCTGAGGAGCTTCCTGAATCCTTTGTTCCACCTCCCATAGGACAGCACCCAAAACACAGGAAGGAGGAAGTATTGTCTCAGATGGGGTGCTGGTTGGTTCATCTTCTGATTGACGAGAGAGTGCATCCGGCTTCACATTTCTGGATCCAGGTCTGTAGGTAAGAGTAAAGTTGAATCTGTCAAGAAACAAGGACCACCTGGCTTGTCGGGGGTTTAACCTCTTGGCTGACCGGAGGTAAGAGAGATTCTTATGGTCAGTCCAGACGATAAATGGGTGCTCCGCTCCCTCCAGCCAGTGACGCCACTCCCCCAATGCCAATACCACTGCTAGCAGTTCGCGGTTCCCAACGTCATAGTTGCGTTCTGCAGGTGACAAACGACGTGAAAAGTAGGCACAAGGGTGTATTCTGTCATCTTGAGCCGACCTTTGTGATAACACTGCTCCTACTCCTGAATCAGAGGCATCAACCTCAACGATGTATTGTTTGGTGGGGTCCGGGTGAGTGAGGACTGGAGCATTGGTAAATAATGTCTTTAGCGTAATAAAAGCCTTGTCTGCCTCGGGTGTCCATTTGAATCTCTGCAGTGTTGAAGTGAGTTGAGTGAGAGGTGCAGCCACCTTACTGTAGTCTCTGATGAAGCGTCTGTAAAAATTGGCAAATCCAAGGAACCTCTGAAGTTGCTTCCTGGACTCAGGGACTGGCCATTCCACCACAGCTCTGATCTTGGCAGGATCAGGAACCATCTCGCCCTCTTGTATAATGAAACCAAGAAAACTCACAGACTTTGAATGAAATTCGCATTTCTCCGCCTTCACAAAGAGGCCATTTTCTAGGAGGCGCTGGAGCACAAGTCTGACGTGACTCTGATGTTCCTCTAGTGATTGGGAGAAGATGAGGATGTCATCAAGATACACAAAAACAAATCTGTTCAGCATGTCCCGCAAAATGTCATTAACAAGGGCCTGGAAAACCGCAGGAGCATTTGTCAAGCCAAATGGCATAACAAGGTATTCAAAATGACCTAGTGGGGTGTTAAAGGCAGTTTTCCACTCGTCTCCTTCTTTGATCCTGACCAGGTGGTAGGCATTTCTCAAATCCAGTTTAGTAAACTGGGAGGCTTGGTGAAGAAAATGGAAGGCAGAATCAAGCAGTGGCAGGGGATATTTATTCTTGACTGTGATCTCATTCAAACCCCTGTAATCGATACATGGACGAAGAGTGCCGTCCTTCTTACCCACAAAAAAAGAAACCCGCACCAACAGGAGAGGAAGATGGGCGTATGATTCCAGCTGACAGGGAGTCCTTTATGTATGTCTCCATAGCCTCTCTTTCAGTACGAGAGAGGTTATAAAGTCTGCTGGAGGGTAGCTTGGCTCCAGGCAAAATATCAATCTTACAATCGTATGGACGATGGGGGGGTAAGGATAGTGCTCGTTCCTTGCTGAAAACAGTAGCAAGGTCATGGTAAATAGCAGGCACGGAGGAGAGGTCTGGTGGATCAGGCACCTTAGGCATTAGAACACCCTGGGGAGATAAAGCAGACTTCAGACAATGTACATGGCAGAATGTACTCCAACAAATTATAGTACCCTTTGACCAGTCCAAATGGGGATTATGTGTCTTTAACCAAGGGAGACCAAGGATGAGAGGGGAGTGGGGAGAATGAATGACCAAGAATTGGATCTCCTCTCGGTGATTACCTGAGGTTAACAGGGTTACTGGCTGGGTCTGATGAGTTACCCTAGCCAGAACTCTGCCATCAACTGCATAAATGGTTCGGGTCTCAGAGAGCTGCACCAAAGGAATGGAATGCTTTTTAACAATGGATTCATCAATGAAATTTTCATCTGCCCCAGAGTCAATAAAAGGTGAAAAAGGTATTGAAGCTTGACCAACTAATAAAACAGAGGTTAACTGGGTACGGTGACTGTAGACTAGAGGAGGATTTGAGATATGACCCATTCGGACTCCTCTTACCTCGAATGGGTCTAATCTTTTGACCGCAAAGGACAGTTCGGCAGTAGGTGACCAGGTTGACCACAGTAGAAGCAGAGTCTCTGTCGGAATCTCCTCTCTCGCTCAGCAGGGGTGAGCCCAGTTCGACCCAGCTGCATGGGTTCATCAAGCCAAGCCGGAGATGGAGCTGAACCTGGTAGCGTTGGGGATGATCCCACGGCAGCTGTAGGTAGAAGAGCTGGTTGTCGGGAAGGAGGAGGGCCAGAGCGAGCACCACGTTCCCGCCGCCTCTCCCTGAGGCGGTTATCCATTTTGGTGGCCAACTGCATGAGAGCTTGCAAAGAGCCACATTCGTCACGGAGAACTAGTTCATCACGGATTGAATCATTTAGACTCCTCAAAAAAACATCCTGAAGAGCAGTCTCCTCCCATCCGCTCTCTGCTGCCAGAGTTAAGAAGTCAATAGAAAAATCCGCTACTGACCTGGCACCCTGTTTTAGCGAAAGAAGTTGACTGGCAGCCTCTCGTCCACGAATAGGACGGTCGAATGCTCTCTTCATCTCAGAGGTGAAGAGATCAAATGATGAGCGAAGCGCTGGATTATGATCCCATATTGCAGTGGCCCAATTGGCAGCCCGCCCGGTCAGTAGACTGACTACAAAGGCGACCTTAGCTTGGTCAGTTGTATAGGTGGTTGGCTGAAGATTGAAGACAAGAGAGCACTGGAGAAGGAATCGACCACAAGAGCCTAGTTCACCATCATACCTCTCAGGTGTGGGAATATGGGGCTCCCGTGGATGGATCACTGGGACAGACACAGGAGTGGCGGTGTCTGCTGGTGGAGTCACAAAGGCCGACACGTGACTAGCGACCGTCCTTAGCTCTTGGCTTAAAGCAGATACACTGGAACCCAAAGTCTGTAAGGAAGCCATAATTTGATGGAGGGACTGGTCATGTTGGCCCACAAGCGCACCTTGTGCAGCCAACGCTTGTCGTAATGTCTCTGGACTGGCGGGGTCTTCTTGGCCAGATGGTTCTGTCATGTTTGCCGGAACCAGACCCAAAATGCCAGACAGAGACACAACCACAGAAGGTTTACAGGGGGGCAATAATTCTTTTAATTGCTCAAAAAAAAAAATAAAAAAAAGTGAGCAACTTCACAAAAACACTAGGGAAAAATAATAAATTCTAACTCAGGAGCAATGCAGGCAGCAGTCCTGGGCAGCCACACACAACCAAGAGCTGTGCACCACTGACGACCATCTGGCAAAGACTGAGAGAGGCAGCCCTCCTTAAGTACTGGAGGGAGCGATGATGAGATGCAGGTGTGCTGACACGCCCAGGGCTGCTGCACAGCCTAAAACAAAGAGGGGAAAAAAAAGGAAAAACAAATTACCTCAGGAGCAAATACACAAACCATAAACAAAACCCTGACATTTCTGAGCTTTCTACAGTGTTATAGTGTTGAAAACTCATCAGACATATAGGTGCCATCGTTTTTTTTATCACCTAAACACGTTTGAGTTTCCCAGCACTCTCTACTTCGGTTTCCATGGCAACGGAAAACGACCGGTTTTAGAAAGTTTTTTCTACTTCGAAATTTTAGT
Organism: Telmatherina bonti; assembly: GCF_933228915.1. Taxonomy (NCBI): domain Eukaryota; kingdom Metazoa; phylum Chordata; class Actinopteri; order Atheriniformes; family Telmatherinidae; genus Telmatherina; species Telmatherina bonti. The sequence goes on from NC_136625.1 coordinate 35,372,075, forward strand.
GACGTCCCGGGGGAGGGACTCAGAGAGCTTGGTCACCGTCTCCAGGTTGTGCACGTTTACAGGAAGAAAGCCACGCCCACCTTCACTGCTCAGTATAACTACTCCTTGCAGTTGACCAATCAGACGCAGGAGGCAGGACATGGGGCGGAGCTTTCTCTGTTTGTTTCTGGCAGAGGCTGATCTGAGAGGATCAATACAAAATTTTTTGTGAGATTGAGTTTGTGGAAAATGCTTGATTATTTCTTGCCCTTCTGGACTTGCATATTAAAATAAATTAGACTTAAATGTGCATGATAGAGGGCTGCACGGTGGCGCAGTGGTTAGCACTGTGGCCTCACAGCAAGAAGGTCACTGGTTCAATCCCTGGCTGGTTTGGTCAATGGCCTTTCTGTGTGGAGTTTGCATGTTCTCCCTGTGTATCCGTGGGTTCTCTCCAGGTACTCTGGCTTCCTCCCACCATCCAAAGACATGCATGATAGGTTAATTGGTCACTCTAAAATTGCCCCTAGGAGTGAGTGTGAGTGTGAGTGTGGTTGTTCGTCTCTCTGTGTGTGGCCCTGCAATGGACTGGCAAGCTGTCCAGGGTGTACCCTGCCTGTCACCCAGAGCCAGCTGGGATGGGCTCCAGCTTCCCCGCGACCCTGAATTGGAATAAGCAGTTCGGAAAATGAATGAATGAATGTGCATGATAGAGACACTTTAATATATTTTAATCATTATAATAATGCAAATAGGAAAAATTGTTGTTTCAAGATTTAAAGAACCACAAATCCTTCACATGATCATCAACACAGTTTTCCCAAAGTGTTTTGGGAAGAGAGTTTTCCCTCGGGGATATACTGTTAATTCATAGATTATGTTTTGCTCACTAAAATCTGAAATGTCTGTTATCTGAGCGAGACTCAGTATGTCCTTGACACACTGGGTACACTGGGTTTACAGGGAATCAAATCAAAGCTTCTGTTGCATTTTTGTCAGTTCAGATTGTAATAAGAGCATGTGTACCCACAGCTTCCCGTTATCTTCCTGTACTTGTCTGCTTGTCCTCTGAATGACACTCGCATGTTCCTGGTAAATTAAATCAGATGGGAACACAGCGTTCGCAGTGCGTCAGCTTGAATCTTGATGCTTTAAAGCATCTGGTCGCCCCTTAAGAGCAACACCAGCGCTGTGAGAAAGCCAAGTCGCAAGGAATAAAAATGCTGCAATGAGAGAAAAGTTAAAGAAACAGAAATGGTAGCAGGAAAATGGCTTCTTATGTCAGGTGTTTCCAGTGGAAACAGACAGCTGGGGCACTCAGATTAATCTATACAATTATTTACAGTGTTTTGTTGAAATTAGGAAATACTTGAGTGAGATAGTTTCTTCTACCTGACATCACCTTTGTCCTGTCCAGCATCACAAGCTGGATGACGTAAAGCAAATGAGGCTCTGATGTCATCAGCCCCAACCTCATTCTTTAGTTTTGCTCTTTACTTTTCAGTGTGTTAAATCTTGAATATTGATTACTTGACCTGATCAGGGTGGAAAAGGAGAGAAAGCAGGTCCCAATGAAGTTGGGAGTTTGCTTAAACATACATAAAAGAGGAACACAGTGATTTGTAAATCTGATATTTGACTGGAGTACGCTACAAAGAGAGCATGCCTTTGTTCAAACCATAGACCGTGTATAAAAGATGGATGGAGCCTCCGGCGGTTAAAATTGAGGCCTATGCAGAAGTGCATAAAACTGCAGTTCCCCCTTCATCCACTAGGGGCTCCAAAACAAGGCAAATCCCCATAGACTCCCATATTAAAACGATCAACTTCACAGCAGAAATAAACATGTTTACAGCAGAAATAAACATGTTTACAGCCTGGTTCAAAAATCCATTTTAGGTTTAATCGGTCAGGTTTACCTTCATGACAACTGTGGGGGGAGTGAATTTTTTTCTAACTTGCCTGTTTAAAAGTAATTTAATCTCGCAGTTAGGGGTGTGTCCTTTTGACTGACAGGTACCCGATCTCCTGCTTCAAGTAAGAAGAACGTAGAACAACCGCAGTTTTTAGCTGGTTCACAACATGACTTAGCTTTAGCCTGCTTACCTCTATGAGCTGGTTAGCTCCCGTTATCTCCAGGTTAGCTCGGTTAGCTCCTAGCTACAGAAAGCTCAGAGTTTGCTCGATGTAAATCATCCACCATGACGCTCACAGCCCCCCTCTCAGCTCCACCTCTTTGCCCATATTTGTATTTTCCGGGTGAGACGACACGCATGCCTCTGCCAAGATGGCGACGGTAGGAACCCCCCATCGAGCTTCAATTTAGCTCTTCAGAAACCTGACGTGACGTCACAGAGACTCTGTCCATCTTTTATTTACAGTCTATGGTTCAAACTGATAAACTTTATCGTTTGTTTGAAAATATTCATTCATGTTGAATTTGATGCCTTCAACACTTGGGTCACGTTTACATTGTGTTACATCACTTTTCCTTTCAGCAACATTCAACCAGCGTTTGGGAACCGAAGACACAACCAGCTGAAGCTTTGTCGGTGGAGTTCATTTTCATTCTTGCTTGATGTACAGCTTCAGTCGCCTAATAGTCCAGGCTCTTCATTGTCGCGTTTTGCACTTCATAATGAGCCATTTTCATTGGGAGAAAGGTCTGGTACAGGCCTGGACAGTCTGGTACCTGCCCTGTTTTACTGTTTGTCTGTGCCAGTAGAAGAGGAGAGAAGTCAGGTAGATGGGGAATATGTTTTCATTGGTTTCCTGTGAAGAAACACCAGCAGAGTTTAATAAACCTGGAAGACCAATAAATACCCCAGAAACACTTCAGACCACCGGGAAAATCTCCGGTATGCCAGATGGCCAGTTTGGCATAGTGTTTGGACCACTTTGGACTAAAATGACAATTTTCCTTTTGTACAACTTTGCCTTTGGTTGTTCCATAAGCAGAACATGACAATAAGTATTGTCCACAGTCCATGTCAAACCAGTAGAAACAGATTTTGTGTCTGTTGGCGTTGCTGTAGGTGTCTGACATCTCCGCTGAGACGTGTTTGACAGCTCCATCCAAAACCTTCCCACAGGTTCAGATGACCGGCTTATTTCAATGGAAATGTGTAGAAAAGTGAATTTGGGCACAGCATGGAGATCTTCATCATTCATCATCTGAGATACCAAAGAAGGATCTTTAAAATCTTAAACGGCGAAATGAGCTGGTTTAATTAAGCAGACAAAAATGCGATTAAAGCTGTTTTGAACCGCAGCTTGGGAAGATTAGAAAAACCTTTGGTGATCTCTAACTATTTTCTTTTCTTTAGCTTCAATGTAAAAAATTTTACTGGAATTTAACATCTAATCCGTGTTTAACAGAAAAATAGAATGAAAATAAACTCTCTGTCAGATACAAACATGCGTGAGGGCCATATGCTTAAATGACAAAAAGGATTTCTAAAATATAGCTCAAAAAAGACTGATGATGATGGTGATGATCAATTTTGATAACATCATTAGTATTTTTTGTAGTAATACCGATCTTAAGCTACTCTTAGTGTGACTTATCAGCAACGTTTCACATCTTTACACCAACATTTCATACATTTGCTCAGATGGTTTCTGTCTTTATTCGCCCTGTTTTCAGGCTCACTGACTTACCTGTCCTGTCTTGTGTCACACATGTTTTGGTATTGTTGCTGATTTTTGTTTTGTAAATAAAAACAAGGAAAAAAATGTGCCAGCTGCATCCTCTGTGACCACTTCCATCATACACATGACATGTCCAGCTTAAAACTGGGGTATGTAATCTTGCTCAGAGACGTTTTACTTTGGGTGAAGTGGTTCCTCGTCCTGATAGTGGTCTATACATTCTGTAATCATGAACAATAAGAAATATTGTTAGACCCCTCAGTTTACTATAAATCTGTGACCTATTCAAACCTTCGGACCGAATGGAAGTTGTTCATTTCTTATATTCCATGAGCTTCTTCTCCTGGCTCCCCTCATCCCCCTCCCGCAGCACATACCTGTTAACACACTATTTATATGCAGGGTGTGGCTAGGATGAAAATACAAAGTAGTGAAGAGGAAACTCGGAAGGAAAACATGGCTGAGAAAATGCAGGATGGATTTCCCCAACCCGGCTCGGTTTAGTTAAAGAGAAACAGAAAATCGTTGGTGGAAAAAAGCTGCAAATAAAAAAAAAAGCCTTGGATCACGCAAGGAGCAGAACCAGAGGGGGAGGAGCTAAGACAAGGTGCCACTTGCACATCTTGCTAGCTCTCCAACATTACCTACCCCAGATTAACAACATGCTTTGATGCTTCTCTTGGTTGTTGCTGCTGATATTTTGCTCTCTCCACAGACCACCTTAAGCAGCTGCTCACCGAACTACATGTTACTTGACAGACTGTGTTGCTTTTATCATGTCAGCTGGTTTTTAACAAAAATGAGAAGCTTGAGTCGGAAGTTTAACTTAAACTTAACAAAGTTATGTAATTAAATTACTGAATGAATGCAGTGGTAACCTGGTAAAGTTACTGACAAAATAACTTCTGGGAATAATCAAAGTTATTATTCAAAACTAGATCCAGTCATTTTTTCACTTTCAGGTCAGTTCTTGTGTGACGGGGTCAAATGCATGGGTTTTAAATGAAATTGTGTTATTGCATGTGTTATTAACTTGTTGCCGGCACTACTAACCCCAGGCCTAACGAGCTCACCCTTAATTGTTAAATGGGAACACCTGTGAGTGTCTGGACAGATTATTCAAAAGAGCAACAGGTGTGGCAGGAGAGACAGAGAGAGAAGGAAAACAAAAAGAGAAGCAGAAGAGGAGCAGGACAAGGAAGGGGATGGAGCACCTGGAAAATGGAAGGCGATGATGATGATGATGATGATGATGATGATGATGATGATGATGATGACGATGACGATGACGATGGCGGCGACGACGACGATGATGATGATGATGATGATGATGGCGACAACGACGACGACGATGATGATGGTGACGATGATGGCGACGACGACGATGATGATGGTGACGATGATGGCGACGATGATGATGATGATGATGATGGCGACGACGACGATGATGATGATGATGGCGACGACGACGATGATGATGATGACGATGATTATGGCGACGACGATGGTGACGATGATGGCGACGACGACGATGATGATGATGATGATGGCGACGACGACGACGACGATGATGATGATGATGGCGACGACGACGATGATGATGGTGACGATGATGGCGACGACGACGATGATGGCGACGACGACGATGATGATGATGATGGCGACGACGATGATGATGATGATGGCGGCGATGTCTACGCCGGCGATGACGATGCTGGTGATGATGGCGACGACGACGACGACGATGATGATGGTGACGATGATGGCGACGACGACGATGATGATGATGATGGCGACGACGATGATGATGATGATGGCGGCGATGTCTACGCCGGCGATGACGATGCTGGTGATGATGACGAGGAAGGGACCGCTGAGGGGCCAGTGATGACAGGTCCCACCGCGGCTTGGTGGTGGCGAGGCGGAGCCTGAAGAGCAGCAGCCGGTCTGGACCCTAAGGCGCAGCTTCTCAGTCCTGGGCCTACGGATACTCCTGGCCCAGGACCAAGCGTGAGTAAAAAGCTTAGTTTAGGGTCCAGGGGAGGAGGCTGGCTGCAGGGCCAGGTAGGAGGGTTGCCCTCTTAAGCGTGTAGACTGCCGTGTATGCTCCTCTCACCATGCTGGTGAACGGCTGACCCACAGATGGAGGGAGCACCAGTACAATAAGAGGGCTGGAGGATTAGCATGTCCACTTTGTGTGAATCACAGTATCACTCAGCATTACTGTCAAAGGAGCTGCTGGTTGGGAGGTGATGGGTTTCTGCTTGGAAGGGGCCGTGGCCAGGAGGTAACAGTACCAGATAGCCCAGGTTGCAGGATTTTCCTCTCATTGCTATGTTTTCCAGAAATGAATCATTATTCCCCCTGTCCCCTGCTTCTCGGGGATGGGGGGTTGGCCCTGCCGTGGGGGGGTTGGGCTGACCTGGACCTGCCGCCGCAGTGGGGGCGGGTCCGTGCCCTGGTGCCCGGCAGAGGGACCCGGGCCCAAGATAGTTGAGGATGGGGGGGTGCCTGTGTATATATGGGGTGTGTATGGAGGAGTGTAGTGGTACATGAATGTATGGGGGGTAGGGGTGCGTGTATGTGGGAGTGTGTTGAGGCATGTATGTGTGGGGGTGTATGTATGAGGGAGTGCGGTGGTGTATATGCGGGGTGTGTATAGAGGATTGTAGCGGTACATGAAGGTATAGGGGGTGAGGGGTGTGTGTATGCGGGAGTGTGTGAGGTGTGTTGGGGTGGAGGTTTAGGGGACTGTGATAGTACATGAGTGTGTGGGGTGTAGGAAGTGTGTGGTGGTTTATATGTGGGGGGTTTATGGGGAGTGTAGTGGAGCATGAGTTTGTGGGGGGTAGGGTTGTGTGTAAGGGGGAGTGTGTTAGGGCATGTAGGTGTGGGGGTGGAGGTTTTGGGGCGTGTGATAGTACATGATTGTGTGGGGGGTTGGGGTTGTGGATGAGGGAGTGGGTGGTGTGTGTGTGTGTGTGTGTGTGTGTGTGTGTGTGTGGGAAGGGGTAAGGGCTTGTGTGTGGATAATCTGGTGTTAAATGCATGGGAGATAGTGGTGTGTATATAGAGGAGTATTGAGATGCATGTGTATGGGGGGTAGTGGCCCGTGTGTAGGGGGGAGTGGGGGGGTGCATGTGTATGTAGGTGTATAGGGGGGTGAAGGGTCATGATTATGAAGGGGGTAGGACTTCAGTGAGAGAAGTGGGGAGTTGTGGTGGTTTGTTCTAGGGTAGGTAGAATGAGAAGGGGTGTTTTGTGATGGGCAGGGAGGTGAGTGGGATGTAGGAGGTGGACTAATCTTTTGGCCGTGTATCTGTTAGAATGGGTGTGTATGTGTATAGATGTATGTGTGGGTCTGTAGGTGTGCATGTGTGTGTAGATGTGTGTGTATACCAGGCTGATGGTGAGGGGGTGTGAATGTGTTGGTGTGTAAAGGAGAAGGGAATGCAACGTGTCTCTGGGTGGGGGCGTCTCCTAGGGGTGTGGGGGCGGTGGGCCCTTGGTCTGTCTCTCCCCCCCCACTTTTGCATGTGGTTCGTTGGTGCCTTCTGGGGCCGGTGGCGGCTCCTTTATTGGGGTTGCTGAGGGCCCTGGTTGTTGGGGCAGCTGCCCTTGGCCTGTCCTGGCCTTCGGGGGCCCCGGGAATGGGGGACGTGCCTCGTGCCGCAGGTGGCTCATCTTCTTGAGGGAGGCGCGCTTCCCTCGGGACCTAAATCCCCGGACTCCCGTCCTTCCCTTCTTCCACCACACACAGGCAGGGCGTTGGGAGGTGGACACGTTGATCTGGATGGTGAGAGAGGCCATCAAGGTGGTTTCGATCGCTGCACCCAGCATCGGTTCACCTCCCAGTTTTAATTACACTTAGTCAACATAACACAAAAAACACACACTGACACCACATGGACATATTTTGAGGGGCGGGCCATGCAGTGTGCGGTGGGCGGGGCTGCTTTGGTGGTCCCGCTCCCAACATGATGTGGTTACTTCTTCCCAATTTTAATTGCAAACAACACACACTTCACAATCATTCATAAGCTGGGAGGGAGGGGGTGACAATGGGGTCCTGCCACGCCCCTATTTCTGGGGCTGTGCCGGAGGAGTTTGGGCGGGGGAGTGGTGCTGTTCAGGGGGCCTGGGTCTGGGCTGGCCTGGCAGGGGTGGGACTGCTGCTGGCCCTGGGTGGTGCTGGATCGGCTGCATGTGTGGAGTGGTGGGGGGGCATTGACAGGGGTGGGGGGTAGTTGTGGGGCCCTGATCGGGGCCCTCCTATCCCCTGCTCCCCCGGGGGTATCTCACAGGGGACACGTTGGGAAAGAAAGGTGAGGGCGTGCATGAGCCAATGGATGAAGTGGTGACTGAATGTTAGGGTAGAGGGGGGGTGGGGGGATCAGGGTGAAAGAATTTAGGAAAGTGGATGGCCGCTGGGATAGGAGGAAGGGGGGGTGTATGCAGATGGGTGGGGGTGCGTATGTGGGGTTATGTTGGTGATACGGGGGAGTGATGGGGTGGGTGTACAATGAGGACTGTGAATGTGGATAGAGGGGTGTAGGGAGGTGTGTGTGTGTGTGTGTAGAGTGGGGTATGCGTGTATGGAAGAATGGGTGATTATAGAGGGAGCAGGGATGTGTGTGTGAGGGTGTGTGTGTGTATAAAGAACGGGGGTAGGAGAGTGTGAGTTTGAGCGTGTGTAAGAGAATGGGTGTATAGGGTGTGTTTAAGGAGGAAGTGTGGATGCGTGTGGGTGTGGGTGGGGGTAGGTGGGTGGGTGCATGTGTGTGTGTGTGTGTGTGTGTGTGTGTGTGTGTGTGTGCGTGTGTGTGTGTGTGTGTGCACATGTGTGTGCGTGTGTGCGTATGTGTGTGTGTTTGTGTGCGTGGGTGCGTGGAGGGTCTTGGTGCTCGGGGAGCGCTGCTGGTGCACTGGGGTGCGGCCTGGCTGCCGCTCGGTGGCGGTCTGGGGATCCCGGCCCTCCGTCGGTGTGGGCTGGGCCCTCTGCCTGCGGGGGTGGGGGGTTGCTTCCGGGCTCTTGGGGCCGTGGGGCAACCCAGGCCTGCAGGCTGCGCTTGATGAAACATGGCACCATGTCACATCCCTCAGCAGTTGTTCAAGGAGAAGATCACCATGGTTGGCAGGTCTGAGTTCCCACCAGGGCTGCTTGTCCTGAAGGGGAGAGGTTTCCCTTTACCCCCACCACAACCATGTTCCTCATTTCCTGAAGAAAACCGAAACTCCACGCATTCAGGAAAGTGACCGTCAAACCGCAGTGTCGTTGGAAGTGTCTTTTTATTTATATATTTGTGTAAATTCCCTTCACAACTACTGTCTGTACATTTGTGATACTTTCTGTCATGCTTTAAGGATGAACTCTCACTGCAAAGGTTTAAACAATCCAAAAAAAAAACCATCGACTAAGAAATGGTTGAGGAAGAGGACTGGTCACTGCTGTGGAGGAGTGAGCTGGTTTTAGTGGAGATGGTGGTGATTGTGGGCAGGTGTGTGTACATCAGGTTGACCAGGTGTCGCTGTGATCGAAGAGAGAGGATGAACTGAGTGAGGGCGAGTGGAGCCAGAAAGGCAGGGGGGTGACACTTTGTTTGGCTGTACCAGGGATCATCAACCCTGGTCCTGGAGGTCCACAGTGCTTTTTATTAGTTATTTTTTAAGTCATTACTGTTTTTATTCTATTTTTAAGTATTATTGTTAATTCTTACTCCGATGGACTGGCGAGCTGTTCAGGGTGTACCCTGCCTTTCGCCCAAAGACTGCTGGGATAGGCTCCATGTTATAGACATGATCCTCCTCCAAAGTACCTGAGTCAGACTGTTAAACTTTCTCATCAAGTTCTTTGCAGCCTGTTAACGAGCCTTTGTTTCATTCAGGTGTGTTAAAGTAGGGTTACCTATAAAACATGCAGGGCAGGGGGTCCTAAGGACCGGAATGGTGAAACACTGGGTTAGGATAATGAATGAATGAATGAATGAATGAATGTTAACTCTTATCTATGGGGTTATTATTATTATTATTATTATTATTATTATTATTATTATTTACATTTAAATTGTGTAATCTCATTTTAATGTTTATATTTTATAGTTTATATTTAGTTGCTTCCTACAATATCCCTGTTTTTATGTTTTATGTTTTCTCTTTTTTTGTTCTTTTCTCTTAACTTTTCATTAAGTCTGAGTATATCTTTTATTTTTCCAGAGTTTTACTTTCCCGACACAATTATGGGGTTGAGAAAGCGCCTCTTGAGACACACAGTAATATGTTTTCTAGGTTGTTAATTTGCTGGTTGAATAGATTTTTAATATAGAGGGATATGAGTGATATTTTTTTAATTTTTTGTCTATTATCCTTTTTTTTTTTTTTGCTTTTAATGCAAAGCACTTTGTGCTACATTTCCATTGTATGAAAGGTGCTTTATAAATAAAGATTGATTGATTGATGTTTCCCTGCTGCAACACACTTGGCTCAGATGAAATCAATCTGCTTGTTCTCAGGTTCTGCACAGCCTTTTATTGACCCATTAGTTCCAGTCCAGAGTGTTGCAGCAGGAAAACATCTAAAACCTGCAGGACTGTGAACCTCCAAGACCAGGGTCAGTGATCCTGGTCTACACAAACACCTTCACCATGAAAAATATTGTTTGCAGTACCTTCAGAAATTATATTAAAACCTGAATTTCTGAACCTGTTACAGCAGGAAAAATTACACAGCTGTCAGCAAACCCAGCACACCCCGTAAACTGGAAAAGCAGAAAGAGGGTTTGCTCATCGGAAGATTTCTGACGATTTTTTCTGCTGTTTATTTTTTTTATTTTTAAAGCTTTTAGCTGATAAACATGAACAAATAAACAAATCTAATGTAACACTCTAACAGAAATACCCACAGGAAAGGAAAACTATTTTCAAGATCACATGTTCTCTTCTAATCTTATATTTTTTCCTCCACAGGAGAGACAGTGAAGTTGGTTTGGGAGAATTTTCCGACTTTCCACACTTTGTGATCAGAACCATGTGTCCGCCACGTGGAGAGCTTGCTGGATTTGTTTAGGCTTAAGTTAAAAATATTTCACCCTTTCCCTGAGGACAAAAGGTGTAGGAATGAGACCAGATCCACAGCGTGTTGAGTAACTCCACATTGTTCTGTGTAGGAAATAGTTGACATTGTTTAATGGAAAGGTTTGATTTAAACTGATTAAATAAAACAGACAGACTTTTAACATCAATTTTTCATCAACACAATGATTCCTTCTGTTTATAATATCTCAGTTAAAGCAGTGAAAAGAAAACATCACTTGTTGGACCACTGATTGTTCTGAATATTATGTGGGCGTGAAAGAAATGATTACAAGTCAGAGAGAGTGTGTGTTTTAATGTTACACCCTTATTGCCCCACCTCACACATGTTGCTTCAGGTAGGGTGTGGCACGAGTTTGGAAAGCAAGGTTTTGAAATGCTTTGCCTCGAACGGGAGGAAGCCTGCAGGAAACTGTTGCAGAGAAACCTGACAGCATCTGTGTGTGTGTGTGTGTGTGTGTGTGTGTGTGTGTGTGTGTGTGTGTGTGTGTGTGTGTGTGTGTGTGTGTGAAAATGGAGGGGTAAAACCTACTGACATCAGACTGCATAATTAAGTAACTGAGTACAAGAATGATTTGAATCATCTTTATCTTTTTATCTTGATATTTTGGATTTATTCCCACCAGCTGCTTTATCAAGTCCATCAGTACCAGGTTGGACCCGTTTTTACTTCTGAACTGCCTTCATAGATTCATCAAGGTATTGGAAACGTTCCTCAGAGAGTTTCTCCATGTTGACATGAAGCAACACACAGTAGCTGCACATCACTATGAGAATCTCCCGTTCCACCTCATCATGATGAGAATCTCCCGTTCCACCTCATCATGATGAGAATCTCCCGTTCCACCTCATCACCATGAGAATCTCCCATTCCACCTCATCATGATGAGAATCTCCCGTTCCACTTCATCACCATGAGAATCTCCCGTTCCACCTCATCATGATGAGAATCTCCAGTTCCACCTCATCACCATGAGAATCTCCCGTTCCACCTCATCATGATGAGAATCTCCCGTTCCACCTCATCACCATGAGAAAATCCCGTTCCACCTCATCATGATGAGAATCTCCCGTTCCACCACATCACCATGAGAATCTCCCGTTCCACCTCATCATGATGAGAATCTGCCGTTCCACCTCATCATAATGAGAATCTCCCGTTCCACCACATCATGATGAGAATCTCCCGTTCCACCTCATCACCATGAGAATCTACCGTTCCACCTCATCATGATGAGAATCTCCCGTTCCACCTCATCATGTTGAGAATCTCCCGTTCCACCTCATCACCATGAGAATCTCCCGTTCCACCACATCATGATGAGAATCTGCCGTTCCACCTCATCATGATGAGAATCTCCCGTTCCACCTCATCATGTTGAGAATCTCCCGTTCCACCTCATCACCATGAGAATCTCCCGTTCCACCATATCATGATGAGAATCTCCCGTTCCACCTCATCATAAAGGGAATCTGCCGTTCCACCTCATCATGATGAGAATATTCCGTTCCACCTCATCATGATGAGAATCTGCCGTTCCACCTCATCATGATGAGAATCTCCCGTTCCACCTCATCACCATGAGAATCTCCCATTCCACCTCATCATGATGAGAATCTCCCCTTCCACCTCATCATGATGAGAATCTCCCGTTCCACCTCATCACCATTAGAATCTCCCCTTCCACCTCATCATGATGAGAATCTCCCGTTCCACCTCATCATGATGAGAATCTCCCGTTCCACCTCATCACCATGAGAATCTCCCGTTCCACCTCATCATGATGAAAATCTCCCGTTCCACCTCATCATGATGAGAATCTCCCGTTCCACCTCATCACCATGAGAGTCTCCCGTTCCACCTCATCATGATGAGAATCACCAGTTCCACCTCATCACCATGAGAATCTCCCGTTCCACCTCATCATGTTGAGAATCTCCCGTTCCACCTCATCATGATGAGAATCTCCCGTTCCACCTCATCACCATGAGAATCTCCCGTTCCACCTCATCATGATGAGAATCACCAGTTCCACCTCATCACCATGAGAATCTCCCGTTCCACCTCATCATGTTGAGAATCTCCCGTTCCACCTCATCATGATGAGAATCTCCCGTTCCACCTCATCACCATGAGAATCTCCCGTTCCACCTCATCATGATGAGAATCTCCCGTTCCACCACATCAACATGAGAATCTCCCGTTCCACCTCATCATGATGAGAATCTCCCGTTCCACCTCATCACCATGAGAATCTTCCGTTCCACCACATCACCATGAGAATCTACCGTTCCACCTCATCATGATGAGAATCTCCCGTTCCATCTCATCATGTTGAGAATCTCCCGTTCCACCTCATCACCATGAGAATCTCCCGTTCCACCTCATCATGATGAGAATCTGCCGTTCCACCTCATCATGATGAGAATCTCCCGTTCCACCACATCATGATGAGAATCTCCCGTTCCACCACATCATGATGAGAATCTCCCGTTCCACCTCATCACCATGAGAATCTCCCGTTCCACCTCATCATGATGAGAATCTGCCGTTCCACCTCATCATGATGAGAATCTCCCGTTCCACCTCATCATGTTGAGAATCTCCCGTTCCACCTCATCACCATGAGAATCTCCCGTTCCACCACATCATGATGAGAATCTGCCGTTCCACCTCATCATGATGAGAATCTGCCGTTCCACCTCATCATGATGAGAATCTCCCATTCCACCTCATCACCATGAGAATCTCCCGTTCCACCCCATCACGATGAGAATCTCCCGTTCCACCTCATCATGATGAGAATCTGCCGTTCCACCTCATCACCATGAGAATCTCCCGTTCCACCTCATCACCATGAGAATCTCCCATTCCACCTCATCATGATGAGAATCTCCCGTTCCACCTCATCACCATGAGAATCTCCCGTTCCACCACATCATGATGAGAATCTGCCGTTCCACCTCATCATGATGAGAATCTGCCGTTCCACCTCATCATGATGAGAATCTCCCGTTCCACCTCATCATGATGACAATCTCCCCTTCCACCTCATCATGATGAGAATCTGCCGTTCCACCTCATCATGATGAGAATCTCCCGTTCCACCTCATCACCATGAGAATCTCCCGTTCCACCTCATCATGATGAGAATCTCCCCTTCCACCTCATCATGATGAGAATCTCCCGTTCCACCTCATCATGATGAGAATCTCCCGTTCCACTTCATCACCATGAGAATCTCCCGTTCCACCTCATCACCATGAGAATCTCCCGTTCCACCTCATCACCATGAGAATCTCCCATTCCACCTCATCATGATGAGAATCTCCCGTTCCACCACATCACCATGAGAATCTCCCGTTCCACCTCATCATGATGAGAATCTCCCGTTCCACCACATCA
>NC_136625.1:35396198-35476198 GCF_933228915.1 Telmatherina bonti
TCAGGTTTACCTTCATGACAACTGTGGGGGGAGTGATTTTTTTTTATATATATATATATAGCTAAACTGTTTATAAGTAATTTCATGAATGAAATTAAATGAAATGAAATGAAATGAGAAATACTTTGTTTATCCCCAAAGGGAAATTCAATATTGTAGTATATACTAATTAATTTGAGGAGGTCTTGTTCCGGAGGCTGATGGCTGCTGGCAGGAATGATCTGTATCTTTCAGTCTTACATCGGACCTGAAGAAGCCTCTCACTGAACACACTTTGTTGTTTTATCACTGTGTTGTGCAGAGGGTGTGAAGAATCCTCCATCATCTTCATCAGCTTGTGCAGCATTCTTCTTTGGACAATCAGCTCCAGCGGCTCCAGAGTTACTCCAAGCACAGAAGCAGCTTTCTGGATCAGTTTGTTGATTCTCTTCAAGTCTTAATATCAAAATAATTAGGGATGTGTCGTTTTGATTGACAGGTACTTGACATCCCGCTGCAAGAAGGCAAAATGTAAAAGAACAGCGGTTTTTAGCTGGTTAACAACGTGACTTAGCTTTAGCCCGCTTACCTCCGTTAGCTGGTTAGTTCCTGTTAGCTCCTGTTAGCTCCAGGTTAGCTTAGTGAGCTCCTGGCAAGTTGGAGTACAATAGACATCAATCATCCACACACACGCTCACACAGCCCCCTTCTTAGCTCTACTTCTTTCCCCCCTTTTTTTTTTTTGTTTGTTTACATTTTTTTTTCTTTTTGTATTGACGGCACACGTGATGCTGCCAAGATGGCAACCATGGTTAACGCCCACCGAGCTTCAATTCATCTAAAAACATACGGGTGACGTTATGAAGGCTCCTTCCATCTTTTACACAGTCTATGATCATAGCTGAGTATGGAGACATTGTCTCTGCAAAGGCCAAAGCAACGACCAAATTTACCCGGTGGTCAAATAGGGCTTGATTTCCCGGCTCCTGAACCCTGACTCCTGAGGGTTGGTCTTCACCAGTGAGACTTGCCCTGTTAGCTGATTGGTTAGCTTTGTGGTGCCACTTCCTGTTTGTTCTTCAGGGTTCTGGGTATGCTGGGGTTATTTGGAAGCGTTTGATCAGTCTGGGTTAAATTGAATTGAGATTTCTCTGAAGTCTTTGTTAATAAAATTGCTTGTTTGTTTAAATACTGATTCTATGTTTATTCTTACTTACTCCTGTAACACCAACTATGATACACATAAGCAGAACAAAATGACTAATTTCAGAACATAAAACTCAGGTGAGCCAGGTGACCTCAGATTCTAATCCTACAGAGCCCAGCATGATATAAAACTTACTGTTTCCAAGACATTTTGCTTCAATTTATGGTAAAATTGTTGCTCAAATTCTGTTGGACACAATCTGACACTTGTCTTCCATCCATGCATTTTCTGTGGCGTATTCAGAGTCACGTCGCGGGGGCAGCAGTCCTCACTTCCCTCTCTCAGGCTACATTTAGGCGGGATCCGGAGGCGTTTAAAGGCCAGCTGAGATGTATAGTCCCACCAGCATGTCCTGGGTCTTCCCTGGGGTCTCCTCCCGTAGCAACATGCCTGAAACACCTCACCAGGGAGGCGTCCAGGAGTCCGAACTGCCTCATCTGGCTCTTCTCGATGCAGAGGAGCAGCAGCTCTTCTCTGAGTCCCTCCCAGGCTTCTCACCATATCTCTAAGGGAGATCGGGTTATGGTTACCCATGCAGCCAGCGGAGGAAACTCATTTCACCTGTATGCATGATCTCGTTCTTTCGGTCACGACATACAGCTTGTGATCACAGGTGAAGATGAGAAGGTAGATTGAGAGCTTTGCCTTCTGGAAATCACTCAAACTGATACTGGCCTGGTCTTCTGACCCCCAATAGATACCAGGAAGTAGAATATTACGCTGTAATTACAATGACGTCACATGTTGATCTATTTCTATCTTCATCACCAACCACTTATTTACTGCCTGATTAAGTGTTTCTTGGTTAAACAGTGATTTGAACCTCTTTTTAAAATGTTTCATGTTTTTTAAACTCACACATTTTAGTTATGCATCAAACACTCTCCATCATAACATAATGAGAATTTTATTTAACATGATACAAAAGAAATAATGCTGACATCTAAAACTAGCAAAGCAACAAAAGTAAACAAAACTGTGGCATTATTTAATGAAATTCATGAACAGATATTTAAGGTAAAGTCATTCAGATATATACTGAAACTGTTCTTTATTTAATATAAAATGTTTGGGCCAAATAAGGGCTACTTTTGGCAGAGTTGTGTCACTTATAAGTGCTTTGGGCCACTTTGTTCCAGATGTTCGTGAATTAATTCGTGAATTGGATGTGAATTAAGAAACTTATATAGATATTTCCCAGATACTATCATAATGCTGTAAGTCGAGGCCAAAATTTGGGTCAAACATTAAAGAACATTTGTGTCATATTTGGTCCAAACATGTTTTGCTGTCGGAATATTCAGTTTATAAGTAAAATAGTCATAATTTACTCTTTGATTGGCATCTATCTTACCACAGTGCTGTCTTAACCCATTTAAAAACCAGTTTTAATATTGATTATAATGTCTTTTGTTTTGGTCCTGTGTTTAACTGCCACAGATACCAACATATTGCAAAACTTTAGACAAACTCAGCAGCTCTTCACAGGTAGAAGCAGCAGGATAAGACACGCTCCTACACTTGATCCCTGCCACCAGGCATACTGTTCATCGGGTAACGCGGAGCTTTCTGGGAACCACCGCTGGAACAGTTGCAGCAAAGCAAGCCCCCGCCTATAAGGACCAGACAGGCAGCCCCCCATCCAACGTACAAGGCACTCCCAAATTCATACCTGCAGACAGGAGGCCTGATTATGACATCTATGTACACAGTCACACAGATAATCATAAGCCATTTATCCTACTAATAAGCCTAATAATTAAATAATCACCAAACTCTTGTAAAGAATAACAACAGATATTATTTTAAATTAAAATTTCATACAAAGTTTGATAGAAAAAAGGGCATAAAGTCAGTTAATTCTGTTCAATGATATGCAAATATCTCCTGTCAGTTACATCCAAAAGAGATGATTATGATTTTTACCAGATTTTTTCACTAGTTTAACAGCATTATAAGTCTGCATGTTGAAGCATAATCTTATCATATCTGCATCCAGTAAGATGCATCTTTTTCTGAAGGCATGTCATGCCTTTTTGTATGCTAAGATACCATCTTGACAAGACTGTGCTCCCTTTATCACCACTGAAAACCATTGTTGCTAAGTTAGATTTTATTTTGCTTGGATGAAAATGGTCCACTTTAGTGACGAAGGAATGTGATAAAGAACGTAAATGTACCACTAAACCAACCCAGTTTCTGGCAATTAAGCATCCAGTTTTGATCTTTGGCTTTGTCCCATGTGCACAGAGATTCCTCCTAATTCTATACATCCTTTGATATTAAACACCGTAGATATTGATGTTTTTACAGTGAAGGTAATTTTCTAAAACCATTTTAGACTCAGTTTGTCTCAGATTGGTGAACTTCTGTCCATCTTTTCATCTGAGAAACTCTGCTTCTATTAACTGCAGGATATTTTCTCCCCGTCACAGATCACGTGACTACCAGCTATCACTACGGCAACCATGAGGCATTGTTTAAAATCCAGTCCAAACTACAAAAAAAAAAAAAAAAAAAAAAAAAAAAAAAAAAATTCTTATATTTTATTTGATTCTTTCTTTGTTCCATAGGTATTCAACAAATAAGGACATGAAATGAATGATTTATAGTTTCTTCTTAACCTGCTTTGACGTACGTGTCACTGGCGCCACTTTGAGCTATTGCCCACAATGCATTGTGGTCTATATCGACCCATCTTGTGTCCATCGATGCTTTTCGAGATGCATTGTTAGTAAAGTTGGGTGCGCTACTTTTTCCTCTCTTTTTGTTTTCAGGGTGGATAAGAACTTGTTTTTTCTTTAGTTTGGACTCCAGATATCACTTAGTTCATCGCTTTTGTATTTTGGTTCATTTCATCGCCTCATATCTTGGAAAATGTAGCAACCAGAGCCAGGTAGTTGAACGTAGCCTACAGATGGAAGCAGTTAGCACAGCTTGATAGTTAAAAACAATAGCGATAGATGGATAGACGTGTAGGTCGAGTTGGACTGGATTTAAGTTTACAGGGTTGATGGCACCAAAAGTGACGGAAAGTTTTGAAGACAAGGTAGTTGAAAAAATAAAAAATGACCCATATCTTCATGATGTGCCAGTGCCACACACTAACTTCCTTGTCATGTTTACTTCCTGTTACACTCTACATGACTGCCCAAGTCTGGACCTCAAGATCTACAATCCTGCAGCTTTTAGATGCATCCCTTCTCCAACATGTCAGAATCAAACAGCTGAATTCACTCTATGTCATGCCATCCAGCTCTGCAGAGGCTTCATAATGAGACATTCGATTCAGGTGTGTTGCATCTAAAAGCTGCAGAATGGTAGATCTGGAGGACCGTACTTGGGCTTCCCTGCTCTAGAAATTCAGCAACTTTACCTGGTCTGACTTCTCTGTCTTAGAGTTGGTGATTAGCTTGGTACACAAGCAAGAAGGTGTGTGAATGTGAGGGGTGAAAACTAAGCATATTCCCAGCATAATGGGTGAGAATGACCTCCTCACCTGGCATTAGTTGGAGTGAAGGGGTTGTAAAAGTCCTGTGCTATTCTATGGCCATACCAAGATGTTCCCACAAGAGCCAGCAGACCTGGGAAACCACGAGCAGAAAAAGGATTAAACACATTATTTTGTGTCATCTTCACATATTTTTCTATAGGAGAATGAAAACATTCAACACAACTTGTGGATGAATGAGGGGAAAGCGAGAGAAAAGAAGTAAATCTGATACATTTCAGTGTATAAAATCCAGACTGGGAGGATCGTAGGTGTGCATCAAGTCTCACCTCCAAGAATGAAGATAATCCCTCCAGCCAGAGCCACTTTGTCTTTCTGTAGTGGTTGTTCGGCCATGCATGTGGTGCACCTCATGCCCACAGTTGCCACTAGCATGGAGATAAAATTTAACAAGACGGAAGCACACATCAGTCCACGTGTGCCCTGCACGAGCCCTAAAGACACAGACATGGCAGAGAAAATCTGTTAATCGCTTTGAATTAAAAAGGATTTTGGCCCGAGACCACAGGAACTTCTTTCTAACAGATTTCTCTCTCAGACTGCAGGGTTACCAGTGTTCCCAGTAGGTTCTAAAAGCACAGTGGGGGGCAGAACCTTCAGGTATCAGACCCCTCTCCCAGACCCCTTTAAGACCGGTGATCCTCACTGTTAACTCAACAAGAGCCACACTCAATATACTAAGACAAGAGGAGAGCCGCCACCACAACCCCCCCGCCTACCCACAAAAAACGTTCCCAGGTTACGTATCCTGCTACGTTGCCAAATCAGTAACATTCAGCTTTTCAGCAAGGAATGGTTATCCTAAATAACGGCGTAATGTCATTCTTATGCAACAGTATATGGTGAAAATACAATAATGCCTCCAGAATGTGGGCGTTTCTGTTTCATTATATTTACTGAGCTAACGACGGAGCAGCTCTTTGGCGGAGTTCGGTGCAGCTGAAATCAGCCAAACCTGGCAACTCTGACAGGTTTCAGTGAGCGCCATTAGGACAGCAAAGTTTCTGCAAGCAGCCTGCAGCTCTTGTTTGTGGAGAGAACTGCACCGTTGAGGATCATTATGACTTGTTTAGATGCATTTTCAGAAAGCCAGAGTCAGTGAGCCCTATGGGATGAGGAACACGGTTCTAGACCATTAATCTTCAAATTCTCCTCTTTGATCAAGCTGTTAGTCAGGACTTCGGTGACACTTAGCCATCTATATGCTATAAGCTAAGTCTGCTAGATGTCCCATAATGCACTGAGCTCCATCCTGCACCTCTCTCTTTGCTGTTTATACTCCATGTTTAGATATATGACATTGCTGTCATATAGTTTCCCGTAACCAAGGAAAACTTGTTTCCCTGGGTCTTCTGATCTCATGTAAATGCTCATGTGTGAGCGCCTCTAGCATTTAAGTCAATATTGCATCTCACACTTGTGACATGCTACCTCGCATCAACACGAGCAGGCTGCATCTCAAAACAAACGTCAGGATGGAAACCATGATGCACATGTGGGCGTGTTGCTAACATCAGGTGTAACCCAGCCTTTAGAGTTAAGGTGCTTCTTGACCTCCTCTTTTCTGACCTGTCCACCTCCAGGCTGGTGTTGCTGTCCTTCCTGGTTTTGGCTCTGATGGAGGTTTTTGTTCCTGTTAAAAGCAAATTTTCCTCTCTACCATCGCCGCATGCAGCTCAGGGTGAAGAATTTAGTGAAGTGAATCATTTGATGCAATCCATTGGTTTCCTTAGCTTGGTTTTTATTTTTCATTATTTGTTTTTTATGAACACAGGTATTATAAAGACAGACTTATATGAATCATATAATTGTTTAATTAGATTATAACTGATTGAATTGGACTCTCTGAAGATTACTTTGCAATGAAGATCTGAACAAATAAACCTAAATAACTGTTACAATATTAAATAAATCTCTATAGAAATAAAGTTTAAATCAAATCTAAACAAAGGAAATGAAAACTAAAAGATAAAGTGAGTGTTCCTTTGTGCTTTAAACTCAGCATTTTCAGTCGAAACTAAACAGAAACATTCAGCTCGAGTCACATCCGGATGATGTTTGTACAACATCCCTTCATGGATTCATATGATGAGGAGGATTTAGATCCTAAAAAACTTCCAATATGACAAAATTAACAAAAAAAATACTGATAAAGTATATAAGAATGTGAAATCGGACATCTTGTGTGCAGTTTTGGTCGGTCTATCCTTGTTTGAAAGGCTGCTGGTATTTGCCTAACATGCCTCAGCATGCCAGAGGTCTGAGAAGAAGAAAAGGATTCTCTTGAAAACATCTTGTTGGTGTTGAACGGGTCTAGAAATCCACATTTTAGCTGTTTTATGGTCAGTCAAATTAAAAAAAAAAAAAAAAAAAAAAAAAATATATATATATATATATATATATATATATATATATATATATATATATATATATATATATATATATATACGTGTGTGTGTGCGTGTGCGTGTGTGTGTGTGTATGTAAATTTACACATATATAAACATCCCTGGTGTTTTTAAAAACACAATATATAGAACAATACCTGGCAGCTGGAGGAGTGAATCATAGACTTTGCACTGAATTTGTCCAGTGCTTTGTGAGGCGCAGGTCTTCCAGAGGCCCTCGTACATTGCCTGAGCTGTGATGATGTTGTCCCCCGCATAGGATGAAGCTTTCCACTCCACCATGACTGTGGATGCTATAGTGCCGATGAAACCCAGGAAGGCCAGCGTAAAGCCTAGAAGTTGGACTCCTGCATTTGCCATTTTTCAGCTCCTGTAGTTGAAGAAAGTTTATGAAAACAAGTGGTTGGCGTTCTCCCTGGTGGATATTCCTCTGTGGATTGTCTCCCAGAGAAGGTGTCTACTTGTGCATCCTAAAGGAAAAAGCTGGAGGAAAGGGAGTGCCCTGGAATGCGTCACCTGTGACAGAGCGCAGAAGGAAAAGGGGGACATCTTGTGGGGGTGAACACCCACTGCACTTAACCCAGTTCTTTGCAACAAATATTGTGGTACACATTCTTTGTATTTTAACCTAAAATACAATTTGGAGAAAAAAAAAGCACCACATGTCAACACTAGAGTCCAACTGGACTCCAGAAGTCCACCAGCACCTTCCTATGATGTCCTCTACTGTCTGATTTCATGCTTGTGTTGTTCTCACTCTCATATGTAACTCGTTCTGGATAAAAACCTCTGAAATGACTGTAGAATAGAATAGAATAGAATAGAATAGAATAGAATAGAATAGAATAGAATAGAACATGCATCAATTACCTAATTAAAATAAACCATAATAATGCACAAATTATTTGTGAACCTCCTAATAACTGAGCATAACACACTGAAATGGTTCAAAAAGCATCACATAAAGCAAAATGGTAGTGGTACCTTAGGTAACACAGGTAGGAGATGGTTCCTGCCGGTAGTCATCACACTCTGCCAGACGACAATGACTCCAGGTAGAGGCGGAAAAACAGGCAGAAGGGTCAAGGTCATAGTCGCATCTCAAAAAAAAGTTGATACTTTAGAACAGAGGACCTCGAGGGATACAATCATCTAGGTTTTCCATGTATCCCTGCTGCAACACACCTGACTCAAATTAACCAGTCATTGGGCAGAACTTCCCTGGCTGTGTTAAACAGGTGTGTTGGAGCAGGGATACATTGTAAACCTGCAGGACAGCGGCCCTCGAGGATGAGCTTTGGGCACCCCTGATTTAGAAATTCAGGAAGATATTGGAAGGGAAAAGAAATCCTTTAATTGTACCATGTAAATATACTAAAACATGGCTTTAAGGCCCCCATCCTCGCATCTGAGCTTTAATGGTAGATTTAGTGAAGGTCGTAGAATATGCTGGATGGCTTCATCATAAATTAACTTCATTGTGAGAAAAATGTAATAAAAAAAAATCTTGTACTGCGATCATACATTTACATTGTGGTGACACTTACCTACTGTCTGTTTTCCAAAAGTTAAGTACCTCAGAAATCAGCAGCTTTTAGCAAAATGTCGGTGATTTTATTTTAAGGTGCATTGTGTAAAAATAAGATCAAAGATCAGTAAAAGATAAATGTAGCAAACTAATTCATTCATTATCCTAACCGCTTAGTCCAATCAATAATATAATTACTATGATAACATTTTTATTCTCCTATAGCAATGTTTCTCAATTCCGGTCCTCAGACCTCCCCCCCCCCCCCCCCCCCCCCCCCCGCCCTGCATGTTTAATAGGCAACCCTACTATAACACATCTGAATGACATAAAGGCTTGTTAACAGGCTGCATAGAGCTTTAACTGGACGTTCAGTAATCTGACTCCCGTGCTTTGGAGGAGGAACATGTCTAAAACATGCAGGGCAGGGGGGGTTGGGGGGGGGCTGAGGACCAGATTTGAGAAACACTGGACTAGAACGAGCCATTTTTATCTACCAGTTTGCATTTGTGCCTGCAAAGGGCAAGGATGTTATTCTTTATGTCTGTCACTAGGGGGTACAGTCACAGGGGGTCTGGAGGTTTGTGTGTGTGTGTGTGTGTGTGTGTGTGTGTGTGTGTGTGTGTGTGTGTGTGTGTGTGTTTGTATGTTTCTGAAGCTGAGTGATTGCCTAATTAGTATCACCTGCATCTGCCTTTGGCTTGTTGTTGCTTGGTACGTAGAGAGGGTGAGGTAGGGAACAATGTTTTCTGTTGACCGCAGAGTTTATCATCAGAGGTTCAACGATTCCAAATTCAAATGTATGACAGAGTGAATCTTCAACAAAGAGGGTAAAATAATAAACACCCTGAACTCCATCAAGACTCATGCTCTTCCTTGGGTTCAGCGCGTCTGACAGAATCAAGCGGCAACCTCCGGTGGTTAAAAGTAAAGCCTATGCATAAAACTGCAGTTCCCCCTTCATCCACTAGGGGCTGCAGAACAGAGTGAACACCCATAGACTCCCATGTTAAAAAGACCAACTTCACAGCAGAAATAAACATGTTTACAGCCTGGTTCAAAAATCCATTTTAGGTTTAATAGGTCAGGTTTACCTTCATGACAACTGTGGGGGAGTGAATCTTTTCCTAACTCGCCCATTTAAAAGTAATTTAATCTCGAAATTCAGCATTACTTGGGGCGTGTCCTTTTGATTGACAGGTACCTGACATCCCGCTTAGAGAAAGAGGAATATAGAGCAACTTTGGTCTTTAGCTTGCAACCGCTGATCTATCAGTCAATACTCCTTCTATGATCGGTTGATTCTATACAGCAGTGACATGGTCACTCAAGATGTGGGAATACTCTCAATTTTTGGCCCTGTTTTTTTAAAAACACGATAAAAAGTATTCCTGAAAAAAGCTGATAAAAGTGACATGTAAGACTACTCTGTATAGTTTACCCCAAAAATCCATCAGTATATCTGCTCATTGTCACATAAGTTCTGCTCTTTGGTTTCAGGGAGGAATGACTAAACCAGTACTGGCACACAGACTGGTGAGAGACAGGCTCATAGACATACATACATATATCTTTATTATGTCTATGTTCAGGCTAAAGTTACTGCAGCTGATGGCTAACTGCACCAGTGTAGCATACTGGTAACCTTAGCTGCGCTGCTGGGGGACGTAGCTACATGCGTAGGAACGTTCGTAACTGGAAAAGCAGCATCACAGGGGGGTTAGAGGTGTGTATACTCAATGTAGACTGAAAAAGAAGTGGCTGTACTCTGTATATATACTACTATATATATCTGTTTAGTTGATGGTAAAGTAATGATTAACTACTCATTTTGAGCTCTTACTTTACTTCAGGGGCCACAAAAGGCTTCGGTACTGATTGGTTAATGGTAAAGTAATGATTAACTACTCATTAGAAATCCTCTTTCTACTTGAGTTTTTGCTGATCAGGAGAAAAAAATATTTTAAAAGGAACTGGTGCAGATTTCGGTTCTGTTATTAACTTGGTACATCTGAACCTGGGACCAGAAAAAAGGTAAGGTACTCATCAAATATGAACGCATGAAGAATTGGATGATTACTTTTGGTTTAGAAAGTTTATTTGAACATAATGAAATCCAAAAACAAGAAAAAAACAGAAATGAAAGATGATAAAATGTTCAAAAGAAGAAGCATAAGCCCACCCCAATGAATCAGTTGTCTCTGATCATGTTTTACAGTACTTTTAAAGCTAAAGAAAAATAGTCATGACTAACTAATATCATTATCAGTAATATCTACTCAATCAGATGTGACGGGAATACAAAGCTTAAGTAATCATTAATGAATCATTAGTCCCTGATCGGGTTTTTGTCTTTTTTTATGATTAACTGATCATTATGTCATCATCCACTAATCCATACCTAATCAATCAGATGTGATGGGAATACGAAACTTCGTTAATCATTATTGAATCATTAGTCCCTTAATCGTAGTTCCTGAGTAACGAAGCAAATTTTGTGACCCGTGTTGTAAACTGTTACCTCTCTTTGTTTTGTTTTATTTAATTTAATTTGTGTTGTTTTATTTGACCGTGCATGTTCATGAACATCTATAGCAACCGATACAAACGTGCCAGATTAGCCAACAAGCTAATTTGAAAATGAAATGAAAATGAAAAATACTTTATTAATCCCTAAATGGAAATTCAATATTGTAGTATATACTAATTAATTTGAGGAGGGGGGCTGCACGGTGGCGCAGTGGTTAGCACTGTGGCCTCACAGCAAGAAGGTCGCTGGTTTGATCCATGGCTGGTTTGGTCAGTGGCCTTTCTGTGTGGAGTTTGCATGTTCTCCCCGTGTATGCGTGGGTTCTCTCTGGGTACTCCGGCTTCCTCCCACCATCCAAAGACATGCATGATAGGTTAATTGGTCACTCTAAATTGCCCCTAGGAGTGAGTGTGAGTGTGAGTGGTTGTTCGTCTCTCTGTGTGTGGCCCTGCGATGGACTGGCGAGCTGTCCAGGGTGTACCCTGCCTGTTGCCCAAAGCCGGCTGGGATAGGCTCCAGCTTCCCCGCGACCCTGAATTGGAATAAGCGGTTCGGAATGAATGAATGAATGAATGAATTTGAGGGGTCTTGTTCCGGAGGCTGATGGCTGCTGGCAGGAATGATCTTCTGTATCTTTCAGTCTTACATCAGACCTGAAGAAGCCTCTCACTGAACACACTTTGTTGTTTCATCACTGTGTTGTGGAGAGGGTGTGAAGAATCCTCCATCATCTTCATCAGCTTGTGCAGCATTCTTCTTTGGACAATCAGCTCCAGCGGCTCCAGAGTTACTCCAAGCACAGAAGCAGCTTTCTTGATCAGTTTGTTGATTCTCTTCAAGTCTCTGGTTCTGATGCTACTACCCCAGCAGATGCTGCAAAGCTGACTGCACTCTCCACAACAGACCTATAGAAGATATGCAACATCTTGCTGCAGACGTTAAACCATCTCAGCTTCCTTAAGAAGTACAGTCTGCTCTGACCTTTCTTATAGATGTAGTCAGTGTTGCATTTCCAGTCCAGTTTGTTGTCCAGCTGAACTCCAAGATACTTGTATTCCTCCACCACCTCCACCTCCTCTCCCAGGATGGAAACAGTGCTTTGTTTATTCTTCTTCCTCCTGAAGTCAACAATCATCTCTGTTGTTTTGCTGCTATTTAATATGAGATTTGCCTTCGTAATACTTTTAGTGAGCAGTTCTCATTTTGGCTCAAACAGCTGTCCCTTTCTTTCACAGGGAACTTTGTTGTTGTGAGCGAATCAGGTCGAAAGTTGGCCCCTGTCCAAAGGTTCTGGTCTTTCCTAATTCCGCCTCGTTGTTTGCAGAGTGCGTCGGCTGCCATGTGGATCAACACTGACATTTTTTTCTGCTGTTGGATCCCTGTAACACACAGGTAAGTAGGATAGCTCCTTCATTAGTTTATTAGTAGTTATGAAAATCATTTTGACATATTTGTCTTTTAACAGTGAAAATGGGAAGAGAAGCAGCTGTCGCTGTCCTGCTGCTGCTTGTGTCCCACAGAGGAAGCAGTGAATGGGAAGCCCTTTGTCCATACAGATGCCAGTGTTTCACTCCACTTCAGGTGTTGTGTTCTGATGAGAGGATGTCAACTTTACCCAGGAACATGTCTAAACAAGTTAAGGAGGTCATTATAATGACAACACCTGTGTCGTACCTGTTCGCCAACACGTTACAGGAGAGCCCACAAGTCGCCAAGTTAATATTTGTAAATAACATACTGCGAAGCATCCACTCAAAGGCGTTTGAGAGTTTGACTGAGCTGCAGGAGCTGGAGATCAGTGGGAACACCTTTCTGGAGCATTTATTTCTGGGGACTTTTTCAAAGCAGGAAAATTTAACCAAACTTCTGCTCAACTTCAACAGTTTCAAGACGGTTCTTCCTGGTATGTTTGACTCATTAAAACAGCTGGAAATGCTGCAAATGAAGAGCAACATCATATCAGAGCTGCCTACGTTTCTGTTCCTGAACCTTAGCAGGCTGCGTATCCTGGACTTGTCCCAAAATAAACTGGAAAAAGTGACTAAAGAGACTTTTTCTGGTCTGGAAAGCCTCAAGATTCTGAAAATAAACAACAACATTTTGAGCAATCTCACGTCTGACACGTTCCACAACATCTTTCACCTGACCGAGCTTCACTTGGAGGGGAACAAGATAGCGCAGCTTAGTGACAACATCTTCGCTCTCTTAAGGAACCTGAGCGCGCTCAACCTCCGTGGGAACCTTCTGACAACCTTCAGTGATAAAGTGTTTGGATTCGATTCTTCTAATCTAAAAGAACTGAACCTAAAGGACAACAGACTGACTGAGCTGTCCTCTCTCAGCAGTCTCTCCTCTCTCACTGACCTTATCTTGTCTTCTAACCAGCTTTCCAGCCTTCCAGAGAGCATTTTTAGAAACGCTACATCCCTGGAGAGCTTGGACCTGTCTGACAACCAGCTCACCTCACTGCCCACTGCCATCTTTACCAATCTGTCCAGCCTCACGGTTCTCAACCTGCACAAGAACAACCTGACGAGGCTGGATGCCGGACTGTTTGAAGACCAGGTGTTCCTGCAGAGGCTCGACCTGTCTGACAACCAGCTGGAAACTCTCCCAGCGGGCTTTTTCAACCCTTTTGTCATCCAGCTCACTGTGAGGCTGCATGGAAACCCCTGGAAATGCGACTGCCACATGTGGTACCTCCATTACTGGGTGCTGCAGCATAGTCAGGAAGTGGAGATGCTGGACAGGATGCTGTGTGAGAGCCCAGACTTTCTGAGGAAACGCACCGTCGCCTCCCTCCACAGGGACCAGCTGGTGTGCCACCTATCTGAAGATACCATGCCTGATCTCGGCGCCTGCAAACTGCAAGGGTCCGATGACACGGTGATCATTAAATGTAAAGTAAAGAAATGTTCTCCAGTGATGGTTAAAGCACAGCTTGAAGAGGAGGATGGCAGCATCACAGAGTACATTTTGAAGAACGACTCAGAAGAGTCTCAGTGTAGCAATGAGACGAGGATCCAGCTTTAGACATGAAAACTTTTTCCTCCCACTAAGGGTCGATTTGTTCTGAATGTTGGTCAATACTGTAAATAAAGGCCGAACTCATCAGCTGATAACAAGCACACATAAATCCAGCTGAGTGATAAGAGAGGTGGCTGAACTTTAAAAGTTCAAAGTTCAACTCTGTTTTTTGTGTTTAAATAGTCAGTCATGGCTTAAAGGAACAATGAGTAAGAATTCAATCATCTGCTGGCGTGTTTTCCAGTAGAAGTCTTCATGTAGGCGACATATCGACATACCAGAGCGGTCGTTAATGTCACTTTTTTCTATGTAGTTGGAGAAGTTTTTCCTTGAAATAATAAAATAAAATCTTCTGTTTCTACGTATCAGGTCAAAACTTCTTGAGAAGACAGGAAAGACTTTATTTATGCACTTAATAAGAAATCCTCCCTCATCAGATGAAATCCTGAAGCCAAAGCAGTCATGTTTGAGTAGAAATACCAACAGGAAATAAAAAAGCAATAAAACGTGACATCTCATTTACAAAACGCTGTGAAATATAACTAGAAACAGAACAATGACTTCTAAATCACATTAATTCACATTTTATGCCAATAGAAGATAAACAACATGTCTGATGTTTACACTGAGATATTTTATCATTTCATGGGAAATTAGAGCTCATTGTGAATCTGATGCAGCAACACGTCTGTAAAAAAGTTCCAGGAGGATCGTTAGCATCTCCTCTTCTTCTAGCATCTGTCTGGAAACATCTGGGAAGTGAGGAGAGCAGCTGCTGGAGTTTTAGGAGAGGAATGTCACCCCGTTCTGGTCCTGATGCAGGATTCCAGCTGCTCTACAGTCCTGGACTTGTTGTTGGACTTTTATGGGATGAGAATTCTGCCATAATCTGAAACAAAAGGACATTTTTAAACCTTGTAAGCAGAGGTGTATGAAGTAGAAGTAGAAGTCGAAAATCAAGTAAAAGTCCTGCCATGATTTTGGATCTACTGATGCATTTAGAACAGATGTTTTCACTGCAGGCTCATCTACCTGCAGTAGAGCTGAGCTACTTAAATTCACCTGGTTTAGTGACAGGTTGGAAAGAGCTGCCAGACAGAACTTCTACTTTCTACTTTCTACTTCTACTTTACACACCTCTGCTTGTAAGTTCGAGTTTGAAAATTGAAAACCTGCAATAAAGTTTTTAAATCTTGAAAAGTATTTTGAAAATACTGGAAAAAAAAACACATAATTTCTTACTTGAAGTTTATTCATGTTTATTCCAGAGTATCAGCCTCACATGTTCAGATATTCTGCATAGACTGGCGACCTGTCCAGAGCGTACCCCGCCTTTCACCCAAAGACTGCTGGGATAGGCTCCAGCTTCCTGCGACCCTTCATCAGACTAAGCGGTTTAGATAATGAATGAATGAACGTTCAGAGATTCAACCTCTTGTTGCAGCTTTGCTGTTTTCACGTCGACGTGTTCACAGTTTCATATGTGGCGTCGTTGTCCCACCTCATTAGTTTGCAAAAAACCTTTGAAACTTTGTAATATGAGATCTGTAAAATGCTGTGTGCATATTAGCAAACAAGTTTTAAAACCTTGAAACTGGAGTTTTGAAATGTTAAAATCTTCTGAAAACATCATTTTCCAAGTGAATTCTGGGAGTGATACTGATTCAGAGTTTCAAGCCTCCAACTCACCTTCACGTTTTCAGAGTTTCGTTCACGCCGCTGCGAGGTCGCGGGATTTTTAGCAGCGCTGGTTTGAAACTCTGAAACCTGCCTCATCTTCCCATCAGTTCTCCGGTGAAGTGTTAAGCCTCTCACATCCTCCACACTCAAAGTATTAACGTCTCTTTTTCATCTAATCTTTCTTTTTCTTTTAGAAGTTTATATTGTTTTAAATAAACTTCTAAAAGTGATGCTTTAATGTTTTTAATCTAAAGCATTTTGAATCGTGAAATGTTTTACATAAATAAACTTGCTTTGCTGCCATCAGATTCACAACCAGCTCACATTTTCCACGACGTGGTAAAAATGTCTCTGACATGTTGTTTATCTTCTATTTGGAATAAAAATGTCTTTTATTGCTTTAAAAAAAATCATACGGTGTTCTAAAATGATAAATTACTGAATTGCCATTGTTGATTTAGATATAATCAGTTTGTTTTATGTTCTCTAAACTGTACATGTTTCTGTCACAGTTTACTTGATTTATTTTGCCACATAACACATAAATCTTTAATCCGTAAATGACAGTGATCAATCCTGTCATTGCAAAGTTTAAAAAGTTGCTTAAGACTGACCACTCCTCCTGATCAGACTCCAACAACTTCTCCTGAATACTGGGAGGGAGGAGGGAAGCCTCAACACAACAAGGCACACAGATGGCTACACACTCAATACAGCGCTCTAACTCGTGGTTAACAGGGGTCAAATGCCAGGGGGTCAATTGGCTCCTCATTTTGATGTGAATGACATCACAATTCACATGACAAAACATTGGTGGTCGTCCTATTTCCTAAAGGTTTGGAAGGACAGCCTTAAAGCTGGAGCTAGGCCTCTCTCTGGTGAACATATGGAGTAAACAAGGTGTTAAAGTACAGCGTTGTTCGCTAATAAGTAGGTAAACATGTGGAAGTCATGAAAAGCAACCGACCTGCTGTAGTTTAAGCTAAGATGTAGACAATGACATAACACTAGTAGAAGCAACAGTAATTCAAAGATAATAAAAAAAAAATTTAAAAAAACATAAAATGCAAGTTAAAAGCAAGGTAGAGAAGTATCACAATTTTTATACAAGGTCTGTAAACAACATACCAAAGAAGTTTGCATTTTGACCATTATCAGTGATGTCACAATGCTTGTTGCGCCGCCATGTTGGGGGGCAAAAAGATAGCCGTGATTGTAGCTACGTTTCTACTATTTTTTTTTTTTTTTTTTTTGCGGAATAAAAAAGCTCAGTGTCGACAAACAACAACTGCGATTTGCGTGTTTCCATTGAACAGTGTTTAGTGCATTAGCCTCAAGTCTCGCATAATCTCACTGTTCTTCCAAGATTTTATGAAAAATGCAAGGTGGGCAAGTAGCGTCATTTTGGGGTTTTCTATTTGCTAAATACTGGTACCCCCTTGAGCCCCCTTATCGTGGTGGAGGGGTTTGTGCGTCCCGAAGATCCTAGCAGCTATGTTGTCGGGGGCTTTATGCCCCTGGTAGGGTCACCCATGGCAAACAGGTGTCTAGGGGAAGGACCAGACCAAGCACGGCTCATCGACCTCTACGAAGACAACCGACCTGGGCATGAATGTTCCCTTGCCCGGACGCGGGTTACCAGAACCCCCCTCTGGAGTCAGGCCTGGAGGTGGGGTACGAGAGCGAGCGTCTGGTGGCCGGGCCTTCGCCCATGGGGCCCGGTCGGGCTCAGCCCGAAAGGGTTACATGGGCCCCACCTCCCGTGGGCTCACCATCTGCGGGAGGAGCCGTAGGGGTCGGGTGCAATGTGAGCTGGGCGGCAGCAAGGGGCGGGGACCCTGGCGGTCCGATCCCCGGCTGCAGAAGCTGGCTCTAGGGACGTGGAACGTCACCTCTCTGGTGGGGAAGGAGCCTAAGCTTGTGCGCGAGGTTGAGCGGTTCCGGCTAGATATAGTTGGACTCACCTCGACGCATGGCTTGGGCTCTGGAACCAGAACCCTCGAAAGGGGCTGGACTTTCTTCCACTCTGGAGTTGCTCATGGTGGGAGGCGCCAAGCAGGTGTGGGCATTCTCATCAGCCCCCAGCTTGGTGCCTGCACGTTGGGGTTTACCCCGGTGGATGAAAGGGTAGTTTCCCTCCGCCTCCGGGTGGGGGGACGGGTCCTGACTGTTGTCTGTGCTTATGCGCCGAACAGCAGTTCAGAGTACCCACCCTTTCTGGGGTCCTTGGAGGGAGTGCTGGAGGGTGCTCCTTCTAGGGACTCCATTGTTCTGCTGGGGGACTTCAATGCTCACGTGGGCAATGACAGTGAGACCTGGAGGGGAGTGATTGGGAGGCATGGTCCCCCCCCTCTGAACCCAAATGGTGTTTTGTTATTGGACTTCTGTGCTCGTCATGGATTGTCCATAATGAACACCATGTTCTAACATAAGAGTGTCCATATGTACACCTGGCATCAGGATTCCCTGGGCCGCAGTTCGATGATCGATTTTGTAGTCGTATCGTCGGACCTGCGGCCACATGCCTTGGACACTCGGGTGAAGAGGGGGGCGGAGCTGTCAACTGATCACCACCTGGTGGTGAGTTGGCTCAGGTGGTGGGGGAGGAGGCCGGTCAGATCTGGCAGACCCAAACATGTTGTGAGGGTTTGCTGGGAACGTCTGGCTAAGTCCCCCGTCAGAGCGAGCTTCAACTCCCACCTTCAGCAGAGCTTCAACCATGTCCCGAGTGAGGCGGGGGACATTGAGTCCGAATGGGCTGTGTTCCGTGCCTCTATTGCTGAGGCGGCCGGCCGGAGCTGTGGCTGTAAGGTCGTTGGTGCCTGTCGTGGCGGTAATCCCAGGACTCGTTGGTGGACACCAACAGTCAGGGATGCCGTCAAGCTGAAGAAGGAGTCCTATCGGGCCTTCTTGGCCTGTGGGACTCTGGAGGCAGCTGATGGGTACCGGCGGGCTAAGCGGCATGCGGCTTCGGCTGTTGCCAAGGCAAAAACTCGGGCATGGGAGGAGTTCGGCGAGGCCATGGAGAAAGACTTCCGGATGGCTTCGAGGAGATTCTGGTCCACCATCCGGCGGCTCAGGAGGGGAAGCAGTGCTCCATCAATACTGTGTACACTGGAGATGGGGATCTGCTGACCTCAACTCGGGACGTAGTGGGCCGGTGGAAGGAATACTTCAAAGACCTCCTCAATCCTACCAACACGTCTTCCGATGAGGAAGCAGAGCTGGTGGACTCAGGGGTGGACTCTCCTATCTCTGGGGCTGAAGTCGCTGAGGTGGTCAAAAAGCTCCTTGGCGGCAAGGCCCCGGGGGTGGATGAGATCCGCCCGGAGTTCCTTAAGGCTCTGGATGCTGTGGGGCTGTCCTGGCTGACACGCCTCTGCAGCATTGCGTGGACATCGGGGGCAGTACCACTGGATTGGCAGACTGGGGTGGTGGTCCCCCTTTTTAAGAAGGGGGACCGGAGGGTGTGTTCCAATTACAGGGGAATCACACCCCTCAGCCTCCCTGGTAAGGTCTATTCAGGGGTCTTGGAGAGGAGGGTCCGCGGGATAGTCGAATCCCGGATTGAGGAGGAGCAGTGTGGTTTTCGTCCTGGTCGTGGAACAGTGGACCAGCTCTATACCCTCTTTGGGGTCCTGGAGGGGGCATGGGAGTTTGCCCAACCAGTCTACATGTGTTTTGTGGACCTGGAGAAGGCGTTCGACCGTGTCCCCCGGGGGCTCCTGTGGGGGGTACTCCGGGAGTATGGGGTACCGGACCCCCTTGTACGGGCTGTCCGGTCCCTGTACGACAGGTATCAGAGCTTGGTCTGCATTGCCGGTAGTAAGTCGGATTCGTTTCCGGTGAGGGTTGGACTCCGCCAAGGCTGCCCTTTATCACCGATTCTGTTCATAACTTATATGGACAGAATTTCTAGGCGCAGCCGAGGTGTTGAGGGGATCCGACTTGGTGGCCTCAGGATTGGGTCCCTGCTTTTTGCAGATGACGTGGCCCTGTTGGCTTCATCTGGTCGTGATCTCCAGCTCTCGCTTGAGTGATTCGCGGCCGAGTGTGAAGCGGCTGGGATGGGAATCAGAACCTCCAAATCTGAGACCATGGTCCTCAGCCGGAATAGGGTGGATTGCCCTCTCCGGGTCGGGAGTGAGGTCCTGCCTCAAGTGGAGGAGTTTAAATATCTCGGGGTCTTGTTCACCAGTGAGGGAAGGATGAAGCGCGAGATCGACAGACGGATCGGTGCGGCGTCTGCAGTAATGCTGGCTCTGCGCCGGTCTGTCGTGGTGAACAAGGAGCTGAGCCAGAAGGCGAAGCTCTCGATTTACCAGTCGATCTACGTTCCTACCCTCACCTATGGTCATGAGCTGTGGGTCGTGACCGAAAGAACGAGATCTCGTATACAGGCGGCTGAAATGAGTTTCCTCCGCAGGGTGGCCGGGCTCACCCTTAGAGATAGGGTGAGGAGCTCGGTCATCCGGGAGGGGCTCAGAGTAGAGCTGCTGTTCCTCCGCATCGAGAGGAACCAGTTGAGGTGGCTCGGGCATCTGGACAGGATGCCTCCTGGACGCCTCCCTGGTGAGGTGTTCCAGGCACGTCCCTCTGGGAGGAGACCCCGGGGAAGACCCAGGACACGCTGGAGGGATTATATCTCACGGCTGGCCTGGGGAACGCCTCGGGATCCCCCCCGCAGAGTTGGCAAATGTGGCTGGAGAGAGGGAAGTCTGGGCTTCCCTGCTTAGGCTGCTGCCCCCGCGACCCGACCCCGGATAAGCGGCAGAAGATGGATGGATGGATGGATATTTGCTAAATATCCAGATTTCTGAGCTTTTATCCCTCATTTTCTTTTCTAAAACTCTGAAATTTGCTGTTGTTTGTTCCGCAACACGCCATTTTTACCATAAATGAACTGGTCATGACCTCCTAGGTCACGTCCGGGGACCCGTAAATGCCAAAAAATGTTTCCATTACTCTTTTGCGGTATGTTTTTATATCGACACGTCTGGAAAAACCACCTCATGAGAGCGTGAAAACTTTTTATAGATATTTAAGACTTTTTTCTATATGTAAGTGTTTCCATTAGCAAATTTTTTTTTATTGGGATATTTAGTTTTTTGTGTAATTCCAGGTGTTAACAAGGATGGCGCTAGCAGACTTCACAGTTTCAAATCAGTTTAGCTCTTACGCGGTCAGGCCTGAAAGTTGGGAGTTAAGAGAGGCCATAGCTTTGAGGAGATTCTGTTCCACCATCCGGCAGCTCAGGAGAGGGAAGCAGATCTCCATCAACACTGTGTGCAGCGGCGAAACAGAGGGGAGGACAGTTTGTTTTTACAGAACCACATGTTTACTGACAACATACAGAAAACATGAGAGACTGATTAAAGGGATACCAACTTTTTACCACTAAGGGCCAAAAGTCACATGGTATCCTATGAATTATAGGAAACACATTTATTTCATGCAAACCAGCCCAACTTGCACAAAATGTTCATGGAGTCCCATTAGCATTGGTCTGTAGCCGATTAGCTTCAACTAGCTGCATTTAGCTTCAACTAAATAGCAAAATAAAGACGTAGACATATCCTGCAACATTCTGCAGCTCATCAGGAATTTACTGCCGTTGTTCTGAATATACGCCGGCTGGAAGATGTGAAACAGTTTGGTACGTTTGCCCATCAGACAGAGAGCTAACTTATCAGATAACACTGATGCTAACAGAGAGTTTTACATCCAGACTCCAACCAGCAGGTGGACTCGTGTTTTTCCTCTGGAGTGATCTCTTTCCCGCTTTCTCTTTCTGGCGTTCGTTTTCACCTTCTGACTTCGTTCATTATTGACTTTGGTTGGATGAAAAAGTAGCAGAAAGCACTATGTTTATAGAGGGGGCCGTAAAGCGAAGCGCTCCAGGTCACACGATCCCATGAGAGACGGATCCGCTCCTGCAGCGCTACGATGTCTGGTTTCTGAAGAGGGCGGCCCCGCCGATACAGATCAAACTCTCTATACTCCGGAAATCATCCATTATTACTCACATTAGGCCAGGAGTGCCCAAGTCCAGTCCTGCAGATCTACCATCGCGCAACCTTTAGATGCAACCCCTGTCCAGCACAGCTGAGTCAAATAGCTGACTTCCTCTTCTGCATGTCATTCAGATCTGCAGAGGCCTGCTAACAAGCCACTTATTTGATTCAGGTGTGTTGGAGAAGGGTTGCACCTAAAAACAGGAGGATGGTAGATCTCCAGGACCGGACTTGGGCGCCCCTGCATTAGGCTGATGTTTGGGTTAAAAGTTACACAGTGTGTCATGGTCTGATGTTTCATGTTGTCTCTTTAGTTCTGGAGTCCTGTTTTATTTTCTAGCTTTGTTCTCTTGTGTATCGTCTCACATTTTGCTTCCTGTTAATTAGTTCACCTGGTTTTGATTTTCTGATTCAGTTCACCTGTTCCTTGTTGTTCCCTCTGTGTATTTATACAGTTGGTTGATGTTCTCTGTGCTGATGCTTGTGTTTGCTGCATGTGTTAGTAGTTGTCTGTGTAGTCTCTGTCCTGTTCTCTGTATTGTTTAGATTAAATATTAAAGCCTGTTCCTACAACTCGTCCACCTTCTTCCATTCTGTCTCTGCATTCGGGTCGACACCTCCACTCCGTGACACATTGTGTCTCTTTAATTTCATGTTTATACATACATTCATAAGTAACTCCTGGCAACTAGTGGTCGCTATCAAACCATCTCTGAATACAATATAAGCCTGAGGGAACATGCTATTTAAAAGATTGAATTAGTTTATTGGATGAGTATAGCCACATTATAAAAAGCTGTTTAAAAATGCTGCTTTTGTGTAAAACACTTCATATTTAAGAATTCTTGTCAAAAAAATGTCTGAAATTTTTACTTGAAACCTTTTAGATACTGCATTAAAATGCTGAGGTGCAGCAATCTGAATAGTAACCCATATATAATATCAAAATGTGGCAGAATTTTAAAAAATATATGTTTATACTTATATATAAAACAACTGTAACCCAGGTTTTGGGTTGTAAATATATTCTGTTGGCTGTTTATAATCATCAGTCTTCTCAGTAATTACTTCTTCTTTGCATATAATACAAGTAAAGGTGGAAACAGATTAAAACTTTGGCCAATGAAGAAATTTTAAAGATTTTTAAAAGAGAAAATAATTCATTCATAACAGGAGAGAAACCTAAAGGGTGATTACGTCTGTGTTATAAATAAGACATAGTTCCTTTCCCTCCTTGTGTTAAACAATAGCCACTTCAGAAAGTACTTCTGCTGCTTGAATTGGAGTGTGGGACATATTTGAGTTGTTTGGCAGCATCTCCTGGGTGTTTCTCTGACTCTTTCCTGAAACAACTGGTTATAAGCAATGAAGGGTTGTATGCATACATGCATAATAAATACACTCCATCTGGGAGGTTGAACACAAAACACGGATAGCTTTTTGAGAGCGGGGTCCAGAAGGCCATACTTCCCGATTCATGCTCCATAATTGTAATGTGATGATAAGAAGCTTATAGGCTCTTG
Source organism: Telmatherina bonti (assembly GCF_933228915.1). NCBI lineage: Eukaryota > Metazoa > Chordata > Actinopteri > Atheriniformes > Telmatherinidae > Telmatherina > Telmatherina bonti. The sequence goes on from NC_136625.1 coordinate 35,419,606, forward strand.
TTATCCTACAATAGAAGCAGACAAGACAAAGGGTTGAGGACCAGTATGCTAAAAGATTACCATTATGGTGACATCTCCACGTCCACTTAACACCCACATCAGGTCAGCTGTTCTTAATTTGGTCAGCAACACCAATTTAGCTCAAATCCAGGGGTCTGGGTGCACTGAGGGGTAAATCATGACCCTTGTTTGTAAGCAAGGTTCACATTTTGAGTGTGCAATTGGCCTATTTGTGTTCTTGAGATGTTTAGGTCATCGTATCACAGAGGATGTGTGTCACCCTCTCATAGGCTGAGAGAGGAGCTAATAGACACCTGCCCACATAATAGCAACTAGTGGTGGATGTCGCTGCACATCTGAATGAACGTTTCTGAATTAAGCAGAGTGAAAAACAATGAGCATGATGGGTAAAACAGAAATACACATTCCACAGATTTTTTAATTGTAACTCGAAGAAATAACATCTATTAGTTTTGTTATAAAATCATTGTTGATGATGAAATTGGTGAGACTTGTTAAACAGATGTGAATTTAGTTTCCAATCAGAAAGTCTCCTCTTGAATTCTCGCCTCAGGCTCGGAGCTCCAGCTGACCTCTGGTCTTTGTCCTGAGGACCCTGGTCTGCCCTCTCCACCTTCCTTCCCACTGACCATCCAGAACTCTGTGGGAAACCCCCCCAGTGCTTTGTGTTGTTTTGGACATTGTTTGTCCCACCAGATAGTATCTCCTCCCCTCTGTTTCTGTCCTGAACCCCCCCTGAGTGGTGTGGAGCGAGCGCATTGAGGCAGCACAGACAGATGAAATGGGACCGTGGGGGTTCCCTGCAGATCAGCATGACCAGTGATGGATACTGACAGGTGATTTGGTGCTAAATATGATTCCATCACAATCCTAAACTCTGATGCTGTTGAGGATTATCTGGAATAAAATATTTACTACTTTTGGCAGAAGAATAATTCTGCACATTGTGATCATTTGATAAATTTGAGGTTCCCGTCCTCTTTTAAGCTTCACAGAAACAGATTTAGTTGCTTTGATGTGGTGACATCAAGAGACATTAAAGGACAATAAAAAGTAATTTTTTTTTTTTTTGTGTGTGTGTCTTGTCCAGCATTTAAGCAAGCAGACTGATGTTCTGGATGCTGTGTTCGGCTGAGCAAATTTATTTTGCCAAGGGGAACTTTTATAGATGTAATGATCCCCTTGTATTTCTTGATTCTTATTTTATTTTTCTATTTGCTTTGGATAATAGTTTGTATTACAGAGTTTATGCTGCTGGACCCGACCGGAAAGGACAGGAAAGGGGCAGAAAGAGAACAGAAAAGAGAACAGAAAAAACAAAAAGAGATCAATGCATACACGTATATGCACATACATACCCACCTACATATATATGTATATACACTCGCACATACAGTATATACATATACATACATACATACATACATACATACATACATACATACATACATACATACATATATATATATATATAGATAGATATACATACATACATACATATATATACACACAAACATACATATATATACATACATATACACATACATATCCATGCACATACATACAGACATATACATACATACATATGTACACACACATACCCACCCACACACATAAATATATACACCCACCAAGCCAACTCTAGATTCATGGTCCCTGTGCAGAACAAAACCATTGACAATCAGGAGGACCAGAAACTAGCAAGTTAAATCAAAAAGACAGAGAGAGAGGTACCTGCTGTAAACTTGCTGGATGACTCAGTGACTGTGACACATGCAGAACATTCATGCAGAACATTTAGAGTGGAACGTGTTCAGAGAAGAGTGATCATGCCAATGTGACCCCGCCCGCCTAGGGCTAGAGGCAGGCCAGGAGAACCCAGAGACCCGGGTAACCGACAGTCACCCCCAGGCACAGACCCCAACCACTCCACTCCGGAGCCAGCCATGCATCCGCCCAGGAGGTGGCAAAGGAGGTCCCCAACCAGAGTCCCCCGCAGTCAGGGGGAACAGGCCCAAGCAGGCCCAGGCCGGCAAGGGCCGATCCCACCGGGCACCGGCCGCCCAGCGCAGACAGAGCGCAGGCCCCAGGGCCCCAAGAGCCCGAGAGCAGCCCCCCGCCCCCGCAGGCAGAGGGCACAGCCCACACCGACGGAGGACCAGGATCCCCAGACCGCCACCTAGCGGCAGCCAGGTCGCATCCCAGTGCACCAGCTGCGCTCCCCGGGTACAGGACACCACCCCCCCACCACCAAACCACACACACATAAACATGCATACCCTCCCTCCCCCAACACGCACTCCCCTCTCAGCCCCATCCACACACCCCTCCACAATCCACACACATCTCCCATCACATACACAACCCCACCCCACCTCTACTCACTCACCCATACCAAGTCACACAAACCACAACCCACCCCGCCCCCACACACACTCACACCCCGCCACCCCATCCCTCTACTTCTACCCAACCACACATGCCCCACCAAACACCCCTCCACCACCCACAGCCCCCCCACAGACACCCTCACTCCTCCAACACAGGCACACCCCATTACATACAACCCACCCACCAACATACCCCTCCACACACACGCACACACACATCTACTCATCCGCACACATCCCTATCCCCTCACCCCCCTACCCACCTATATCCCCAACCCTAATCCCCCCCCAGCCACCGCACCATCCATCTGTAACCCCATACACCTACTACCACACATCCTCTCCTCACACAGCCACTAAAATATTAGAAACAAGAGGAAAAAATTGCAATCAGACTAAAATAAAAATGTCAACTTGTCATTTTGTTCAAATGGTAACGTGAACATTTTTAATAACAGGTAGAGAGGAAGTCTGTCTAATATATACAGGACCTGAGAACACCAGTCACCCCATTAGACCAGTCTGTGGATTTTCTGCTTTTTCATTAGTTTATTAATTTTAATTGTTTCAAATTCCAACAAGCAACTTCACACAGAGCCAACTACTTGAACCTACTTGCTAAGCTACTGATAGCACTGACATTCCTCTGTCATTGTGGGTGTAAATTACACTCACAGGTTACACACATGTTATATATCACAGGTTACACTTGTTACATATCACAGGTTACACATGTTAAATATCACAGGTTACACATGTTACATATCACAGGTTACACATGTTAAATATCACAGGTTACACATGTTAAATATCACAGGTTACACATGTTACATATCACAGGTTACACATGTTAAATATCACAGGTTACACATGTTACATATCAAAGGTTATACATGTTAAAAATCACAGATTACACATGGTACATATCCCAAGTTACACATGTTACATATCCCAGGTTACACATGTTTAAAATCACAGGTTACACATGCTACATATCCAAGGTTACACATGTTACATATCACAGGTTACACATGTTAAATATCACAGGTTACACATGTTACATATCACAGGTTTCACATGTTACATATCACAGGTTACACACATGCTACATATCACAGGTTGCACGTGTTACATGTCACAGGTTACACATATTACATATCACAGATTTCACATGTTACATATCACAGGTTACACATGCTACATATCACAGGTTACATATGTTACACATCAGAGGTTATAAATGTTGCATATCTCAGCTTACACATGTTACGTATCAAAGGTTACACATGTTACATATCACAAGTTACATATTGCAGGTTACACATGTTACATATCCCAGGTTATACATGTTACATATCACAGGTTACACATGATACATATCACAGGTTAAACATGTTACATATCACATGTTACACATGTTACATATCCCAGGTTACACATGTTAAATATCAAAGGTTACACATGTTACATATCACAGGTTACACATGTTACATATCACATGTTACACATGTTACATATCACAGGTTACACATGTTACATATCCCAGGTTACACATGTTAAATATCAAAGGTTACACGTTACATATCACAGATTTCACATGTTACATATCACAGGTTACACATGCTACATATCACAGGTTACATATGTTACACATCAGAGGTTATAAATGTTGCATATCTCAGCTTACACATGTTACGTATCAAAGGTTACACATGTTACATATCACAAGTTACATATTGCAGGTTACACATGTTACATATCCCAGGTTATACATGTTACATATCACAGGTTACACATGATACATATCACAGGTTAAACATGTTACATATCACATGTTACACATGTTACATATCCCAGGTTACACATGTTAAATATCAAAGGTTACACATGTTACATATCACAGGTTACACATGTTACATATCACATGTTAAACATGTTACATATCACAGGTTACACATGTTACATATCCCAGGTTACACATGTTAAATATCAAAGGTTACACATGTTACATATCACAGGTTACACATGTTACATATCACAGGTTACACATGCTACATATCACAGGTTACATATGTTACACATCAGAGGTTACACATGTTGCATATCTCAGCTTACGCATGTTACGTATCACAGGTTACACATCTTACATATCACAAGTTACATATTGCAGGTTACACATGTTGCATATCTCAGCTTACGCATGTTACGTATCACAGGTTACACATCTTACATATCACAAGTTACATATTGCAGGTTACACATGTTACATATCCCAGGTTATACATGTTACATATCACAGGTTACACATGATACGTATCACAGGTTAAACATGTTACATATCACATGATACACATGTTACATATCACAGGTTATACATTTTAAATATCAAAGGCTACACATGTTACATATCACAGGTTACACATCACATATCACAGGTTACACATGTTACATATCACAGGTTACACATGTTACATATCACAGGTAAATAGATTGATTGAACTAAAGTTAAAGAGCAGCAAGAGTTCATTTTGATGGTTTACAGAGTGTTGTGTGATTAGCCGACTGCTCAGATAAGGGTAGGAAAAAACTATTCTCTTACACATTAAAGTAATTTTCATTTTCTTAATTCACATGTGAAACAAAGTCTGGAGGGATGAATATGAAAAATATGACTTTAAAATATATCTCTGTGCTACAGTAAATAACTAGATTTGCTCAGCAAACAGGCCAAACAAGACATTAGCAAAGCCCTGCAGTATCAGGAGGAAGACTATGACTGCTGCTTCTTCATCGGACCAGATGCAGACCTCTGCCTGACAAGCGGGGTTCATTGTTGGATGAGAAACATTGCACTGGTGGACCACCGGTTCTCCTGATGAAGACACTTAGGAGTAAAACCACCTAATCTTTATCATTTAGGATGTCTGAGTATTTCCTCAGGTTCAGGTGACAGAATGAGATAAAAGTGGAATCAACTAGAAAACCTGATTTTCGTTTAATCTTCCAGCTTGATTTCAATATAAATACATGATAAATTGCCATGTTTCACTTGTTGAAAGTAGCCTCCAGATAGAAACTCCATATAGGAGTGATGCTAAGCTTTTTTTTAATTAAAAATGGAGAAGCATCATCATCGAACCCTTCCTCTCTTGTGTCAACCCCTTCCTGTTTATTCTAAAGTTACTCATAATTACAAAATTTAATTCACAATAACTGTCTAAAAAAAAAAATCATTCACTCAGTGTTTTATTCAGATATTTTGCACAAATATTGTACAGTAACTTCTTTTTAAAAGGGATCTGCAAAAGTGGCATTAAAATAAACAGGTCTGTAGATATATATTAATTTAGAGGGAAATTCGAGTCTGCAGCGGTTACATGAATACAAAACCAAATAGGCATCTTAGAATAAAAACCTCACAAAAACAAGTCATGATGGCACAAACCAGAATAGTGTGGTAAAAAATGTATCTGATGTAAACAGAATAAACTATTATTTCCACAGATCTGAACTGATGGGAAAGTTAAATGCATCTTGCACTAGTAAACTGGGTGGTGGAGCAACATGTGTACTATCTGATTTAAAAAACAATATGACAGTAACATACGGTAGCTAAAAATAACTCCTTCTAAATAAACTATCCCATACACTGAGGACAAACCTGAGAAAAAAAACAGGAACTTCTTCTATATTCTTTTGGTTGGTCGCACACTAGCAACACTGCTCAACTGATCGATGATAATACCTGGTTTGCTACATCTGGTTACAGATCTTCAAGCTCGTTCAAGTAACTGAAATATGCACATAAAAACAGAAAGGCCCAAAGACAAAAGGGAGCTTTGTCCAAGAATAAAGGCAGTGTTGGCGGTTTTGTAGTCAGGAAGGGGCAGACCACACACACATGTTCTGGAAATGCCGAAAACTTGAAACATTGGGAGGAAGTTTGGAAGGTATTGAAGGAAATATTCAGTTATGAGCTCCCCAGTACAGAAGTGGTATTTGACATGGACAGATTTATACATATACTGAGGATACAGGAGGGAAAATTTGAGTCCAAGTGGGTAGAATATAGAAGAAAAGGGTATGACACCATGAATCCAGAAATTTAGCTTGGGATCAGAGCAACACTACACATTCGGAGTAGAGCACACTCCCCTGTCACTAGATTTATTCATTTATTCCTCCTTTTTTTCTTTTTTTTTTTTATTTACTCTATGACTTTGTTTACATTGTAAATCCAATTGGATGTTGTATTACTATTGTGATTATCCTTGTACACATATTCCTGCAAAAAACTCAATAAAAACTTAAGTGACAAAAAAAAGGAAAGGCCCATTTTGTCGAAGGTGAAGAGCGATGCGGGACCAAGGTGGAGGCTTTATGGCACAGGAGGCAGGCGGGATGCAAGCAATGATGTTTAAGTCTTGGAATGACAACAGCAAAGACGGTGACAAGAACAAACTGACCTTAAAATGACCCAGCAGTCTAAATCTGTATTACATCCAGTCCGCTAGTAGGCTTGCTGCTGGGCCTTGATCCAGACCCAAACACTGACCTCGTGATGTCGCCATTCAAAGGGCCCAGATTGGCAATGTGGACACCTCCTTGATCATCTTTGGTGTCCAGGTAGAGGTGGAGTAGCTGAAAACTTTGCCTTGCACTGACGTCTCCTGTGCACCAGCCAATGTTTCCTCTCATGAAGTCCGTTTATGCTCGATTTCAACTGAGGACTCAGTAAGATCTGTCCAAAAATTAGACAGATCATGGAAGATGGGGTTTCCCCTCAGGCACAGAAACCAGAGGTGGAAAAGGAGCAACCTCATTGGAGACCAGATCCACAGGAGTCCAAGGAGCATCCCAAACAGGGATTCCTTTAGGAACAGGACCCAAAAGAGGTGAAGGAGTGTCCCTTTTTAAATGCAACTACTATAGGTAGAGCAGGAGCGAACTCCTAGGAGACCTGAACTTGAGATAGATGAGGAACATCCCATCGCAGATCCCCTTTGGAGAAAGGGATCCAAGCCAGATCAGGAGCATCTCCATACTGGCCCTGTGACCCCATCTGAAACAGGAAAGGGAGGGAGGATGAGAGGCGTCCCAACCTCGTGTCCCTCAGATCGAGGGACACGAGCAGGAACTCAAGTTTTTATTAGGTGATATAAGTTGGTTTTGGTCATCGTAATGGATTTGGGTCCAAAAACATTGGACTTGTGCAGGACTCTGGTCTTGGGGTTCCTACATTTTCTGAACACACGCTGCTGGTTTTGCTTTTCCTCCAACCCAAATAATAATCTGCATCACTTCCTTCTTCTTCACAACGTTTTATTGCGGTTAGCATATAGCATAGCATATCCACTTTCTGGATAGCCCACTAGCAAGCGTACTGAGAGCCCCGGCTTTCAAGCAGACCAGAGGTCACTTCTCTGGTCTGCATCAGAGTACATTTAGTGCCTTACTGTGCCAAACAAATCGTGCAATCCATGGTGGCGAGCCATTGTCAGTTTAATGCAAGACCAGAAGCAGTGTGAATGTGCCCTTATTGAGGGCGCCACCTTCTCATAATAAACAATTTCTTAAATCTTGTTAGTAAGATTTTGCCGGCCTTACCAGACACACACGCCAAGTATAAATCCAGCTTTACTCCCACAGCTAATTTAGTTGCAGGAAACAAGCCCTTTTCAGTCCTGGCCAATCAATGGGCCCTATCTTCTTCCAGTTTCTGTATGAGTAGTGTTTGCAACTACAGCCACCAACCAATGTCAAAATGGTGGAAGTTAACTCTGAACTTAGCACTGCCTACCAGTGAATGAACTGACTTAACCACCGTGGTAACGTAAAAAATGGACATAACTATGAGATTTGTGATGAATGACAACATTTTAAACGCACATAAGGGTGCAGCAATGGGCCTTTACAATGATAGTACATTTTTGTCTAAACCTTCATGGATCATTAGAAAACAAAACTCCCACCTCCTTCCAATGTTTGACATAAAATCCTTTTTTATAAGACACAATGACTTGTGATGTAGTTACTCCATTTTAACAGTCGCACCATCATCTCTCTGTGTGGCTCCAAAGTGGTAAATTTTCCACTTGCAGTGTTTTCCTGTCAGTCTGAGCCTAAATTTACCTCCGGAAGCATCTCTTCCACCACTCTGCTGTTGGGCTTTTCAAAAACAACAAGTTAAATCAAAAAGTGGGCGAATTGGAGCGAAGGGACAAAGTAGTATTGTCCATTCACCATTGATATCAAGTGCATAATATATTCATTAGCTGTGATGTGAACCACTGCTGGCTGCTTCCACCCCCATCAAGCTCCATAACTAACCTAAGAATAATACTGGGGGGATTCACCCACAGAGGTGGAGGCGGTGGAGGGTGTTTCCGGTGTGTGTCGGAGGAGGACGGTCTCCACAAGCAGGGAAACTGTCACTGTAGCTGCTGGGATTGTGAAGGGAAGCCATTCATCATGGAGCACAACGAAGGGGCTGGTCATTCTCTGCATAATAGCAATATATGACAAGACTTTTCTCAAGAATGGCAGTACTCTGTTGAACCTGCTCCTTCCAAAGCCGCTTAGCTTCTGCATCACATATATGTCAGCACTTCACAGCTCTTCTTATCTGAAGAGCTCAGCCTGGCCTGAAGAGTTTTCAAAAAAAGCCTTTAAGACCAGGACCTAGGGGAGCGGGCCAACAATAAGCCTTCTTTAGCACGGTGAAAGTGACAGCATGGTCCACCCCCCACCCAGCCATTAAACCTTTTCCTGGATAAACAAGGGGAGAGCTCTTTATGAAGATGGAGAGGGTCACAAAGAGAGGAGCCATTGAGCCACTGAGGGGCCTGTCTTTGTTTTTGTGTTTCAGAGGGTCTTCTCAAAGGATGCCCTGATCGGAGGGGGAGCTCTTTTTATTGTCTGTTATTCCTCTTGACTGTCGAGCCTCTTTCAGCTAAGCCAGAGACATAACTTAATTGTGTGTGGAGTTTTCATGCCTTTTATTAGACTTTAAATGATTGTGTTTCTGATATTCAGCAAAAAATGAATGCAAATGGGTGCATCAGTCGTTGATACAGTCGTCTTTATGACCACAGACTCTGATAATCAATCATAACTTATAATAGAAGTATACCAGAGATGCCATCACAGAAAAATCTCTCTCTGTGATGGCAGGTCTGTTGATGGGTTGTTGGATTTTGCGTACTGTGCCATGGAAGCTGTATTAACCAACCAGATTGAAGACGCATTTGGGCTTAATCCGGGCAACTTGTGGCTCAGTTTCAGCGCTGGCAAGTGTTGTGTTTGCCAGAGGTGGTCAAAATATGAAGAGCCAGAGTGGACATGGATTACAGCGATGTCGTTGTGGGCCACATGTGGTGGTCATGTGGCTAAGTTTTGGAAACCATGCTCACATTGAGTCAATGCCACAAGTCAAGGCCAAAAATGGGCCAAAGAAACAACAGACTAGGCCAAATTTGGGCTTAAGCCTTTAAAGTCCTGGTTTACCATTTGGTAGAGGTGAACTTGCAGTGACATTGAAGTATTTCTTTAAATAAAAGTGGAAATAAAGCCGCCTGAGCCATCTCTCCCAATTGGTTTGGTGTGCCTAAACAGACTTGGGTATAAAAAGACTTTTTCCCAGTCTGACCATCTGCATGGAAGTTGTTGCAAAAAAAAGTAGAAGTTGAGCTGATGTTTGTTTGTATTTTTTCTGTCTTGTTTTAACTGTGTAACTTGTATTTTACAACTGTTGTATTTGTTGCTGCCCATCTTGACCAGAACGCCCTTAAAAAGTTTCCTAATCTCAGTGGGATTTTTCTGTTTGTATAAATAAGAAAAATAAAAGAGATCAATACTTTCATAGCACTTGTGATACACAACTGAACTGCCAGTATTGAACTGCTGTTAATTAGATATCTTAACACAGATACAAGTACAGCAACATGGACCACTGTGATGGACTGGCAGCCTGTCCAGGATGTGTCCTGCCTTTCATCTGATAGGATGGAATAACACAGTATACACTTTCCAGCTTCATAAATGTGTCAAATTATTATAAAACGTCACCTTTAATAATCCATAATAGCAGGATTGCATCCAGTCTTGTCCTCGTTTAGCCTGGATGTTCATGTGTTATCCATCTCAGCATGATTTCCCATGCAAAGCGCATGTCTACAGACTCTTACCCACCCCTCCCCTCTGCTGGAAGCATGCCGTCTGGCTCAGCACAACCTCTCAGGTTCCCTACCCCATTAAAGATATTTATTTCCAGGCAGAAAACTGCAAACAAGTGTGGGTAAGGCAAACATGGAGGTGGGGAATATATTTAGATTGCTATTTTCCACAGGTCTGAAATGAAGTAGAGCACACAGTGGTATCTAGTAAAGGTGGTGCAAACATGTCTTCCCTTGAGTGAAACAATACAGGTGATGTAAAGTCGTTTTTCATGGAGGATATGTTATCAATTTAGCACATGTTGTAAGACTACAAATCATAAAAACATTTTATTTATCTCAGAAATTACAGTGCTTTATAGGCATGTGAATGCGCCATATCAAAAATAGAAATTACAAGTAGCAAAGAGGCCGAGAAAATCTCAAAAGGGAAAAATGTATCTACATCCACCTCTCATGGAGGGTACATAAAATATTTACAAAATGTACAAAAATGTCCTTCATCATCTCAAGTCTTTGTTTAAATGACAATCTTCTAAACATAGCTCCTACCATGGTCTCCACACAGAGTCTGAGGTGCCACTGGGTGCGACAGGTGACACGTGATGGCTGTTTTGTGGAGTCAGAGGTGTCAGAGCAGCACTGGGAACAAGAAAAGCAAACTGTCCATCTGGCGACGGCACAACCTGGAAGCCACCGTACAGTTTCCCCACAGCTTCTGGGGAAACATGCATCTGTGAGCTGCTTTTGCAGGGCACCTGTTGGGCCAAAACGGCGGGAATCTGTGCACCAGCTTGTCCCAGGGTGCCCACAGGAGATCCAGTGAAGTTTATAGAGTTGATTTGGGTCACACAGGCTGCAAGGTGGCTGAGGAGCCGAGTCCTGACATCTGTGTTCACCCCTTCACAGGTGGAAAGGAAACGGGTGACCTCTCCAACACACTCGCTGAACCCGGCTCTGTATTTACCGAGGATGGATGGGTCTGTGTTTACCACAGCTGGAGAGGAAAATAAAAGTCCAGCATTACAAACTGATTACTTAAACATAATTACGATGCACGCCCATTAAATAAATAACTCATCTTAAACTGGGAACGACAAGCATATTATCTACGAAAACATACCAGACATCTGGAGTCTCTGCAGGTTTCTCAGGTGCTTCACAGTCATTTCAAGAATGTCTGCCTTCTCCAGCTTAGAGTGTCTGGAGCTCTAAACACAAATAAATAAACACTAATATATCTAAAAATAAATAATGTATAATATGTAGGGATGGAGCATCTCCTTACATCTTTCTTGAGGGCGTCCAGGATGAGTGTCTTCAGCTGGCCCAGACTCTCATTGATGCGGGCGCGTCTCCGCTTCTCCATGATGGGTTTGGAAGACTTTAAAATGATCATTAAAATGTTTGTGTCTAAAATAATTTAACATGTTTTAATAGGCTAATGAAGAAAGCTTACCTTTCTGCTTTCTGTCTGAGTCCGGGGTTTTTCTGCGGGGATGGAGTCGCTCCTCGCCGGGGTAGCAGCCACGGAGGAGGGGGATGCTCTTTCCAAAGTACCGGCTGGCATCTTGGAGTTAACGTTCCTGACGGGATGACGGCGACAAACGGAGCTTAAAGGCAGCGAAGCAGCGTCCCACCTTCTCCCAAAAGACCTCTGGGTATCTTTACTACCGACAACAGAATGCCAGCAGCGACTCCAGTCTTCTCGTCGAGCTGTCACTCAGTCCTGCTGCTGTTAGCAACGCTTCGGGTTGTATTTATAGAGCCGCAGGCTGCACGCGAGCGGCTCGTGTATGAGCTCCCGGGTTCCCGCTGTCTGTCCAATGGGCGCGCGGTACACGTTGCCAGGGAGGCGGCGGGCTCGTGCGACGGGGCGCTCTCATTGGCTGCCTGTCAGATCGCTGACAGACATCTTTTCACACAAATTTATTTATTTATTTATTTATTTATTTATTTATTTATTTATTCATTTATTTTACACACAGCTGAGTTGTTAGTAAGAACTTAAGATGTTTCTAAAGTCGGTTTCCTGTAGCAAGTAAACCTGTGTCATTACAGGTGCTGCTGAAAATTAAATTAACTGGACTTCATCAGTTTCACCGTCTGTCAGCAGATAAAACTAATATTTTAATGAACTTTTAATTGACTTTTTTAATTGACCTCCATGAATAAACTAGCGCGCCTTCATCTTCTTCTTCATTCTTGACTGCGCATTATTCTCTTCTTCTACTGATTATTATTTGTAGTGTTAATGATGTAGCATCAGTATCTAAGTTATTATTAATATTATTATTATTATTAATAATAATACTAATGAAAATAATAATAATAATGATAATAATAATAATAATAATAATAATGATTATGATTATGATGATGATGACAACAATAATAATAATAATAATAATAATAATAATAATAATAATAATAATAATCATAATAATAATCATAATAATAATCATAATAATGATAATGATAATAATAAATTACTCATCTACTATTGATTTAAATATTCATTTATTTTACTCTGTGTTTTAGCCTAAAAACAACACCCAATATTGAATTCAGTAATATCAAGATATTATTGAACTTCCCTTTGGAAATTGATAGAAAGAAAAAAAAAAATTCATAAAATATTTAAGGCACAATAATGTACTTAATAAATAGCAGCTAATGTTTACTAGCCAGCATTGTGATTACACAGGATAAAATGTTTGTTTTGTTTTTAACCCTTTAAAACTTACATATGTAATCATTGGGCATTCTACTACTACTTCACAAATTATCTTAAACGTATTATTATGGTATTTATAGTATGTTAGTATTTTACTTGGTCTGTAAAAATACTTTTCTTTCATTGTTTTATTCATTTAATTATTTATTTTAATAGAAGTTTAACCAAAGTCAGCGAAATTAAAGAGAGAAAAACACAATGTTGACAACATAGCCTTATTATTTTTCTTCATGTGTTTTCAATAAAGACAACTGACACCATCTATCATTGGAAACGTGACGGCGCATCAAATCATGCTGCATGCTGGGTTGGAAATGTCACCTTGTAAGAAATGTTTTTGAACCATCCCCAATTACGATTAGCATCTGGTTGATTAGGTTTTTGTCTGTCTAAAAGACAGAGGAATAAATGGAGGTGGGCGGGGGGGGGGGGGGGACTTTACAGTGAGCAACCAAAGACAAAACCTGTTGCTTAATAAGCCAGTATTGTGCCAAAATCTGTATTGTCACAAATCAAAACTTTTTTGTCTTATTTTAAAATGAAGAGCAGAGATGTGTCAAATATTTGGCTACTAAGATTATTAGATGTGGTGTGGAAAAACTCATCTTACAGTTTGAGGAGAAACGCTGCCCTGAGGCAGATTTCAGTTTGTGTGCATGAAAGTAAGTCTCAGAGCAAACAAGATTAAAACATGGTATCTAAACATGACATCATTTTAACATTCTCACTAACTATAATACATTGAACTGACGTTTTAAAATCTTTCTCGAGACATTCATCTACTCGTGCACAAGTAACTGCAGCCTGATAGGACAGTAACTTAGCGTGTGCGGTTACACACACAGTTTGTCATGGGTCACTGAGAGTTTCAGAGCTGCATGTTAAGGCATGCGTTGGCACACTCGAGGTCTCATGTCCAGTGAAGAAGAAAATGTTTGCCATGAACTCTGACAAAGCTTTTCTGTCATGCTCATCAGACTTCAGTGCAGCGACCGAAGTCGAAGAATTCGCCTGTTTAAAATTCCTCTGAATAATAAACTCAGATTCTGGCTCAATTTTAGTTTTGCCAATTAATAAAGAAAAGAAATATAAAGAAAATTACAAAATCCAAAAAGAAAAATTATTTTTTTTCCCTGATTATTAATCCCGGATATTTACTTCAAATAAGTCAACTTAATTTAAATGTAATATATACTAATATCACATTTTATTGAGGATTTTTAAAATATTTTATTCACATTTTATCTTTCTAAATATAGTGGTAGCAACATTTCTGTGAACAGCTGGAACATGACTGAGTTTATCGCTGAGCAGCATCTTCTGTGAACATCTGGAAGACATCTGGAGACTGCTGGATCTTTGTCTGATCAGTGATTTGAGCTTCTCAATAGTCCTGCTGCATCTTCACATCTGCTCCAAATGGGCTGAGAAGATCTGGACTGCAGGCATGAAGTTCAGCACCGTCCTGCTGAAACATGCAACATCTTCTCTGTAAAAGGTTTCTTTTACAGAGAACATACGAAAACCTGACTTTTCAGCCTCACTGGCTCTCTAGATGTATAAGAAAAGGTTTTGTTTTTGTTTTTTTTATCTCTATTTGTAGACAGGAGGGCAAGGTGTCAATAGTTTAAAGAAAAAAAAAGAAACAGATGTTTCATCTGACACCAGAACCTTTTTCCACTCTGCCCGCATGGCGAAGCTGCTGGATCATCTTCACAGGTAGCTTCACCTTCTTGTTGGACGGTGAAGTAAACTATGACAATAACTTCATAAAGTATTCCCGAAACATTGAGCTCCTTGTTTGCAGAGATCCAACATTTTAAACAATTTTAAAAAGGGTTTTTTAAAAACTTATATGATGTTCAGCATCTGATTGAATATTCCTAATCCTAACCCTTTTAATGAAACATTCCTATATGAAGCTTCACAACCTGTACCTGCATGTTTGTGCTGATTGATAAACTTACATCCATGTTTAAATCTGAGAGGCTCTGCCTTCAGAAGTGCTCTTGTTTTAATCCCATCATGCCAGACAGCTGCTGCCTTTACCAGGAAGCTGGAGGCGAGCAGACGAGCAGCAGGGTACACCCTGAACGGGTCACCAGTCCATCCCAGTCACGTTTCATTTAATCAGCTCCAACAAGTTTCTGCTGCTGTTTCTTACTTTTCTCCCTTTCTTATTTGATTAATGTCTGAAAAAAGTTAGAGACAAACTAGTATTATTTTCATGAAAAAGTAAAAATTTTCACCTTCAATATTTGATGCTTTAGATGTTTTGCTATTAAAATAAATGACTATGAAAATTGTAAATCTTTGCCTTGTTTTTATTTGCATTTTACAGTCTTTTATTTTTTTTTAATGAACACAGATTATAAGATCTGTTTTCCTTCTTTTTGTATTTTTTTGTTTTGTATTTTCAACCACTTTTCAGGCAACGTGACTTTAACAAATAGCTTAATGATCTATATTATCAGCGCTGTAATTCATTAGTGACTAATAATCTGTTTTCTGAACGACTGCAGCTGAAGCATCAGTGCGTTTAGAGAGACATCTCTGTCAGGTCCAGGTTGAGCTTCTGCCTCCTCTGTCCTCTCTGATGGACTTTAAATACTCTTTATAAAACTCCTAAATCCTCTGAGGTGAAATGACCCCAGAAGCAGGTCAGTGTTTGCGTCCATGGTTTCCTTTTTGTGCGAGGAGGCAGAATTTATGCCCCACCGGCTTCTTGACCTGAGTCAATATTAAATTAAGCCAAATGAAATCAAGTCGGACTTCAAGCCATTATGCAGTTGAGTCGTTATACGACTAATTACAATGTTCCGTTAATGCAATCAGCTCACACACCGCCTCATCGCTCCGAGGATTACATTCAGGTCTCAGTTAGGTTTTTTTTTTTAGCAGATGTTTCTGCAAGATGCCGCTTAATTCAGTCTGTAGTTTTGCATGCAACAATAAATGATGTCTCATCAGCTCTGCTTTTAGTGAGCCTGCTGCTCTGTCACAAACAGCCCTTCACGGTGCAGATGGTGAAGACAACATGAGGTTTACAGCACCGTCCTGATCTGTATCAGTGTGGGAACATCGTGGCTGGGAGGCTCCACAAACCCAAGAAAGTCCAACATCTGACAGAAGAAAACAACTCAACTTTATTTATAAAGCCCTTTAAAACAACCAGTCTAAACAAAGTGCTGGACACAATCGGCAAAAATAAAAACAGAATAAAACAGTTCAAATGCAAATAAATAACAAAAAAAAACAAGAGGTCATACAAGGAGTACGGAATTAAAACAATAAAACAAACTAAATAAATAGTAAGTAAAGACCAATAATAAAAATAAGGAAACTGACCGGAAACTGTCTTACGTTGGGTTAAAGGCTGAGGAATAAAAATGGGTTTTAAGATGAGTTTGTCTAATGTGGATGGGAAACTCATTCCAAAGTTTTGGACCAGAAGCAGAAAAAGCTCCGTCACCCCCTGAGCTTCTGTTTGGACCTCGGTACGTCCCGGAGCAGCAGGTCAGCTGACAGGTCAACTTTTTATTTGAACTTTAGTGTTAAAAACCTGACATGAAAATGAAACAGGAATAAGAACTAAACAACATAATTCTGTTTAAATCCTTTAGAGTGATTCTGCAGCAATGCCAGTTTTATGCATGGAAACGTCATGTTTGTTGTGAGAAGAATCATCTTTAAACCTGCTGAACTCATGCTGACAGCTTGTTTTGCAGTGTTAGAAAAGATATTTTAAAGCATTTTAGAGTCAGAACCACAAATGAATAAGATTTCACACTGCCTTACGTTTACTTTCCAAGCTCCACACAGCGCTGGTATACTCTGCTTCTCCTCGTGTCTTCATCAGTGTCCTTCCTCAGCAGAACATTCATACAAATAAATGAAACCGTATTGCCTAAATGGAAAAACGCATCTCCTTTCAGACAGCTGAGCTCATTTACTCGTTTTCACAAGGCAAGTTTATTTATACAGCACCTTTCATGTACAAAACAATGCAAAGTGCTTTATATGAAACATTAAAAGCATTCCAGGTGGTGTGAAGAAGCAGAAAACACAACACCAAACAGCAAAAATCACAATAAAATCATCAATTTAAATAGAGTAATGAAACGATATAGGAGCAAAGAGGTGCTTTCATGTGTTTAGTCTGAAGCTGCGACGTCTTCGTGCCATGAACCGTTTCATTCTATAGGACGAGGAAAAAAGTCCAAACTGAGGAAATTTCCGATGTAATGCGAGACATGTTGTGTTTCACACTTCTCTCCATCATCACCTGGCCTAAAAGCTGCAGCCTCCTCTTCTATCTACCCCGTCTCCCCCCCCGACCCGACCCGCCCACCCCGCTGCCATGCAGGCTGTGAAATGATCATCCTCATCATCAAATACAGCAAAGATTCCCTTTCAACTGCTGGTATGAAAACATCTCAGGCCAGGAGGGGAGGGCGCAGACAGAAGGGATCACTTAAAGATCTCCTCCAGCTCTCCGCTCGCTCCCCATCCCTTCTTTTTCCTTTTAATTCCCCCATAAAGAGGGAAGAGGAAGGCCGAGGAGGGGGCTCTCCCTTTGCAACTCCCAGCCCCCAGCTCTACCCGCCTTTTGTCCCCCTCCCCAACAGCAGTTTCTGCTCCAGAAGCCTTAGACAAGGCCTCCATTAATTGCGGGCCTGTGTGGAATACACGTGGGACAATGGGCCCAACAGAGTGTCCGGCCCCCAGACAAGGCTGGAAACAAGTGGTACAGGAATCCAGCAGAATAGACTCGTCCTGGCTGATGTCACTGAATACATTTACCTACCTCAGAGCGCATTCACTCAGCGCTTTGTTTTATTTGGACAAAAAAAAGGAGGGATAAGGTGGAGGGGGGGGGGTGTAGGCAGCGCTATCAATGGAGAAGAGGAGCTGACGGTAGGGGCTCAAGGATGGGAAATAACTGGTTGCCATGGAGATGCGCTGAATCAAAAATATGGTCGACTTTAGCAGAGGCAGGGATGTAAAAAGGGTAGAGGGCGTTAGATTAAACCCCGCGTGAGATAAGAGCGGGCTGAAAACAGAGGTTGGGGTTTTTCCAGCATATTCAGGCCTGTTTATACAGCAATAACACGCGAATAAAGGAGCGGGAGATTAGCAGACTCATCTGGGCTCATGTTTGTCAACAACAACCTGAGCAGTTTATTCCAAGTCACTACACCGGCCTCAGAGGGGAAGCTCGGCGGCGGCGAGCGAAGACGAAAACTGGGACCATAGCAACTGGTATTTCAGAAAAACAGCCTACCATCTGTCACCTAACGTGGTGGGTTGCTTCGTAAAAAAAAAAAAAAGAAAAAAAAAAAGAAGAAGAGGGGGTGTTAAAAAAAAAAAAAGATGGCATTTAGATCTTCAACTTGGAGACGAAAGCGATGAGACAGAAGTCTTATTAAACTCTTTGTAAGGGAACCCGGTCATAGCCTTATCCCTCATCAAACCGAAAAAAAAAAAACGCTTTTACAGATTCTTTGGGAGGCCTCACATTTAATTTTTAAAAGCCAGACATGAAAGTGTTGCCTGAAGCACATTCAGCTGTGGAGCCGCTTTAAAGCGCTAGTTAGCATGTAGATTATATGCATCTCGCTGCATTGTCAAAGTATCTAAGTGTATTTACATGTTAATATGTGCAGGGATGCCATCGTCCTGAAAAGGTGTTGGGGGGGGTAAGTTGATGAACTGCGTACTTGCTCGCCGTGGACCATGGGAATGCGATTCCTTTGTGCCATCAAAGTTCAAACACATTCCTGTAAGGGCATGGATATTACCAGGAATGATTCCCGGCATTAAAAACAACCTCCAGACCTGTTGATCCTGGAGAGAGAGGGAGGGAAAACAGAGCGAACAGTAAATTCTGCTGTTATTTCTGCAGCGGGCCATAAAGCTTCACCAAAGCCCGCCATGCGCTGCTCATCCCCATCCCAGCGCTCAGTTCATATCCACGAGTGTGTTTGTGTTGGGATTTATGAATGTGAAGATGCCCCCATTCTTGCCAGTCAAGATGACTCACAAGACCACTTATGGTGTGAAAGCAGCCTGAGGGATGCCCTTTCAGCGCTCGAGGACCTCTGGCTGAGTCCCCTTCACGCGGCAGATCATCCTCACTTGGAAAAAAGTCTCTGTCTTTACAGAAGGAGCTGTCCTGAGGGATGGCGCGCTCCTCGTCCCAGGGCCTGCCGTCTTCACCTGCCGACTTAGCGCTCATCACTTATGCACATAATCCCTGGTTAGTGCATGTGATCCACCGGCCCCGGGCCCAGAAGCCCCAGCCCCCCCGAGCCTCCCCTGCTCACATGCTTGCTGGGTGGCTCCTGGGTGGCCATGGCAACTCTCATCTTCTCATGACAGTTGGGCTTCAGTCATGGCTCTAAGTCCCTCTTCAGTCTCTTTCTGTCCACTGTTTTCTGTCTCCTCGAGCTGCATCTATAGCTCTCTGTCTTCCTCTGGGCTGTTCCCATGCTTTGGCTCAGCTGAGCCTGTGAGAGGGGCCATAACTCAGCAACAGCGTGGCATCTTCAGGGGCCACGAAAGTGCATCCGAGCTTTTCTAGTTCAGATTTAAAGACTGGAGTCACCGTCGCTGCAAACGAAGGCCTGACCTCATTTAATTGTGAGTCTGATCGGTAAACTGAGATGGGAAGATACACTTGTGCTCTTCTTTTCAGCCGGGTTGCTGCAGGCCTCTGAGTGCAGATCATCTTACCCCAATGCAAGCCTGCTGCCTCAAACTTTGTTTTGTTTCACCTCCTTTTGACGAGATGAGATGCAGGAAGCGCAGAAGATATTCGTACCCTCTATGTAGCACCGCAAAGCGTGCTAAAATCCCAGGGAGAAGACTCTGCAGCAAGCGCTGGCATCCGCACCAAACGCAGTTCAAACCCAAAAATCTGCAGGAATGTAAGAAGAGCACGAGAAAAGCTCTGCTCGCTGCTAATTTCCCCTCAAAACAAGGTGTCGCGTGAAAACAAGGACGATGCTGACGATGGAGACATCTGTCTCATCAATGTGGGACAAAACCTCTGGAAGCAGCAAACAGAAAATAAACTTAAATCATGTCTTATTTTTGCTATTTAAGGTTTGATTCCAGCTCCAAAAACTCTGCTAACATGTAGAAAAAAGTTTAAACGCATATCCTCGTAAAGATAAAGGGAGGTGGCGGATCCAGAGGCTCGTAGAGACGTTACGGACCCCGGCCCTGCCTCGGCCTGGCAGCACCAGGTGATGCACCTCCTCATGTACTTTCTGTCTGATCGCCTAACTAATCAGATGAAAACGATCACTAACATGTGTTTGTACGTAAGAAAAAGAAAAGCGATGACACACGGGGCATACTAATTGAAATAAAGAAGGAAAACTACTTTTCTAAATACGATATTAAATATTTGTGTCGTATCTAAACTGCATGAAACTCATCAGAGATAAACCGTCATGACATGTAGGTAGGACGGCCGTGCGGAACGTAATATGGTGTGATAAATAAGAAAAGATGAAAAAAGAAAAAAAAAATTCTGCATTTGCTTAAAATGAATCCTGAAGGTCCTGCTGGTTTCCATGGTGACGAAGGAGGTTTTATCGTGAAGTGCCGGACTTCACGTCTTTTCCGGATCCTCATGGTGGTTCGAAGCTGGACATCTGACTCTGGATTCTCCCAACATCAGCTGACATATTTCCCTGCGCAACACCTTCACTAAAACACCAGTTAAACCGCTCAACTTCCCTTTGTTTAGCTCCTACTTCAGCACAGCTCCTCGTCAGACATGACTTTACTGGTTCCTAGATGAACTGGTCTGCTGGTTTCCAGTGGCAGTAACGTGTGAGATAACTGTGTTGCAGGTGATTCAGTAACAGGCTGACTTCTGCAGTGATCCCACGACTCAGCTTTCTGTAGGACAACACATGCAGCTCTTGTAGTTATGAAGACAAACTTTATATATTTTGGGTTTGTCGTTTCAGACCAGAGGTTAAAGCTCCGATCATCAGACGGGGAGTGTAGGAGAGGCGAGCCGGCGATGTCGTACTAACAAGTGTCACGGTGATCCGGACCAGTCCTCCCTCTGTGTGAAAGCCGTGTGAGAGGCGGCTCCATCCATGCCCCTGCCACCTCCGCACAAGGCCCTCCATTGACTTCTAACCTGATGAGGGACCAGAGCGGACAAAGAGCGGCGGGGCGGGGCCCATCCCTCCGACAAGCCTGTGAACAAACGTTAACACGGCTGCAACTGTCCACCCCCTGAATCACTGAATTTATCGACCAACCACAGAGCCCATTCAGGCCAGGAAAGGACTGATAAATGAAGGAGTGGAGGGGGGGGGGGGGGGGGGGGGGGGGGGTTGGGGGGGGGGGTAGGGATGCCATGAAGGCCCATGGAAGGAACCTATGCTTGGGAGGGGACAGGAGGGAGGAGAGGGGCTTTGTGACAGTCTGGTGGGTCACAGACCTTTCACCAGACGTGGGTGTCTTTGTGTCTTCTGTAAAATGAGGCGAGCCGTAAGTGAGCATCAGGTCGGCCTTGTGTCCCGACTATCCATCAAGTCGGGGGCCTTATGAGTGTAAACTGCAGCAGATTGACAGTCTTTTGTCCACTTGGAAAACGCAAAAAAACACCAAAGAAGACCATTTTAGGAAGAAAAGCGTGGTGGTTACAGTCCTGAATGTCCAGAAAAGGCGTGTTTGCTGCGTTTGAGGCCATTAGAAACAGAGTAAACAGAGCGATCGCTCAGGCCCAAATCTCAGAGTAAACAGCCAAGAAAAGGAAGGAGGAAAAAAAAAAGGTTTGAAACAGCACACGTCTGAGCTCAAGCTTGAGGAAATCTTTTTGGGTTGAGCTGCTAGCTGTGAGGAAGAAAGGCTGTGTGTTTTAGCTTCTTTATGTCTCTCCACCACTCTCCATCTGCTCGCCTACTCCGACAAAAGCAATACAGCAGAGAGTACACAAAAAGCCATGCTGCTTTGTGGAGAGGCAACACTTTCTGCAAAACTACATGGCAAACACGGAGTGAAGGCATGACACGCCGGCTCTGTGCACGCCGCTGTTTACCCAGAAGATGATCCAGGCAAGTTACAGACACATGAATTCATGATGCGTCTTCCTCCTCATCATGAATATTCCCCAAAAGGCTCTTCCCTGATCTGAGGGAGATCCTTTTCATTCCGGTACAAGCAAGGACCCCTTTCCCTTATTCACAGTCCCCCCTAAATCCCCCCATTCACTGCCTGCAGGCCCTGATCTCCACATGAAATGATACCCCTCTTTCTCCTCCACTCTTGCACCCTTAAGCGCCCATATGCCAGGCAGCGAGGAGGCTGGGAAAGCCCGTAATTGATCAGTAAGTCTCGGCTGAAAAAGTGTGACCAGGGTCAGCCCCCCACGAAGTCTGCAAGACGGGCTTGGTATAGAGATTTATTGAGGAACTTAATGGGAATTCTGCAGAGCAAAAACTGCCGTTAGAAACACGGACACGTACAAACATCAAATTACAGTTTACAGGTAAAAATGAGCTGCATTTTAATACAGTAAAAGGAAAATATGAACGTTTTATATCGATTTCTTTTAGTAAAACTGACTACAAAAATATATCTGACAAAAATAAACGCAGTTATGTGAAAATTTTATTCTAGAATTGAGTCTTCAGTGTCTTTAATGCTAAAACTTTCATTTCAGAAAGAGCTTTTTGTTTGTTTTATAGGAGGTAAACTGGTAAAAATCATTCTGGTTCAGCTGGACACACACTCTCACACACTCTCACAGAAAATGGCCTTGTTGATGAAGTTCACTAAAGAGACACGGTTATGTCTGCTTTCTCTTCCACAGGAAGAATTTCAAGCAACTCTAAAAGAAATGCAGCAAACGAAACAGTGTGTGTGTGTGTGTGTGTGTGTGTGTGTGTGTGTGTGTGTGTGTCGGTCATCTTATCAAGCAAGCAGGAAAAAATCTCCCTAAAACCAAATGACCTATAAATGTTTTACAATTTTCAGCAATTAATTTAATGAATTTATCTGTTGAAAAAGCAGCTGCTTGAAGGATGTGAGCTTGTTTTATATTGTATATTGTTATTGTTTATTGTTTATATTGTTTTATATGGAGGATCATGGTGAGGAAGTGGTAGGTAGAAATCCATCTAATCACTTTATGGGACGCACATTTACACGCGCCATGCCATGTTCAGCTCAACACCTGGAAATCTTATTTTCAGAACATAAAAGTACCAGTGTGTAAAAAAAAAAAAAAAAAAAAAAAAAAAAAGATTGAATTTTCTGTCAAACCAGACCTTTAAAATCAGAAAACAACACATATCACACCATTTTTTCTCCAACGGGAATGACACCAGAACGGCAGCAAAGTGTGGAGAAACAAGCGGATTCTGCAGGGATCATAAAGCCAGGATGAAATGCAGTTGGATTATTCAGTCACTGAAAGACTTGACCACCTCACTAAATCATCTCTACTGTGGACTGCATGCAGGCGGCGGATTCCTTTCCCTGTTGGAACGCATGATAACTAACCGTTTAGATCAATGGGCTCTCCCATCGAGAGTACCTGGCACTATGAAATGTACTGAAGGGACCTGTCTGCCTTGAAGGAAATGAAGATTTTATTCAGTCTCTTAATATCACAGGGTGCTATGATGGTATTTGGAGTTTTCTGAGCTTTCTACAGTGTTACAGTGTTGAATCCTCATCAGACATGTGAACGACACTGTTTTTTATCACCTAAACACATGTTTGAGTTTTAGTTTGAGTTTGAGTTCCAGCACGCTCTCCGTTCGGTTTCCATGGCGACGAAAAATGCGTCGTTTTAGAGAGTTTTTTCTACGTGGAAATCCTTGTGACATCCCGGGGGAAAAGGTTCGGTGATTGGTTACCTTCTACTGGTTAACAAGGGCATGTACAAATACATCAGGCGGGTGGAAAACGTGGGATAAAGTTATTTCCAACGATGGCTGGTGAGTTTACCAAAGAGAGACATCCTGCTGCATTCGTTGCTGTGGGTTGCTGTTTTCCACTTCGTCTTCAGGGTCTGATTCAGGTTCCAACATGTAGGGCTGTATGCTATGTGTTGACATTGTATTTTGTTTTTTTATTGAGTTCATATTAGCCTAATCCTTCTGTTTATGAGACGTTACAATGACGGCGAAAGCAGGTGCGGTGCGCGCTCCCGATGTGGCGCAGTGGCGGGAAGCGGGGCTTAATGCGGAAGAGTCTCAATCCACTCGTTTTGCCCGCAGGATGATCTGACAGCCTACAGAGAGGGTCGGTCTGAAGTAAATAAAGCTATTTGTGACAATAACTCGATCAATCCCAGCCCTTCTGGTCTCAGAAATAAAAATAAATTATCCTGAAATGCACAAAATGGTTCCACTTTAACAAGGAAAACAATCATGTTGATGTTGATAACAGGACAGGCCTCTTTCTTCCCTTTAGTGGAAATCAGACTTCAGAAGCTTCGACCTTTCCATAAAGTTGTATTAATGAGAGGACTCGTCAGGAAAACACGTCATTTTTGGGTGTTGTTTAAATCTGGGGTAGGTAATGTTGGGCAGCTAGCTATTTGTGAAAGTGGCGGCCTGTCTGGGCTCCTCCCCCTATCCTGGCTCCTCCCCTATCTTGGCCCCTCCTCATATTTTAGCTCCTCCTCCTGCATTGACTCCTCCCCCTCCAGTTCTGCTCCTTGTGTGATTCGAGGCTTTTTTATTCGCAGCAACGATTTTCTCTTTCTCGGCTGTTTAGCAGGAGGAGGCAAATAAACCGAGCCGGGTCGGGAAATCCTTCCTGCATTTTCTCAGCCATGTTTGCCTTCTGAGTTTCTTCTTCACTACTTTGTATTTTCATCCTAACGTGCTGTTTATATGCAGGGTGTGTCTATCAGGTATGTAGGAGAGGGAGGAGGGGAGCCGGGAGAAGAAGCTTACAAAATATAAGAAATTAACAACTCCATTTGGGTCGGAACGTTTGGATTGTTCAGAGTTTTTAAAGATTTACAGTAAACTGAGGGGTCGAACTATGTTTCTTATTGTTCTTCTTCTAATGTGCTTCTATGTAAACAATTTCACTGCAATTTAGAAAATAATCTGTGTTCAAGTGGAGAATAAATGCAGGTAAACTCTTCTGGCGGCCTTAGGGAGTTGGGAGAATGCATGCAGGACGTATGAATAAATTCCTCTGATTACCAAATTATTCTGGAGTCAGATGTTGGACATTTGTCTCATAGCTTCAAGTTTGGCTGAAAATGTGTCAAAACAGAACCATCGAGTCAAAGTCCAGACCTCAACCTGACAACCTCAGTTAACTAAAGCCGTACCGCGAAGAACGGACCGAAGGTCCTCCTGAATGATGTGTAAGACTGATAACAGCTTGTTTTCTGAAATGATGTCATGGTTTGATATGTGTTGTTGTCATTTTAACAGCTGGTAACAAGCAGAAGGTCTGGTTTCATGTCCTGACAGGTAAAAACGTTCTCTGTCACGTCTCAACCTTTCTCTGGCTCAAGTTTCAGCAGTTCATCTAAACTCCACCTTCGACGGGTGAATCAGAAAGGAGGAGGACATTAGGTATGATTAGTTCTCAGAGTCAGTCGGTGAGAAGTTTCCTCTTCATGGAGCTCGTATTTCTGGAATCATCAGCCCCTGATTCACCCCGCAGTAACCGAACAAACCGGGACTTTCAGGTTCAGTCTCTGCTGCGTTTTGGTTCAAAGGTGGGCGGTGACGCAAGACGGCGGATCGCTGGCATATGTGATCATGGAGGGTTTCGGGGGCCAGTCGGGGTCCTCTTGAAGCTCCAGAGCCAGATGCCTGTACAACACCTTCGGGGTTTTGTTCCTCCGACAAAACAGTCGGGAGAGACAAGACGAGCCCCAGCGGTCGTTGGCCACCTGAGGAAACGGTGAAAACTTGAGCGGAAGCTAGCCAACGGCTGGGTGTTAAAGGTTTTATATGCTGCTGAAAGACACCAAGAGATCTGTCTGATTACACATTTCTCTACACTGCAAAGTTTGCAAGTTAAGAAAAAAAGGGATTATTTAGTGATTTCAGCAGGAAAAAGCTTTGGCTGCTAATGATGCAGATGTTTATTCAGTAGATTCTTAAGGAAATTGCTGTGAAGATTAGTGATTATTTTTTAACTATAACTAAAGTAAACCAATTATTTTTAATCACTACATGATGAAAATGCACTCAACCAGCCACTTTATCAGGTATACCTTCAATTATTCACACAAACGTCTAACCAGCCAATCACAGGACAGCAACTCAGCACATCTGGTCATGCAGACGTGATGAAGACAATGTGCTGAAGTTCAAACTGAGCTTCAGAATGAGGAAGAAAGGAGATTTAAGTGGCTTTAACTGTGTCATGTTGGTCTGAGAAACTGCTGATCTACTGGGATTTTCACACACAACCATCTCCAGTGTTTCCAGAGAAGGTCTGAAGAAGAGAAAACATCCAGCGAGCAGCAGATGTCTGGACCAGAAGGTCTGGTTGGTGTCAGAGGAGACTGGACAGACTGGTTGGAGATGATGGACAGACAACAGGAAGTCCAGTAAGCACTGGTTCCAGCCATGATCTGCAGAACATCATCTCTGAACCCGTCCAGCCTGGAAGCAGATGGTCTCCAGCAGCAGAAGACCACACCGGGTTCCCTCCTGTCAGTAAGAACAGCAAACTGCAGTTGTGGCTCAGATTACGAACAAGCTAAGGAGAACTCGGTTGAAAGGAGACGAAGTCCATAAAACTGGTTCCACGCTCCGTGAGAAGCAAGAACTTTTTTTTCTTCTTCTCAAGGCTGCGAGAACAGAATGGATGCAGTAGACCGGTGAGCCTCACTGTTAATTCAACAAGAGCTGAACTCAATATACTAATGCTAGGCGGACACTGTGCGATTTCGAGGGGATTTCACCACGATTTCGCTGTCGCAGACCACGCCATCGTGGAAACATCATAGCATCAGGATGTCCGGTCGGGAGGTCGTACGCCGTACAGTGCGAGAACACTCACGAGGAAGGATTAATTGCTGCTACGTTCTAACGATGATGCTGCGACCTCCCGATCAAACTTCTGGCATGTCAGAAATTTTCGCCGTCGCTCGTACAGTGTGAGTGGTGTTACGTCACGATTCTACGTTCGCACCTGCGCAGAAGACGCCAGTGGAGCTTTAAACAATGGCGGGCAACCCCAACTTCAGACGTGTGCGGTGGACACAGCTGCTAGACGAGAGATTAGTAGAGCGATGGAGAGAACACGAGGTTTTCTTTTTTTATTCGTTTCAGCGCACAAGACAGCGCACACAACTGCAACAACTTGCTGCCTGCTCGCCATCTTGTTGTCAGGCACGCTGTGGTTGTCATAGGAACTAGGAACATTTGTTTTTCGTTGTTCACACTCGAGCACGTTGTGCCGTCACACACCGACTGACGCCAACAAGTAGTCGTGGCTGACAGCAGTCGTACAGTATGAGTACACATGTCGTAGGGTCAAATAGAGTATGAGGAACAAACCCGTTGTGCAGTGGGAGCATTTCCCCGACAGTCAGATTTCTAAAATCGCACAGTGTCCGCCCGGTAAAAGACAAGAGGAGAGCCGCCATCCCCCACCATACAAGGCGTTCCCAGGTTACGTATCCTGCTACGTTGCCAAATCCGTAACATTCAGCGTTTCAGCGAGGAATGGTTATCCTAAATAACGGAGTAATGGCGTTCTTATGCAACAGTATGTGGTAAAAATACAATAATGCCTCAGAAATGTGGGTGTTTCTTTTTCATTATATATACGGAGCTACCGACGGAGCAGCTCTTTGGCGGAGTTCGGTGCAGCTGAAATCAGCCAAACCTGGCAACTCTGACAGGGTCAGTTAGGGCCGTTAGGACAGCAGAGTTTCTGCAAGCAGCCTGCAGCTCTTGTTTGTGGAGAGAACTGCAGCGTTGAGGATCATTATGACTTGTTTAGATGCATTTTCAGACAGCCAGAGGCTGCTTCACGAGCCGCAAGTTAAGAGTCAGAGAGCCGCATGGGATGAGCCGAGCAGAACTTTCTTCTCATCGGGTTCCTGCTCCCAGCAGGACACTGCTCCACGTCCCAAAGCTCAAATCACCTCCAACAGCTTCAACATCTCAGTAGCAGCAAGGTGGGGCTGATAAAGTGACTGGTGAGTGCATTCTGATGACATTAAAGTAAAACTATGGAAAGAAAACAGCATGCTGACGTGCACAGAAACAAGAGAAAAGAGATCATAACAAGGAGTCTAATGAGTGTTTTCCCAACCTGTGATGCGTCAGCAGAGCAGAGCTCTCTAGGGCCATTTGCCCCTTGATCGCCTCTGAAAACAAGCCTCCACAAGATGACGTCAAGGAGCAAAATCTACAGGAGATTTCAGTGTGAACGTCTTAAAAAAAATCAGCTGATCATGAAGATTGAGTTACAGCCCAAGAAATACACAAGAGTAACACAAAAGGAAAGTTTCACAAAGCAGTCACTGATTTCATTCATCGGGGAGTGATGCGCCTCTGATTGGGTAAGAAAAAAAAACAAATGCATGCAAATCACAGTTTGCACATTATAAAGGATCAGTCTGAGAGTGTATGTGGGCTGTGGCGTCTGTAAAGCATACCTCCAGCACCAAAGACACGGCCGCATTCGCCATGACAATGACGACCAGAGTGACACGCCAATCATGGGGAACACACACGATCTGAAGGGGGAGAGAGGGGTGACAGGACGCGGCGTGAATGCAACGCGACACACATATACAAACTCTCAGCTCCTGCAGATTCTCCCACATATTTCCTCCCTAATGAGGCCATAAAATTTACCTCCAGGAAGTTATCAATGGCAGGGATGGGATACAGCATGATGAAGAGAAGGAAAGAGTACAGGCCGATGCAGGACAGCAGGAACGGCCCTCGGGAAGTTAAAACAAAGAAATCATTAAGCTGTGGAGGGAAAATGACACGTTTAGAGGAAAACACCGCACACGAGTCTTACAGTTTTTGTAGCTGGGCTGTCTGAAAGGCTTTCCTTTGGAGAAAACAATGGCCACGACCAGATATTGGAAGGAGGAGACGTAGAAGAGGGTGGTGTTCTCATAGTTCCTGATGTTTTTGTGGTCATGGGGCGTCGTTGTATTCAGGCTCTGAGAGAAACCGGATCTGGACATGTTGCAGGCGCTGCAGGAGAAGAACGAGTTCTGTGTCAGAACCAGGAAAAAACATTTCTTTTTTTTATTTGACCTCTTCACCCACAGCCAGTACTGATAGATGGCCGTCCCTCCTGGTTCTGGTCCTGATGGAGGTTTTCCTGTAACCCTGCATAGACCAGGCTGGAGGAATGAATCAAAGAAGGGGTTTTAACGCCCCATTAGCTCCTTAGCTGGACCTTTACCCAGATTGTTTGGGCCTAATCTGGACTATTTTTGGCTTAGTTACAGAACTGGAAAGTATTCTGTGGGACACATGTGGTCCAGATATGTGAAGGGGACCTGGACACAACTTCTGAGCCGTACATGGTGGTTAAGTGGCTGATTTTTGAAGCAACACTCACACAGAGTCAGCCAGAAGCCAAATTTGCTGTCTGGGTAACCCTATGACTCTGATGGACCGGCAGCAGTGTTTTTGGGGTTCACTCTGCCTGTAACAGCTGCTGGGATAGTGTCCTCCTTCCTGATCTGCACAAGGTCACAGTAGAGCCTAAATCCAGTGAAACCAGAACCAGACCAGTTGAGGGTAGTGAGGACAGGAAAGAGGAATCAACGA
This sequence comes from Telmatherina bonti, assembly GCF_933228915.1. Classification (NCBI taxonomy): domain Eukaryota; kingdom Metazoa; phylum Chordata; class Actinopteri; order Atheriniformes; family Telmatherinidae; genus Telmatherina; species Telmatherina bonti. The sequence goes on from NC_136625.1 coordinate 35,449,703, forward strand.
GCACCATAACTCTAAGTTAGGAATAAGAAGAAGAGAAAGAGAAACGCAATCCAATGACAAGAGTAAAGAGAGCAGCAAGGCGCTTAGAGCATCATGGGATGACCCCCAGCTCCCTTGGCCTGTAGAAGCAGAACTAAAGGGACGGATAAGGTTCCCCTGCCAGACCTGATTAGAAGATTTATCAGGAAGTAAAGTCTGAGAAGGATGAAGAAGGTAACTGGGAGGTGAACATGGTGGATGACCAGTTGACCTTCAAGGTCCATGTTGCCTCGGTTTTCCATATTTGCTGATTTGCTCTCTACAACATCAAGAGAATCAGACATACCTGACAGAACCCACAACACAGCTTTTGGTTCATGCTCTGGTCATCTCACGCATCGATTTCTGCAATTCCCTACTGGCAGGCCTGCCTGCATGCTCTGTTAAACCTCTGCAGATGATCCTGAACACCACAGCACGTCTGGTCTTCAACCAAACCTAAGGGGTTCATGTCACTCCACTGCTAATCCAATTCACTGGCTTCTGGTAGCAGCACGCATCAAAGTCAAAGCTTTGCTTCTGGCTTACAAAACAATAACTCAAATGGCTCCTGTCTACCTTCACTCCCTAATCCAGACCTACACTCCCTCTCGACAGCTACGTTCCACCAGAGAAAGACGCCTCGTGTTACCACCAATACGTGGGACTAAATCACCAGCCAGACTCTTTTCCTCTGTTGTGCCACGATGGTGAAATGATCTCCCAAACTGTCCGCTCTGCAGAGTCCCTGTCTACTTTTAAGAGCAAGCTGAAGACTCAGCTCTTATTAATTCTTTGCATTTTAACATAGGTGATATTGTGGGGTGGGTAAAAAAAAAAAGCCTTTAGCACTACATGTCAAGACCGGCGTCCAACTGGACTCCAGCAGTCCACCAGCACCTTCCTATGATGTCCTCTACTGTTTGATTTCATGCTTGTGTTGTTCTCACTCTCATATGTAAGTCGCTTTGGATAAAAGCGTCTGCTAAATGACTGTAGAATAGACTACACTAGACTAGACTAGCATGGCATGGCATAGCATAGCATAGCATAGACTAGACTAGACTAGACTAGACTGCTATGCCATGCTAGTCTAGTCTAGTCTATGCCATGCTATAGACTAGACTAGACTAGCATGGCATGGCATAGCATAGCATAGCATAGACTAGACTAGACTAGACTAGACTGCTATGCCATGCTAGTCTAGTCTAGTCTATGCCATGCTATAGACTAGACTAGACTAGACTAGCATAGCATAGCATAGCATAGACTAGACTAGACTAGACTAGTCTAGTCTAGACTAGACTAGCATGGCATGGCATGGCATGGCATAGCATAGCATAGCATAGCCTAGACTAGAATAGAATAGAATAGGTGGACAAAACTGATGGGAATGTGGTAAAAAGAGATTCTAACTCACTCTGACTCAGGTGTCCATTTCTCATACCAGCTCTGCTTTTGCACCAAGAGGAAAGCTAGAACCTGGAAGACCAGGCAGGTGAGGATCTGGGTCAGAACCGAGCAGAGCAGCGGGCCAGAGATCAGACTGGATGGTGGGCGCCGTCCCACCAGCTCCTTCCACGCAGCATTCAGACTCACTAAAGGCAGGAAAAACAGCGGTGAAACAAGTTCATCTGTTTGTTCCCTGAACTCCACCGGCGGCTGTCTCACTTGTGAAGGCGATGATGAGAATGATGACGATGTCGATGAAGAGGAACTGGAAGTCTCCCAGGTTGCTGAGGATCTACAGCAAAGACAACAGCAGCAGCAGATAAATTCATCTTCAAAAGTTTTTAACCTAATCAGCTGGAATCTGTGCATTTTCTCCCCCACATCTTTGTAAATCCTCAACTTTTCCTCCACTAACTAAAAAACTGCAGAGTGATATTTACCCAGTAGAGCAGGGTGACGCTGATGTACTGGATGATGCTGTAGAGAGCCATGAACTTAAAGACGCAGAAGGATGTTATGAGAGCAGCTCGTCCCTCCCTTTGCAGTTTCAGGGGAAATAAAGTCATTTTAAATTACTGATAAGTTTGATATTTCTTCCTGTGTCCATTACAACTCAATTCCAGTGAAGTCGGAACGTTGTGTGTTAGGGAATAAAATCAGATTACAGTAATCTGCAAATACCTTTTCATCTATATTCAATCAAATACTCTATAAAAACTTTGTTTTCTTGCCATTATTTACTCATTTGGAATTTGACGCCTGCAACACGGTCCTTAACAGTTGAGACTGGGGCAACAAAACGCTGGGAGAGTTGAGGAATTCTAAAGAAAATACCTGTTTGGATCATTCCAGAGGTGAACAGGTTGAATGGAAACAGGTGGGTGTCATGACTGGGTATAAAAGGAGCACGGCTCAGTCGTTTACAAACAAGGATGGGGCGAGGTTCACCACTTTGTGAGCAACTGCATGAGCAAGTCATCCAACAGTTTGAGAACATTTCTCAATAAAATGCTGGGAATTTGTGGATTTTATCTTGTCCAGTCCACAATATCACCAGAAGATTCAGAGAATCTGGAGAAATATCCACATGTAAGCGATCAGGCTGGAAATGCCCGCGACCTTCGACCTCTTACATCACCATGTGAAGGATGTCACTGCGTGGGATCAGGAACACTCCAGAAAACCATGGTTAGTACACACACTGCGTCGCTACGTCTATAAGTTAAACTCATGCAAAGCCGAAGCCAGATATCACACCCAGAAACACGGCCGGCTGCTCTGGACCCGAGCTCATCCCAGGTGGACTGTTGCAAACGTGTTCTGTGGTCTGACGAGTCCACGTTTAAAAATGTTCATTCATGGACATCATGTCCACCGGGCCAAAGAGGAAAAGGACGATCCGGACTGGTGGAAAGCTGAAAAGCCAGCATCTGTGATGGTATGGTTACTGTAAGCAAGACCGGATTATCCAGTGGGCATTATGGGCAAAGGCCCAGGGGCCCACGCCCACTTTGGGCCCATGTGGGCTCGCTGTAGGGCATATACCAGCAGTTTGGACATGAAACAAAATGTACATAAAAGCCAGATAGTTACACCACGATGTCTAGTGTTTTGCTACTGGTACCATTGGCTGAGAGATGTTAGAAATGTCGTTTCACAGTGTATCATTCACAATTTTCCAAATGTTGTGGTGGGGAAGGGGGCCCCTGGAACACTCTGGGCCCAGGGGCATGTGCATTTTTAATTCGGCCCTGACTGTAAGGCACCATTAATGCTGGAAGGTTCAAACTGGTTTTGGAGCAACATGTTCTGAATCCAAGCAGCGTAATTTTACAGACGTTCCTGCTTGTTTCAGCAGCCGCATTCTGCAGCATTACAGCAGCGTGGATTCCTGGTAGCAGTGTGGACACTGCTCTGCCTGCAGTCCAGACCAGTCCATTATGAAGCACAAACTACGATAACAGAGACTCCAGACTGTGGAAGAGCAGAAGCTGTACATCAAGCAATAATGACAAAGAATTCTAGCTACAAAGCTTCAACTCTTACTGTCCTCAGTTCCCAAACGCCTGTCGAGTGTTGTTAAAGGAAAGATGACGTAACAGCGTAAACATGACAACATCCCTGCTGTTTTATGATGTGTTGCAGGAATCAGATTCAAAATGAGTGAATATTTCCAAAATATCTAACTGTTTAAACATTCAACATCTTGTCTTGATCAGATGAATAAACTGATTTGGAAAGCCTCGTATTCTGTTTGTGTTTGTTTTACACAACGTTCCAACTCCACTGGAACGGCGGCTGTAGTAAAAGATTAACAGCTGAGTTTAGAGTATTTCAGCAGAAAACAGATTCACAGTTTGAGCCTAAACTGCAGGAAAGTTTGCAAACTTTAATCAGATATCCGTGAAAAGAGAAATGAAAGGTTGTTTCTTTAGAGGAAACTGTGCCTGGGTCAGATCTCCACCTGATGAGGTTTGGGACGCAGGAAATGTTTGAGGTGGAGGAGGTGAAGGGTGAAGCAACGGAGGCCTCCAGCTCTGACAGAGAAATCCCGCTGTGAGCCCTCTTCAGAGCCTGAAAACAGACAGAAAGCTTCATCAGTACAGCTCACTTATACACAGGGTTTACACAACATCCAACATCTTTACATTTCTTCATCCAGGTCGGTGAATTAAAGGTGGAATTTATTGCTAAACACACTTGTTTCAGTGAAAACAGGTTAAAAAAGGCAACCTGATTTAGAAATATGCACAATTCTTGAGCAAACTGTATTTTTGAGGTTTCATTTTAGCATCATTTTAACAACTACAGCTGCTCTAACTGAACCCAAAACACGAATAAACTTCCAACATGAATCTTTCAGGTAGTTAAAGGAGAAAAATGCACGTGTGCACAATTACTGGCCAACTAGTAGCGTGCAGAATTATGAATGCAACATTTGGGGTTTTTTTTCCTTCAGTTGTAATTAGAATAAAACAACTGCGTAAAATGAAGATAAAAACCAAAATTTCTACACTATAAGCCCACATTTTATTCCCAGTAGAAGATAAACAACATATCAGATGTTGAAACATCATTTCATGGGAAATATGAGCTTATTTTGAGATTCATGGCAGCAACACAAAAGCAAAATGTTCCAACAGGAACAACTAAAAGATGGAAAAATAATCACAACCTCAAATAAAAAAAAAACAACGTGGAGAAGCATTTGTCAATAGGCAGAGTCTCTCAGAGATCCTGCCGACCCTGGTGACCCTCAGGAGGCGCCACGTCCCTGCACGCTCTTCCTCTGAAGCACCGAGTCATTTCTTCCACAACAGAGCCTGTGCAGCCATTTTTTACTGTTCATGTTATGTCAAATGGTTTTTAATGTGTTATTTTATCAGTATTTTATAGTTTTATTTAGTTGCATATAGAGCCATATTTATTCTTATTATTTATCTTGACACGAGAGCTGCTACCTCAATTTTTTTGCAGCCTGTGTGACGACAATAAAGTGGATTCATTGAATCTCTAAGATGAAAAGATGGACATGAGGTCACCACTCTCAGATAAACTGGGTGTGAAAATTGGGGAATAAAAAAATTTTTTTTAAATGTTCTTAAACATAAAGTTTTTGAATACTTTGAACATCCCACCATCTAGAGTGTATAATATCAAAAGAGTTAGAGAATTGGGAGGAATCTCTGTGCGCGGGGGACAAGGACAGTTGCATGTCTATCAGGTTAATCATTGAGCAAATATAGTGACATGTTAGTTATGAAGGAATGTATGGCCAGTTTTACAAAGTCTTTTACTGCAAACAGACTTTGTTTTTTCTTGTGATACTCCTCTTATTGTGCTGGTTTTATTGTTCAACAGCGACCTTTAAACTGAGGCAAATTTTACCCAAATGAAACAAATACAGAATCTTAATCAGGCAAAACATGTTAAAGACAAATTAAACATCTACTTGCTAAAAACTTTGGTGGGAGAAAAAGACACAAATACTCAATTCTTTGATCCTGACACTTCAGTATTTCCATCTGAGTGAGCTGATTATCTTTTTCTGGTGTATTTTTCCTGAGGTTTGCCTGTAATCTCCTTAAACCACTCCCTTCCTCGTTAAATAGATGGACATCACCTGACATGATTAAATCATTTAGGTTCATGCAGCTTGGAGAAAATGTTCACACAAGCGAAGACAATACGTTTCTTTACTATTTAAAGCACAATAAAGTTTTCTTTCAGAGACTAATTATGCTTCAGGATCAGAGTTTAGAGACACCGTTTAGGGTAATGTCCCTTTATTTTCACTCCTTCTGTAAAAAAGGCTTCTTGTTCGGAGATTCTTTGGCCTCCTTGTTCGCATCTGGAAGTCTTCCCAGACAGTTTTCATGTTGTTCACATTAGTGATCTGTAAATAGCCGTCGCTCATTGAGGCCAAACTGTTCTGTTGCAACTTCATAATCCAGCGGATTTACTTCCAAGATGCACCAAACTTCTGGATTCTGCTGTGAAGATGCAGAAAAAGTGTGTCTTCCACATACATGTGCAGGTGTTTCAGCTTAAAGAACTTCACAGAGATCCTGTCAAAGCTCCGCTGGCTCTGGGACCTGAACTTGACCTCCACTCTTACTTTTAACTCCCATTCCTTAATCAGGTTATGAAGCGAGCCAACGGCTGCATGAAAGAGCCACCTTCCTCCTCCTCCTCCTGCTGCTGCTGCTGCTGCTGCTGCTCTGTGAGCATCACTGATTTTTAATTTTCCGAGTGCTGCAGCTGCTTAGAGGAGCGCATGGCTGCAGATTGCTAGCTTTGTGAAGTCTTTGGAAAGCTTTGAACTTTGCATCACCTGGCTTTTCCCAAGAACGGCTGCCAACAAAAAGCAGCACGAACAAACTAATTACAGCCTGAGACCTCCAGAAAGATCTCAGGTTAGGTCTGGTGGGCATTGTTTGAACTCTAAAATGGTAGGAAACAAAAATCTGGCTTAAAATAAAAACGTTTTACCTAAATAAGCATTTGTCTGAGTAAATTTCATACTTACTCCACAGTCATTCGCACCATCACCACACATCCCAACTATATAACTGCAAAGAAAACAAACTTGGTGAAAAAACTGTACAAACACAAGTTTTACATGAAGTAAACAAATCTACAGCAGGGGTGGGGATGAAACCGGCCCACCAGTGGGTCCCATATGTCCCACAGAATGAATTAGGTAGACGTGGAAATGTTCTCATGTTCATGATTTTTACAGTTTGTCTTCCTGCAGGTGCTCCTGATGATTGTTTGCTTTCTTATCAAGGCTGTAAAGTGTTTTCTGTTTGTTTAAAGATGCAGCAGCTTTATCTCCTCTAAACCTTTTACTCTTAATGTTTACTCTCCTTTCTGTCATCTCCTCCATCAAGTCCAGCATTAATAATTACATTTAGCAGGAAACTAAACAGGACTTGTTACAAAAAAAAAAATATATAAAAATAGAATAAAAGATATTACTGATGATTTGTCAATAACAGTAAGTAATTACTCATTTTTAAAGATTAAGTTGCCTTTTTGTTCCTTTAGGTACTCTTATCATAATCTGAAAAACTGCTTTTTCCAGTTCCAGATTAAATACTTTGTGTTTTCTTAGATCTGTTGTGATTTTTCTAACTTATAATGTATGTGTATCTCTTCATGTTTATAGATAAATAAGTTTACATAATATATAAATTTCATGTACAAAATGCTTTGAAAATATAAAGAATACTATATAAATACATTTTAAAATAAGTTCTTAAATCATAATATATATTTCGTCTAAACAATTTTCTTTCTCACAGAGAGAGAGAGAGAGAGAGAATCTTAATTGGGTCAAATTAATATTAATATTGGAGAATTTCTAGTAAAATTTATGGAATTTTCCATTTACTGTGGAAACAGTGGGGGGGCAGCTGGGGAATTAGTGGTTCACTTCTGTTAATAATAATAAATATGTAAGAAATAAATATGTACTTAACTCATGTAACTAAATTAAATATGTAAATGAGTAACTGAGGTAAAAAAAAGAAGTTGCATCTACCTTTTTCCTCATATTTCAGTTTGTTCATACTGTTTTATAAAAATAAAGCCCTGTGAATGTACATTTTGATAATGTACCTTCTGTGCTTTAATGTAAAGAAACGAGGAGTTTTCATTATTTATAGGTTATTGTTTTCCTGGCTTCACAACTTGAGCTTTAACGCAGCTGAGATGCATTTGATAGCGCTGCTGTAGAGAATAAGAAGACCCTCACTCGATGCTCTGCAGGATTTCCACCAGCTGAGTTTTCTGGTCTGGAGCCATGCGAGCAAACACGGTGGCTCGGAGGACGAGCTGCGGCGCCGCCATGTGGACAGAGACAAGAAGGACAGCAACAGTTCAGGCAAAGACCCAGCAGCTCTCTGAGTGATGATGATGTTTTATCGCTGTGAATACGAGCTCGTACCTTCTGGACCAGCTGAGGAAAGTGTTCAGTGATAACAGCAAAGGCTCTGCCGCCCACGGCAAAGTGGTACGCTCCCTCCTCCACGTTTATCTCTGCTGTCTGGAGGAGACATGAGGAGTCAGTCAGACAAGTCTTCCTGCTTGTTTCTGGATTAATACACAGATCAGTTACTGATTAAATCAGACACACAACATTTTCAGATAAGATTGTACAAATAAAAGCACAAATAACAGTGCAGACTGATGCCACCTTTTAAAATAAATAAAAAACTCGAAAGGAAATCTTATGTTATATGGAGGAAAGAAGTTTAAATACCTGCAGACATGAAATGTCATTTACAAAGATGCAAGCATAGATAATAAAGAGAAAAAATAAGAACTGCCTAAGAGATTAATCATCTCTGTGGGTAAATAGTTTGAACAATGAAGAAGAAAAGTTGTGGAGATTCTGATGGCCACACAGCAGATGGACCTGCGAGATGTCCAGATGGACCTGCGAGATGTCCAGATGGACCTGCGAGATGTCCAGATGGACCTGCGAGATGTCCAGATGGACCTGCGAGATGTCCAGATGGACCTGCGAGATGTCCAGATGGACCTGCGAGATGTCCAGATGGACCTGCGAGATGTCCAGATGGACCTGCAGGATGTCCAGATGGACCTGCAGGATGTTCAGATGGACCTGCAGGATGTTCAGATGGACCTGCGAGATGTCCAGATGGACCTGCGAGATGTCCGGATGGACCTGCGAGATGTCCGGATGGACCTGCAGGATGTCCAGATGGACCTGCGAGATGTCCAGATGGACCTGCGAGATGTCCAGATGGACCTGCGAGATGTCCGGATGGACCTGCGAGATGTCCGGATGGACCTGCGAGATGTCCGGATGGACCTGCAGGATGTCCAGATGGACCTGCAGGATGTCCAGATGGACCTGCGAGATGTCCAGATGGACCTGCAGGATGTCCGGATGGACCTGCGAGATGTCCGGATGGACCTGCGAGATGTCCGGATGGACCTGCGAGATGTCCGGATGGACCTGCAGGATGTCCAGATGGACCTGCGAGATGTCCGGATGGACCTGCGAGATGTCCGGATGGACCTGCGAGATGTCCGGATGGACCTGCAGGATGTCCAGATGGACCTGCAGGATGTCCAGATGGACCTGCAGGATGTCCAGATGGACCTGCGAGATGTCCAGATGGACCTGCAGGATGTCCGGATGGACCTGCAGGATGTCCGGATGGACCTGCAGGATGTCCGGATGGACCTGCAGGATGTCCGGATGGACCTGCGAGATGTCTGGAGCCTCGCTCATATCATAAGATTTCCAATTCAGGGTCACGAGAAAGCCGAGTCTATCCCAGCAAGTAGCAGGTCCAGCCCATCGCAGGGCCAACACAAAGACAACCATCCACACACCCTTACTGACAATTTAGAGTAACCACCTAACCTAACATGCATGCTTTGGACGGTGGGAGGAAGCCGGGCTACATGGAGACACAAAAACATACATGGGGAGAACATGCAAACTCCACACTGAAAGGCCATCTTTTACACTGACTCCTCACTGAGACTTGAACCAGTGACCTTGTTGCTGTGAGGTCACAGTGCTTACCACTACGCCACCGTGCAGCCCCAGTGTTTAAACTGTGATGACAGCATACCCTTCAGGTGATCTAAGTTAGTTTCTCAGACAGTTTTGTTGACTAGAATCACAAGGCCTGAACTTCTCCATGTATTAAAAAAAACAGGCGGGAAAAACGGGCTTTTCAGAGTTCATGCTTTATGGGGGATGTTTTGCCGTTTTAAAATAGAATTAAATGTAATAAAGAATAAAAAACAATGGAAACACGGTGAAGTAAAACTGTAAAAGCAAATCCAAACTTCTGTCTGAGCTGAAGAGATCTCAGCCGCTGCAGCGGTGCAGCGCTGCTCAGCGGTGCAGAGACACCTGAACAAATACTGCATGACTTCATGGAAGAATCATCAGAAGAAAGTCCTGCAGAGTCGTGTGAAGCGATCGGACTAAAATACGGTTCGAGGATCATCAGTGCAGATGAGGCGGGCAAAGATCTGTTAGCAAAAATCCTCCAAACGCGAGCTGATAGGCGGCTGTGGCTTTATGAAACATCATCTTTCATTCTGGAAAAGAGCAGAGAAAGATGACGTTCCTTCTCTCACACTTACCTGACCATCTTTGACGGTCTGAGTGGGGTTGTCGGCGTAACGCCAGGTGATGCTCGCAGGGTGCAGATCTCTGGGAGGAGCAGCATCCGCGATGATGACCTTCTCCTGTGGACGGACCATGCCGCAGTCTCGAGCCACAGATATGGCCGTCAGCATGTTGTCGCCTGACAGACGACGCAGAGGGGAGGAGAAGCCGGTGAGAACAGACTGACGCAGAAAGGGAAGAACGTTTATTTTGACCCGACACAGCTACCTGTGACCATCACAGTGCGGATGTTAGCTTGTCGTAAATCACTCAGAGCGCCTGCAGTCTCCAGTTTCATCTTGTTCTGCATGATGATCAAACCAAGGAACTCCATGTTGGTCTCGATCAGATCCCTTAAAGGCAAGGCAGGCGTATCTGGACATCACGTTTCATGTGCAGGACAACTCAAAGTGCTTTACATAAAACATCACAAGCGTCACAGCAGGGGGCAAAGAAATAAAAATAAAAATAAACCAAACAGAAAAATGAAATAGAAACAGAACAAGCAAAAATGATGAAAACATAACAGAATACATAAAGTCACGTACGTACAGTATGATACAGACATCAGCTGTAAAATACATAATCATCGCTGACACAGGAACATATATGAAAAAGAAAAACCCACAATGTTCATTTGAAGCCGTGGATAATAAGAGTTCTAACAACCAGTTTAACAGAAGTAAAGTTTGGATCCGGTTTTCTGGGACTTTCCTTTCTCAGGATGGAACCTGGGAAGTCTCATATGGTCCATCAGATGGGTCCTATTCTACTCACAAAAAGTTAACGATAGTCAACTTTCTGGTGAAATTTTACAGAAAATGTAGAAACGATGATGACGTCTTATTGTCGAACAGGATGATGAAGAAGACCGTTTAGATCAGGGGAGTCCAGCTCCGGTCCTCAGGGACAACAATCCTCGAGGTTTGCCATTTATCTCTGCTTCTAAACACATCAGACTCAAATGAATCAGTCCTTGTGCAGAACTTCATTGGTTGTTGGATCCATTTTACGTTGGTCAGGTGTGTTGAAGCAAGGATACATCAAAAACCTGCAGGACGGCAGCCCTCCAGGATCGACTTTGGACACCCTTTGGTGGTCCAATCATGTTTCAGATACAAAAAGAAGAGGCAGGTGCGCTGCAGGTATCCCTCGAACCACTGGTGCTTATGGAAGGGGTTGTTTGAGCATAAGGAGAGGATTCTGATCCAAAGAGATTGGAAAAAAGATCCAAAAAGGCCTTTTTGCCCATTTTTATTAAAGGCCTTTTAATTCTAACCACTTGTAAAGCCTGGACCTGGATCTTTTTTCTAATCTCTTTGGATCAGAATCCTCTCCTTGTGCTCACGTTGCAGATACTTTTGGTTTTTGTGGTTCAGCCCCTTGTTGAAGGACTGAAAAGTTGTACATGTGCATTTAAAACTTTACAGAGGCTCAAATGAAGTCACCCTAACTTGTGGCAAGTAGTGTATTTCGGAGCAGAACTACTAAGAGCAGAAATATTCTGAAATCCATCAGTATAGAGATCTGAGCACCGGACTGGAAGCAGCATCTGGATTTGCTGTAGTTGTGATGTTGTAGAAAGCTCTAAAAACTCCATGACAGCAGTCAAGAAGACAAGTGAAAATAGACGTTTTTATAAAACCGTGCCGATCCATCAGTCCTTGTGTTCCAGTTATGTTCTTCAGGTGGTAAATGTTCCACTTTAAAATGAGTTAAAATTCAGCTGCAAATCCACAAGGACACAAAGATTTCTGGATTTCTCTGCTGGTTTTAAAGTTTACTGAGTGAAGGTGGATACTAATGTTGGGACACTCATCTTCATTTCCAAACATTTTATTATTTTATCTGTAGTTAGCTGAAGAAAATTCTGATGTTTTTAATTGACTGAGGCCTAAACTGAAACTTTGTCAGGGACCAGACTTCCCCGATGAGAGTAACATAGAGCAGAATATCATCTGCATACTAAGACAGTTTTTCTATGATCTTTGGTAGTTGGAGCATCTAGATTCTGAAGAATAGGAGGCCCAAGATGGAGCCTTGGGGAACTTTATAACAACTTTTTTGAGTAGATTTGTAGTTACTAACTGATACAAAGTAGCCTGTGGTTTTCAGGAACAATCCAGACAAGTCCAGAACTGGAGATTCCCACCCAGTTTTTTTGCTCGGTCCAATAATATGTTCTGGTTAACTCTGCAGTTGTTCGGAGTTTACCTGCTGCACCGTACCTGACACACATAAGACTTTTTACTTCGGAACAAAAGAGCTGAGATGGACCAGCAGCTTGTTGCGTCCAAATTGCTATTTTTACTGGGGGCGTGGATCGCTGCAGTTTTCAGGGTTAATGCCTTAAAGTTTACTGAGTGAAGGTGGATACTAATGTTGGGACACTCATCTGTCAGCTATATTTCATACAGATTCACATTTTAATGAATCCAGAACAATATGTTGTTGGTTTTATTTGGGGATGTAAAATCTCATGAGCTGCTCTTCGGTTTTCTGATACTCTTAAGTCCTGTGAAGCTCTCAGTTAATAACTAAACTGGCCTGTTGCTATGGTTTCCAAAGCACATGTGAGAAACCGTTTTCAGTTTTAATCACTGACAAAAACACATTAAAAGGTGACAAGAAGGCCATGCATTAAAATGAACCAACATTAAAAATCTGCATCAGCGAAAAAGATGTAATTTTTTTTGTTTTTTTACTGCCACACACATTGCGAGTGGTGTTTCATAGCAGACATACCTGCTGAGGCTCTGGACTTTGTGCCATGAGAGTTTGGACTCCAGCTGTCGGTGTGCCAGGGCGATAACCCTGAAGCCCTGCTTGGTGTAGCCCTCTAGAGTTTCTGTAAAACTCTGTGGGACTGAAGGGAAGGAAACAGCCCATCAGGCCGACATTTGGTTAAAAAACAATTTAAAAAAAAACCTGCATGGAAGTGGAGTGGAACAAATAAGTGAAGCAAAATATTGTTAGAGAAATAAAAAGCAAATAAATCATTACAGAGTTTAGTGGAATATAATAAATTTATATTATGAAATATTAGGAATATATTATTTTAAACACTTTTGAAGCTGTGTTAGAGTGTTAAAACTGTTAACTATCTTGGAAAACCCTGAGAACAGTGGAAAGCCTTTTTCACAAGGCTCAGACAGCTTCACAGACCGATGCAGGAAATCATTCCTGCCCACCTCAATAAGACTGTTCAATGCATCATCCCTGTTTCATAGATAACACCACGACTGTTACCATATCTCAGTATATATTACACTGTTACCATGTTACATTCTAGGCTATTACACCTACATTGTGCATTGTTATACGGTCAGGCAAATATTTGAACACCCTGTTATTTTGCAAGTTCTCCCACTTAGAAATCATGGAGGGGTCTGAAATTTTCCATCTTAGATGCATGTCCACTGTGACAAACATAATCTAAAAAAAAAAATCTGGAAATCACATTGTATGATTTTTTTTTTAATGCAAATAAGCTTTTAAACACTTGAGAAAATCTATGTTAATATTTGTTACAGCAGCCTCTGTTTGCAGTTACAAAGGTCAAACGTTTTCTGTGTTATTCCACCAGGTTTGTAAATATTTCATAAATATTTTTAATTTTATACTCGTTTTTTTGTGTTATCATCACAAATGTACACGGAGGCTGCAACAACTACATTTCTCAAGTTGCTATTAATAGAGTTCTTCTATTCTATTCTATTCTATTCCATAGTTACAAAACAAGCAAACAAACACTGGAGATAGCAAAAGGTAGGGGGAAAACGGACTTAATGAAGGAGAGTTGGGCAAAATGTGGCGTTAGATTTACAGACATGAGTTTTGTAAATTGTAACTCCAGTTTTTTAATTTCTCCATGTTTTGTAACATCAACTCCATTTCTAAAAATGTTTTAAAAAAAAAATCACAGATAGAAATCAAATCTACTAGTTTGGTTTAATTCTTTAAGTCTGAAAATATACAGTACCCGTCAAAAGTTTGGACACACTTTCCCATTGGATTTAATGAAAAAGTGTGTCCAAACCTTTGACTGGTATTGTAAGTAAAGCAAGTATTTAGGAAAATGTTCCACAGCTGTGAGGTTGAATTGTAATGTCAGACTTGGAAACTTGCATATTTAATTCGTATTTCTACTTGCAACACATGGAGATGCAGCTACATGCTGTTTTTACCTGGATCATCTGATTCCTCCAGGATTCAGGTAATCATCAGACACTTGGCGTGCATGTTAACAGGATCATCTTCTGGTTTGCAAGGTTTGAAATCTTCACACAGACTGTGGTTTGTTTTTTTACTTTTTTGTTGTTGTTTTTTTTTTGTAGCATTTTGCTTTTTTTTTTTTTTTTTTTTTTTACTTTTTTCTGTCCCCTTTTCAAATAATATTAAATCACCATTCTCTGACTTTCCATCTTGGTCTGAAGGTCAGTTGTGGGAGGAATTCCTGAGCTCTAATTTGCACCAGAAGTTTGGATGGTGAATTCCTCCCCTCAGAGCTCCTCGAACCGTTAAATCTGCTTGTGTTGGACTGGACTGATTATCTCTCAAGGTGCTTCTGACCAGAGTTCATGTAACCCCCGTCTTTCTACATCTCCTTAAGATTGTAAAATCAATCTGAATGCCTTGAATTTTTGGAGTTGCTGACATTAGTTTCCATATCTTTTAATTGTTATGCCTGAAGCACCAGATTCTGTTCTTACTTCACTTGACAGGATCATTTCTTTCTGCTGTGCTGCTACAAGATAACATTCAGACATGAGTTTAGTTTTTAAAATTGTCTGCTTTTTTTGTTTTTCCTGTGTTTATTGGAGTTGTATGTGATGAATACATTTAGTGTACAATGTATAAATTAATATATTATATTTATATAAAATGGCACCTTCAGAAGATGCCCTTTTTCTAACTGATCTGATTGTTAAATTTGCATTTTTGTAACTTGTACTAGATCAGCAGAACTGGACAGTTATGATGACCACACAATGGTGCTTTAAAATATTCTAAATGTTTCATCAGGTTTCATCGGAAACCAAGGACCAATCTGTAACTTTGTTATACCAATTGTTTTAACGATTGTTCTCTTTTTTCTCTTTATATTTAGTTTAATTTACTTGTTAATGTTTTTTGTAATAAAAGATGAGATTGAGAAAAAAAACCAACATCTCTTCCTCATACAGGTTAACGTTTCCAGCCCTCAGCTATCACAGCTTTTCCAAACATGGCATATCACTATGATCAATGTCCTGTTACGTCTTCCAAAAGTACACATTTATCATTTACCTCACTGGTGATTATACTTATTGATTGGCTGTAAATTATTAAAGAGATTAATGACATAGAAAGAGACGAGGCTCTCATCCTTATCACCTACACAAGTTTCATCAAACCTCTTTCAAGTTTCCAAAACAGACTAAATACGATTCAATTTTCTTTTTGACTGATAATCCTCGGTTGATAACACACATTCCCTACAGTTCTTCCTGGTCCCACTTACACACTGTTTAAGGAGTTTGTGGAATTCAGGAATGTTTGTGTGTGTAGGATTTATCCATAAAACAGACACAAAAACTTCCATCTGATTTCTGACATGTTTCTGTCGTCTCATGTTAACACTTTTGTTCAAATACCATATATCTTAAAAAAAAACAAAAACAAGTTTTGTTATTTTTTAAGTACCCAGACACTTTCATTATTATTAAGTTATTTATTAATCGTGCCATCAGATTGTGGTTTTCCACTTTATTTGCCTTTTTTTATGCCAGAATCACTCACAGCAACATGCAGCTACAAAAGGGAACCAATCTTTCATGACCATTCAGATGGATTTCCAGAGAATGACGAGCGTATTTGGACATTTTAGGCAACCTTTCATGGACGTTTGCTATTGTTTAGTGTGTTGCACAACAGTCTGACCTGTTCCCATACATGTGCAGGTTCTCTCCACTGCTTCCCAGCTCCATTGGGAGCTGGGAAGCAGTGTGGGAAGATGACAGCTGTCTATCTGCTGCACGCTCCCATGAGTCGTGGATGCAATAAGTCAACTTTGAGGGCGCTCTGTCTTCCAGGTTTTAGATGTTTCCCTACTCCAACACACTTATTCACATCAAATTGATCCAACAGCTTGTTGTCAACTTATGTACAATGACCTATTAATTAAATCAGGTGTGTTGAATCAGGGAAACATTTAAAACCTGCAGTACAGCAGCGTTGCCCATCCATGCAATACAGTTTTTGATTTTATTCGTTCATTTAATTCAATAGATAAAAACATATTTTAAAATCTGAACATATTTTCAAGTTTAAAGGGTGCTATGATGGTATTTGGAGTTTTCTGAGCTTTCTACAGTGTTACAGTGTTGAATCCTCATCAGACATGTGAACGGCACTGTTTTTTATCACCTAAACGCATGTTTGAGTTTGAGTTTGAGTTCCAGCACTCTCTGTTCGGTTTCCATGTCGACGAAAAATGCGTCATTTTAGAGTTTTTTCTACGTGGAAATCCTTGTGACGTCCTGGAGGATAAGGTTCGGTGATTGGTTACCTTCTACTGGTTAACAAGGGCATGTACAAATACATCAGGCGGGTGGAAAACGTGGGATAAAGTTATTTCCAACGATGGCTGGTGAGTTTACCAAAGAGAGACATCCTGCTGCATTCGTTGCTGTGGGTTGCTGTTTTCCACTTCGTTTTCAGGCTCTGATTCAGGTTCCAACATGTAGGGCTGTATGCTATGTGTTGACATTGTATTTTGTTTTTTTTTATTGAGTTCATATGAGCCTAATCCTTCTGTTTATGAGACGTTACAATGACGGTGAAAGCAGGTGCGGTGCGCGCTCCCGATGTAGTGCAGTGGCGGGAGGCGGGGCTTAATGTGGAAGAGTCTCAATCCACTCGTTTTGCCCGCAGGCTGATCTGACAGCCTACGGAGAGGGTCGGTCTGAAGTAAATAAAGCTATTTGTGACAATAACTCATATATGTTGTATATATATACATATATATATATATACATATATACATTATATATATATATATACACACACACATATATATATATATATATATATATATATATATATATATATATATATATATATATATATATATATATATATATATATATATATACACACACACATATACATATATATATATATATATATATATATATATATATATATATATATATATATATATATATATATATCTCATCATATTGCCCAGTCCTATAGTCTGGTGTTACTTTTACATCCATATTTTCACGAGAGCTCTGTAAAAAGTCTAAAACTAGTAAATCTATGTCAGATATCAAGTTCCCATCCGTACATATTCAACAGTGTTAGTACTTTCTATGCCTGCAAGGCGAGGACCTGCCCTTTGTGCATCCGGAGGGAGGGGCCAAGGCTTTTTTTTTTTTTTTAATTACGTAGTGAAACTGAGGAGAACCAAGTTTACATCTACCTCTTGAAAAACAAAACCTGGTTTTACCTTGTGGAGGATGTTTGAGTCATTTTTTTTTTAATAGAAACTGAAAATAAAAATACTAATTTTAACAAGAGTATAGATGGTTTACATCCAAATTAAGTAATAATTTCGCGCTGACGTTGCGGTAAAGTATTGTCATTTCCTGTTTCCCTAGCGTGTGTCACTGCGGATTGCTACGAGCCGTTGGCTCCTTTAACTTCTTTCTAACTTCTATCTACTGTTAACCAACCACTCACTTTAGCGCACAATATCTTCCCAAACCACTGTTCTATATATTGCATTTATTTTTGGGATCTTTGGCTTTCTGTTTACTGACTTAAACAGCTCAAGCACTCGGTTTTAGCATGGCTGCTAGCTCTCTTCCCACACCCCGGTCCCCTGCCTTTTCTTGCTCGGTGTGTCTGATGTTTAGCTACTCCTCCGCCTCCTTTAGTGATAACGGTAGGTGTAGCAGCTTGGCAGCCTTGGAGGCGAGGCTCTGTGAGTTAGAAGCCCAGCTCCGCACTCAGTTAGGGAAGCAGTTAGTCAGCAAGCCCCCATTAGCCAGTGCGGAGCTACCAGCCAGGGCAGCCATCCCGAGCCGTCCCTCAGCAGTTCCCGCGCAGCCGGGAGCCGAGGCGGGCTGGACGACGGTCAGGCGGAAGCGTAGCCCCAAACCAAAACCCACTGGCCACCACCGACCTGTTCACGTTTCTAACAGATTTTCCCTGCTCGGCGACACACCCGCTGAGGCAGAAACCCTGATTATAGGTAGTTCCATAGTCAGAAACGTGGCTCTAGAGACACCGGGGACCATAGTCAAATGCATTCCTGGGGCCAGAGCGGGCGACGTCGAATCGTATTTGAAACTGCTGGCTAAGGCTAAACGTAAATACCGTAAGATTGTAATTCACGTCGACGGTAACGACACCCGGTTACGCCAATCGGAGGTCACTAAAATTAATGTTGCTTCGGTGTGTAACTTTGCCAAGAGCATGTCGGACTCCGTAGTTTTCTCTGGTCCCTTGCCAAATTTAATCAGCGATGACATGTTTAGCCGCATGTCATCCTTCAACCGCTGGTTGTCTAGGTGGTGTCCCGATAACAACGTGGGTTTTATAGATAATTGGAGCGCTTTTTGGGGAAAGCCTGGTCTTATTAGGAGAGATGGCATCCATCCCACGTTGGATGGAGCCGCTCTCTTATCTAGCAATATGGACTCTTTTATTAGTCAGCTAAATTGACAACTCAGGGTTGGGACCAGGAGGCAGAATTGTAGTCCTACACACTTTTCTGCAGCTTCCCACCTGCCGCCGCCCACCCAAAACCCCATTCCGACCTTATACAACTTCCCAGCAGTAAGAATTAAACAACACAAAAACACTTCTGGGGTTAATCGTGAAAACCTCATAAAAATAAAAACAATGGATCTAATAAAATCTGAAAATAAGACAATAAAGTGTGGCCTACTGAATATTAGATCCCTCCCAAATAAGTCTTTATTAGTCAATGACTTGATAGGTGATCACCACATTGATTTATTCTGTCTTACGGAAACCTGGTTACAGCAAGAGGATTATGTTAGTATTAATGAAGCTACGCCAGCTAACTATTTAAACTTTCACATTCCTAGAACTACAGGCAGAGGAGGAGGTGTTGCAGCTAGTTTTCAGTCAGAATTTTTAATTAATCCTAAGCACAAAACTAACTATAAATCCTTTGAATTCCTGACATTAAATTTATCTAATCCAAAATGGAATTCAGAGAAACCGCTCCTTTTAGCATTAGTGTATCGCCCACCTGGACCTTACTCCGAGTTTCTGACCGAATTCTCTGATCTCTTGTCTGAGTTAATGCTGACTACTGATAAGGTCATTGTACTAGGTGATTTTAATATTCATGTTGACGTTGAAAATGATAGTTTAAACATTTCCTTTAGCTCTATTCTAAACTCAATTGGGTTTTCACAAAATGTCAATGGAGCCACTCACTCTCATGGTCACACTCTTGATCTTGTTCTAACATATGGTATTGAGACTGATAAGCTCAAAGTATTTCCTCAAAACCCTGTCTTGTCCGATCACTTCTTGTTAACCTTTGAATTCACTTTATTTGATTACTCACTGACCAAAAATAAATTCTACTATAGTAGATGTTTATCAGACAATAATATTACAAAATTTAAACAATCAATTGAATCAATTTTTTCACATCTACCATGTGTTAGCATGACTGAGAGTCCCCCTTTAAGCCTTACTTCTGCTCAGATTGATCAACATGCTGATACTATAACAGCTTCAATGCGTACAACCTTGGATAATGTTGCTCCCCTAAAGAAGAAGAAATTAGGTAAGATTATGAAGGCTCCCTGGTTTAATTCCCAGCTTCGAGCTCTAAAACAGGCATCAAGGCGTTTGGAAAACAGATGGCGTTCATCAGGACTAGAGGAGTCTCACTTAACCTGGAAAGAAAGTTTAATCGTATACAAAAAAGCCTTACGTACAGCAAGAACAGCTTATTATTCATCATTGATAGAGGAAAACAAAAACAACCCTCGGTTTCTTTTCAGCACTGTAGCCAGGCTTACTAGGAGCCGGAGCGCTGTGGAGCCATGTATTCCTTTCTCACTTAGCTGTGATGATTTCATGTATTTTTTCAGGAATAAAATTGACACTATTAGAGATCAAATTCACAATACTCTTCCTTCTACCTATAATGTTGAGCCTGTTGTGGTCTCCGAAGCATCCTTAGAACCAGGATCTGACTTGTGTCTAAATAGTTTCTGTCCTGTCCAACCCTCTGAATTAACTAAAATAATAGCTTCATCTAAACCATCCACCTGTATCTTAGACCCTCTCCCAACGAGCCTCTTTAAGGACATTTTCCCTTTAATTAATACATCACTACTAAATCTTATCAATATGTCTTTAGTGACAGGATATGTACCACAATCATTTAAAACTGCTGTAATCAAGCCTTTACTTAAAAAGCAATCTCTGGATCCAGAGGTGATAGCAAATTATAGACCCATATCTAACCTCCCGTTTATGTCCAAAATTCTGGAGAAAATAGTTTCAGCTCAGCTACATGCCCACCTAAGCAGAAATAATTTATTTAAAGAGTTTCAGTCAGGATTTAGAGCTCATCATAGTACTGAGACAGCATTGGTGAAAGTTACTAATGACCTTCTTATGGCCTCAGACAAAGGACTTGTGTCCGTACTTATCTTGCTTGATCTTAGTGCTGCATTTGATACAGTCGATCATAACATTCTGTTACAAAGACTAGAACAGGTGATTGGAATTACAGGTACAGCGTTAAGCTGGTTTAAATCATATTTATCTGACAGACTTCAGTTTGTTCATGTAAATGACAAGTCCTCCTCCCAAACTACAGTAAGTCATGGAGTTCCTCAAGGTTCTGTACTTGGACCAATACTCTTCACGCTATATATGCTCCCTTTAGGCAAAATTATTAGACAGCATGGAATAAACTTTAATTGTTATGCAGATGATACTCAACTATACTTATCCTTTAAACCAGATGAAACAAATCAGCCCAATAGGCTACAAAATTGTCTCATAGACATAAAGACTTGGATGTCTAGAAATTTTCTCCTCTTAAACTCAGATAAGACTGAAGTAATTCTCGTTGGATCTGAAAAACTCAGAGCTAAATTTTCCGGTTTTGTAATGAACCTGGATGGCATTACTTTAGCTTCCAATGCTACAGTGAGAAACCTTGGAGTAATATTTGACCCTGACCTGTCCTTTGGCCCACATATTAAGCAGGTTACTAAAACAGCCTTCTTTCATTTACGTAATATAGCCAAAATTAGGGACATTCTGTCTCGGAGTGATGCAGAAAAACTGGTTCACGCTTTTGTTACTTCGAGACTAGATTACTGTAACTCTCTATTACTGGGCTGTCCTAAATATGCCCTGAAAAGCCTTCAGCTGATCCAGAATTCTGCAGCCAGAGTCCTGACCAGAACCAGCATGAGAGATCATATTTCTCCAGTTTTAGCCTCTCTTCATTGGCTGCCTGTTGAATCTAGAATAGAATTTAAAATCCTTCTCCTTACATATAAAGCCCTCCACAACCATGCACCACTATATATCAAAGACCTCATTGTTCCTTATATACCAAGTAGAGTACTTCGTTCGCAGACTGCAGGCTTACTTGTGGTTCCTAGAGTCTCAAAGAGCCAAGCAGGAGGCAGAGCCTTTGGTTATCAGGCCCCTCTCTTATGGAATAAGCTCCCAGTTAGTGTTGGGGAAGCAGACACCCTCCCCACCTTTAAGACTAGGCTGAAGACTTATCTTTTTGATAAGTCCTATAGCTAGGGATGGTTAGCATCCCTTAGTTATGCTGCTATAGGTTTAGACTGCTGAGGGACATTTCCTGATACACTGAGCTTCTTTCTTTTTCTCTTTATCTCTTTCTTTTACCCCCCCCCCCCCATAACAGTGTTGCATCATTAACATGTATGTCTCCTGTCTCAGCAGGTCTCCCTGGCCGGGAGTAGCAGTTCCTGTTGTCTGTTGTCTCTCTGTCCTCTTCCCCCCACACAGCAGAGGCAGATGGCTGCCTGTCCTGAGCCGGGTTCTGCCGGAGGTTTCCTTCCTGTTAAAAGGGAGTTTTTTCCTTCCCACTGTTGCCAGTGTGCTTGCTCAGGATGGGAGATTGAGTTGGACTCAACTCAATCTGTTGGTTTCCTTATATAGGCTGTTATGAATTGGCCTTCATTATGTTTTCCGCTCTGTCTGTAAAGCGTCTTGAGATGGCATTGCCGTGATTTGACGCTATATAAATAAAGTTGAATTGAATTGAATTGAATTTTGTTTACAGCTCTAGTGCACTCTGCCTTTATTTAATGCACAGCAGGTAGGTCATTTTAGTTTACAAAGAGAATGTAAAAAGGCCATTTATGCTCGATGCAGAAGACAATTATCTGAGGATGATCGCTGATCCACCAGCTTTTTATGGGCTGTATAAATGAAGCGCTGTGATGGAAATGACAGCTCTCTGTCATTGTACACTTATAGTCTAACCCAACTCTCACTGTGTTGGACTTGAAACTTAAGGTGAGGAGTTTTGTGAATGGGTGCGGTGCACATTTGTACCTTTGATCAGTAGATTGGTCATCAGAGAGCTGTAAATGTTATTCTCACATCAGCAAGATTAGAGGGAGAGTGTGTGGAATATTTACTGTGGGGTTGGCCTAGGTGTTTTTTTTTTAACATTAGCATTATCCATTTAAACTGATATTTATAAATTATGGTAGGTAAAATTATATTTGTGTGATTTTTGATAACACATGATTATGAACAGTTAGTTAATGAGTTTTCTTTGTTTGTTTGAAGGTTTTTCACCTGACCACTGACACAAGGCAAAGGGATGTTTCCAATGTTTGACCTGCTTCAACTTGAATAAAAGGAAAAGAGAAAGAAAAATGAAGAGAAATAATTGGTCATTTGACTGGAATCCAGTTAAAAAAAAATGGATGTCACTCTCCCTTTCAAGTTGGGAAAAATTGCAAGGCAAGAAAACAACTTGACAGGGGGTCCTGGAGTAAAATGGGTTGAGAACTGCTGCTGTAGAGGGAACATCTAAAGATGCTGGATGTCTGCGTGTTTGTCTAACCTGTGTGGAGTTTGCAGAGGCTTGCCACCACCTCCGGGGCTCCCTTCAGAAAGGCGTCCATGTGCTTTTCCCCCAACCTCCTGACCACCACGCTCATCCTTTGCAGCGCTGAAGAGAAGGGGAACTGACGAACAATTCCTATCTCAGAGGACTAGAAGGAGGGAAACGTTTAGTTTTTCTCCTGGATAAAACTTTACCTGCAGAGCACCACCGGCTATCAAGAACCTCCATTGTAACTTTGAAATGCTGAAGTTTTTAAGAGGAATAAAGAGGATGGGGAGGACTTACTGATAATTCTGACAGCTCCTGAAAAAAAGAATAAAAGATATAATTCTAAAGTTATGCAGTTCTTATAGTCATTCTTAACTAAACCAAATAAACAACACAAAACAGACAAGAAGAGCTGTGGTACCATGTTCTGCTCAGGCGGGTTGTTCCGACTGGCTTCAGGAATGAAGTGCTTTGGGGGACGAACCACTGTGGGCATCAGTGGATTGTGGAGTGCCGTCTCTTCCTCTGTGGGCTCTTCTAACATCTAAATGAGACCAAGATCATCCAGCAGCTCACTAAGGTATGACCAAATTAATTTTTAAAACAGTATTTAACCTAAACACTGAATGTTTTTTCTGACCCAGCCTGTAGCAGCGAACATCTTGAGGTCTAAAGGGTCTCCGGAGAGTTCTCCTTCTATTTTGGTCAACGAGTGGCAGGTGGCCATGCAGGCCACGAACATGGTGTTCACCAGACTTTCTTCAGATGCTTCAGACTCTGGTGGAGCAAAGCTGGACGAAGAGGAAAGATCAGGCAGTGCCTTATCATTCAGGTGTAGTATGAAGCGGTGGTCAACCTCATTCATTATATACACCATGTGTGAAGCAGAGAATATCTGCAGTTTTTCACAACAGCAACTTTGTCGTATTTCAGCTTGTAAAGGGTTAAGAGAAATAAAAGAGATCACGCTGTGTACTGAGAAAATCAGCCCATCCTGTACTTTTACCAAAACCATTTTGGCACATTTGCAACATGAAAAATTGCAGGAAAAGTTTAATGTGATGCAAAAAAACACTAAAAAAAGGATGTTGAAAATGAGAATCCTGAAATTACCATGAAGTAAAGTCAAATTTATTTGAAGAGCACATTTAAAAGAAACAAATGTAAACCATAAAAAAAAAACAGTATAATCTTCCAGTAAGACAAGAGTAGAGTATTTAGACCTGATTTGTTCAACAGTAAAGGCAGATGTGATATAAAAAGAAATCAAAAACTCATAAAGAGACCAGGTTTGGTTCTATGTAGAAGTCTTAAACCAGACTTAAGTGTTTCATACACACTGATTTACTATAACATATGTAGCTTATGTAGCTTGATAAACATAGAAAGTTTCACTAATTTTAGACAAAAGGCTGAAATTGTAGCTTTTGGTTCTCAGTTTCCAAAAAAAGCATTATCTATGTGTTGTTTTGTTTAGAACTTTACTAAAAAGACGTGAAGTGGACTACAAAGTTTTCAGTGATCATTTAGTTCAGTGTTTGTGAAAACACTGAAGTTGTTTGGGGTTCTTCTGTTTGCTGATGATACGTTGTAGCTAAATTAAAGCCAATGAGATGTTAAAAGCTGCAGCTACATTCTTTTATTAGTCATTAAGATTAGGGTTTCTAAGCTGAGTTTACCTCATTTTAACCCTGTTTTTGCTTCACTTATTAGGATGTCCAAGTAAACTTACTGATGAAGATATTGGCTTGAGACGCACAGACTTGTACTTCACTAATATTCCAACTTCTTTGAAAATAACTTCCAGACATTTTCCTCCCAGTAAGTGGTATGGTTTTGTGTAGTTTGACTATTGTTCTTATTTTGTTCCATTTCCACTCAAAATAACCAGAAGGTACCTCTGTATTCTGCAACAGTAACTGTTGACATTGCGCTATAGCAAGCTAGCATGCTAAAAGAAAGGCTAGCTTAAACTTGAAGAGATGAATGAACGGAAACCAAAAAGCACTCAGTTGAGCCACTCAGATACTGAGAAGTTTGGTGTAACCAAGCAAAGGGCTTTTTTAGTTATTTTGTTAACTGTATCTGTAGCCTGACAAAACTCTCCAAAAAAATTTCCATATAGCGTTAGCCACATTAGAGCTAACCAACTGGTACATTATGTTATTATACGATGCTTCCTCATATGTGGAATCTTCCAGAGAACCTAAGAGCTGCAAAAACTGTTGATGTTTTTAGCACGCTTCCAAGTCATGTACTCAGCCTTTTATGAATTTAACATGAGCTTCCAGGGATTTTTAATCGCAAAACTGAGCGTCAGTGTAGCCACTCACACCACAGACCAAATGAACAAAAATGTTAAGAAAGGTCTAAGGAGATAAAACACAGTGGTCCCGGGTCCACTCGTTAGTCTACATTTCAGACAAGTCATTGTCTTCCCAGTATGTCTCCTAACTTTAGGAAGAAGTTTGTCTCTGTAACCTACAGTGTTTTTCATTTCAAGCGTTCAACATTTTTGTTGTTAAAATTTAATATCTGGCGTAATCAAGTCTTATAATACATCGTTGATCATGTAGCTCACCGTGGCCTCAGAAAATAGCTGCAGTATACTTTTATGTTCCAGAATGCATTGCGTTGTGACGTCCAATGCCAAGCTCTATGACCTTGACAGAGTTAAACAACCGGCCATGCTTTTTGCACCAAACATAAAGAGCAAGGGGCACCATAAAAACAACTTTAAGTCTGCATCTAAAGCATGAAAAGAAGGGCAACATCTTGCATCTACCCTGCTAAACACTAAATCTTTCGGTTTGTTTGACCACAACTTCATTGGCCAGAAGTACAATAGATTGCAAAGAAAAAAATTTAATTTGGTAATTGAATAAAAGCATTTAAAACAAGAAAGACTTTTTGGTTTCGAATGAACACATTTCTTTTCATAAAGTGTCAACCAAAGACAAGTCAGACTTTTCATACCAATCACATAATGTTGACTAAAACGTCTCTGCTTTTGGATCATCCAGGTAATAAACTAGGATATTTTACAACACTGGGGAAAAGTTAAAATGCTTTATCTTTTAAGACCTAAACACCCTAATTCACAAAGCCTACAACATCTGCAGCTCTTGTTCTGGTCATTAATTTAAGGACACAAATCCTGAGGAAAACAAGAAGTAATGTGCAAAGAGACGTCTTCTCCTACCTGCCATTTCCAGCTCTCTGAATACCCCAAAGGTCCAAACCGTCCTCAGTC
>NC_136625.1:35483698-35521198 GCF_933228915.1 Telmatherina bonti
TTGCTCTGTTATACCCTAACTGCACCGAGTTTCAATCCTGATTCTTGCTGGTTTGGGAGCATTTGTTGTAACTGTGTGACATTGTTCAGACAATTTATCTTGAATAAAGTGCAGATGAATGAAGTGCAATGTGAAGGCAAACCAAACCACGGAAATCTGTGAATTTTCTTGAAACTGTCTGCCCAATCAACCAGGAAAAATCTGGGCAACCCTGGTGTAAAGCTGGATTTACACCAGGGTTTACACCACGCACAGCCTCTGTGTGTGGTGTAGCTGCTGATGGTGAGAAGAAATCATTCTTCTTTGAAAAGATTTACAGCACAAACATATAAAAAAAAAGGCAGGTACCTCACAGATGCAGCGAGAAGATACAGAAATTTGAAAACAAGTAATCACAAACTGACCAATCACAAAAGTCTACCATAGTGTACTTCCCCCAGCTTTACTAACGGACCTCTACGCTAGATTAAATCACATTTTGGCTTCAAACAAGTGATTTTCATGGAACACTTACTGATAAAACTCAAAGTTCTGGATCACATCGTTCCAGTAGTATCTCATGTTGTGGTGGGTGAAGTAGTGGATCTGTACAGGGGAGATGGAGGAAATCTGTGGTAATGTGTGTTTTTCCACATATAAATCTGCTGGAAAAAGAAATCACGTATTGATCTACATCTATACTTTACATAAATCCAAAGTAAAAAACACAGACTTATCGTGGATGCAGAAATCATCTGTTAGAAGTTCTTGATAAAGAACATGTGGAATTGTTTCTATTTTCTTTGTTCTTACAATGTCTGATTTTAACTTTGTGATTAAAATGAAGATTTTTAAAGGTGTGGTGCATAACTGTGATAAAGTAATACCTCCACCTGCTGTAATACCTCAGTTATTATTACTAATTAGTAACAATATTTGGTTTACACTAAATAGGAGTAAAGTTTACACCAAATCCTGTTTTGATGTCCACAAATGGAGTTTCATTTTACTTTTACATGATACATGAAGATTTTAAAGCCACACTACATAACTTTCCAACCTTAAAACTATTTTTTCTGCATCATTTCGATGGTACAGTGATACATATTATGTACATTCCTCAAGTTGTTGTCGCCCTGCAGGGTCCCGAGGCTGAGAATCAACTCTGCACAACTTTTTTATGTCTGTGTTTCTCTATATGGCACCACAAGAGATAAAATGTGAGTCAACATCAGACTGACTTTTACTGGCTGGAGAGATCTCAGAGAAGAGGCAGGATGCAAGATGGATGCTGAATTAGCAGCATTAGTGGGCGCTTCAGTGGGAAAACCTGTCTAGGTTCAGCTGTGCTTCTTCAATGTGAGAGTTACTGACATCTAGTTGTATAGTTGGGATGGATGGTGGCTGTCAGTGGTCAAAATTCATCTTATGTGCACTTTTCATACTCATGTATGAAAGTCCTTTTTAAGTGAAATTTGATTATATTTTAAGGTGTTATTGGTACCAAACATTTTTATTGTTGATTAGTAACAATGTTTGTTTTGAGACTAAATAGAAACAAAGTCTACACTAAATCCCTTTATGAAATCCAAAAATATTATTTTAGTAAACGTTTACATGACATATGAACACCCTAAAGCAACACTACACAACTTTTAAAAACTTAAAACTCTGTTGTTGACTTATTTTTATGGTACAGTGACACTTATTATGTACATTCCTAGAGCTGTCATTGTCTTTCAGGGTCCTCAGGCAGAGAATCAACATTGCCCTAGCTAGGTAGCTAGCTGCTAGCAAACGGCTGGCTGGTTGGCTGGATGGATGGATGGATGGATAGATGGATAGATGGATAGATAGATAGATATATAGATAGATAGATACGGTTCTTTCCCACCTGAACATGCAGATTATGAGGAAACTTCCTGAGGTGCCCCTCCTGAACAGACCAGAAGTCGCCATCTCCTTCTTCTTTCAGCAGCTGAGTTTTGGGCTCCAGATCAAAATCATCAAAGGGTTTCCATCCTGGAGCAACCATCACATGCACTCTGGCTCGAAACCACTGCCTGAACTCGTCCTGCAACAAACACTTTGATGATTAAAATTTGTAGCTGACATGAAAGTCGAAGTTATTCCTTAATTTTCCAATAAAGAATTTAAAGGGGTGCTATTATGGTATTTGGAGTTTTCTGAGCTTTCTACAGTGTTACAGTGTTGAATCCTCATCAGACATGTGAACGACACTGTTTTTTATCACCTAAACGCATGTTTGAGTTTGAGTTTGAGTTCCAGCACTCTCGCTGTTCGGTTTCCATGGCGACAAAAAACGCGTTGTTTTAGAGAGTTTTTTCTACTTGGAAATCCTTGTGACGTCCCGGGGGATAAGGTTCGGTGATTGGTTACCTTCTACTGGTTAACAAGGGCATGTACAAATACATCAGGCAGGTGGAAAACGTGGGATAAAGTTATTTCCAACGATGGCTGGTGAGTTTACCAAAGAGAGACATCCTGCTGCATTCGTTGCTGTGGGTTGCTGTTTTCCACTTCGTCTTCAGGGTCTGATTCAGGTTCCAACATGTAGGGCTGTATGCTATGTGTTGACATTGTATTTTGTTTTTTTATTGAGTTCATATGAGCCTAATCCTTCTGTTTATGAGATGTTACAATGACGGCGAAAGCAGTTGCGGTGCGCGCTCCCGATGTAGTGCAGTGGCGGGAGGCGGGGCTTAATGCGGAAGAGTCTCAATCCACTCGTTTTGCCCGCAGGCTGATCTGACAGCCTACGGAGAGGGTCGGTCTGAAGTAAATGAAGCCATTTGGGGCTAATAACTCGATCAATCCCAGTCCTGGGCTCAGAAATAAAAAATAAATTAGCCTGAAATGCACAGAATAGTTCCACTTTAAGCAGTGAAGCATTTGTGTATAGCTGCAAAATTAAAATTTAAATCTCTGCTGAAGCAGCATCCCTTTAAATAATAATTTACTGCATCATTTCATTTTCTACAGTTAGAGTTAAATATAACAGTTGCGTGTTGTGCTGTTTTCCTACCGTTGTCCTGAGCAGCAGCGTGTGTGCATCCCTTAGCGACGTGTGTGTGCATGTGCCCTTGACGCCCCACTCAGGCATCCAGTAGAGCAGCAGAAGAAGGAGACCACCAGAGCAAACAGCACCCACACCCACCAGGATCATCTTCCACAGACAGGGCCGGTACCCCCACACCTCCTGCACACCACAAACCCATGTCAGCTCATCAACGGGTTAAATACACACAGGTGGTGTATTCATGACGACATGCGGTGATTAATAGCACTTAGAATAATTCAAGTACAATCTTTACCTTTAATTTAATCTTGTTTTTTTTTTTACAGTTTAAATGATCAATAACCTGAAACCACAAACAGCTAAAAATCACAAGCTGCATCCTTGTTTAACAATAGAGCCACTAAATGTTGATCTTATCATCCACAAACCACAAGATTACAGGTTAATGAGGGGAAAAATGGACCAGTGGGATCAATATTCACCATCTCATCCTCCAAGCCCTGGTTAATGGTCTTCACCTCTCCGTTTGATTTCATCCTGTCAGTGCAACAACTGCAAAGAAATGTGATGAAGATGAACATTTATTTAAGTCAACTACAAAATTCTGCACATAAATAAAACTGGAACTAAAGCATCTGGTGAAAGAAAGCTCAGTTATGCCATTCAGATTAACTTGAGAAACTTTTCTTGTCTAAGAAATATAACCACTTATGTGGTTATTGTAAACTGATAAACTAAGGCTGTAAATCACGGTTTCGATTCCATGTTTGCTGGGATCACACATTTTCAGAGGGAATTTTAGCACCAACTCAGGATCCAGCGAACATAAAACAATATCACAGCTGAATTTACTAATATCTATATCAATCTATAAAAAAAGAATCAACCAAAATATGAAAATATGATCTTATTCCTGAACTTATTCAGACATTTAATTGAAATAAATGACATCTAACCAAAGAGACTGGGCCATTTTTCTGTTTATTGAGCTTTAAAGTAGCACTATGTCTCATTCTGACCTTAAAACTATTTGTTTCCAGCTCATTTTGATGGTACAGTGACATTTATAATGTACATTCCTTGAACTGTCGTTGCCATGCAGCGTTCCGAGACTGAGAAGCCACATTTCACACCTTTTTCTTCAAGCCTGGAGAATCACATTACAGTAGTTTTTCCACTTCAGAGTGCCGCGTCACATACCAGCAACTGGATATCAACACACTGGCTGTTTTAAATCAGTGAAGAAACCCAAGAAAAAATTAGCGGAGGAAGAGAAGAAAAGAGAGAATGTGACACATCAGACTTTTACTGGCTGGATAGAGCTCAAGAGAAGAGACAGGACATAAGACGGATGCTGACTTGGCCGTTTTTGGGGGTACCTCAGTTGTAAAAGCTGCTTCTTTAAAAAGTACTGTGTGTCAGAGTTACTAAGTACGTTTCCATTACACTTAGAATTGCGCAAAAACTAAAAATCGCATGAAAAAAAACGCTAATGGAAAGTCTCAAATATTGCTAAAAACCTTTTACGCCCTCAAGAGGTGGTTTTTCAGATGTTTTTATATAGAAATGTATCCCAAAAATGTAATGGAAACACTTTTTTCGTATTTATGTGTCCCTAGAGGTGACGTGGGGGGTCGTGACCAGTTCGTTTCCGGTAAAGATGACGCGGTGTGGAACAAACAGCGAATTTCAGAGTTTTAGAAAAGAAAGTGATGGAGAAAAGCTTCAAAAGGCCGTAGCAAATTTTTGGCAGGAAGTTGAAAACCTCAAAATACCACTACGTGACTATCTTGCATAAGCCGTAATTCTCGCAAGATCTCATCACCCAAACGAGATTTTACAAGAACAAAGGCTTATGCGTTAAACACTGTTCAATGGAAACACCCGCAAATCGCAGTTGTTGTCAAAACTTATCTCTTATATTTAAAATAAAAAAGTTTATGGACATGCAACTATTGACATCTAGCGGTAAAGATGGGAAAAGCACTTAGTTCGCCACTATCAATGGCTACAATTTAAATAAAATAGTTTTACTACGGTGTCTCTGAATGGACAAATAACTGCGTGTGACGTGACAACTTTCTGAATTCTCAAGTCACAGGACCTGCTTTGTCAGATAGGTGTGAAAACACTGTTTGGAAAAAGTAATGCCTTAAACCAAAAATAATTTTATTTATATTCATTCACTATTCATACATCTGTATGAAAAGTGTACATAAGATGAATTTTGACCACTGACAGCCACCATCCATCCCAACTATACAACTAGATGTCAGTAACTCTCACATTGAAGAAGCACAGCTGAACCTAGACAGGTTTTCCCACTGAAGCGCCCACTAATGCTGCTAATTCAGCATCCATCTTGCATCCTGCCCCTTCTCTGAGATCTCTCCAGCCATTAAAAGTCAGTCTGATGTTGACTCACATTTTATCTCTTGTGGTGCCATATAGAGAAACACAGACATAAAAAAGTTGTGCAGAGTTGATTCTCAGCCTCAGGACCCTGCAGGGCGACAACAACTTGAGGAATGTACATAATATGTATCACTGTACCATCGAAATGATGCAGAAAAAATAGTTTTAAGGTTGGAAAGTTATGTAGTGTGGCTTTAAAATCTTGATATATATCATGTAAAAGTAAAATGAATAATCCATTTGTGGACATCAAAACAGGATTTGGTGTAAACTTTACTCCTATTTAGTGTAAACCAAATATTGTTACTAATTAGTAATAATAACTGAGGTATTACAGCAGGTGGAGGTATTACTTTATCAGTTATGCACCACACCTTTAAAAATCTTCATTTTAATCACAAAGTTAAAATCAGACATTGTAAGAACAAAGAAAATAGAAACAATTCCACATGTTCTTTAACAAGAACCTCTTATGGATGCAGAAATCTTAACAAGATTTCTGCATCCATGATAAGACTGTTTTTTTTTTTTTACTTTCGATCTACTGAGATTTTACTGACTAAAACGTGTGCAATTACAGTAACTAAATGTGTTAAGCAATGATGCACTACAGGAAGACAGGTGAGGTGGCAATACATAAAAACCTTTGTACCAAGTGCACATTGTTATTTTCTAAATATAGTAACACCTGACTGAAGTTTCTGTCTCAACCACCAGGACAAATTCTGCAGCTTTATTTAGCTTGCTTATAATTTCCCAAATAAACATCACAGTTGAGTCTCAGGGATTCACTGAAAGAATACTGCAGGGCATATTTTATATTAATATTTTCTTCATTGTAATTTACTTTACTCCACCTTGTATCAGCATGAACACCGTTCCCTACACATGCAGGTCCTCTAGTGTACCCCAGCATGCCTTAACCGATGAATTAACTAATCCAAAACTAAGAAAGTAAGAATGCCAAGCCTTGTAAAACCTTGTAAAACAGACCAGACTCCAGCAGTGTTAAACTGCACTTTGTTCAGCAGGTTCATGTCAAATATAAGCAGATTTTAAGTCAGCAATCATTACATAACGTTTCTAAAGAATGAGAGTCCATAAAACAAGATAATTCAGACCCAAATGTAAAAGATGTGAATGGAAAGAGTGGTTTACACCACATTGCTTTTGCACCAGAGTGGAAAAGGTTTTAGTGAAACATGGTCTCGTCTCTTGCACAACCAAACAGTGGATGTGAAAACATTTGCAACAGTCTGTAACTTTTATCAAGTTGACACGAAGTCTGAGGACTCCCTCTAAAGTTTCCGACCTGTTTGACATTTAAAACGTCTCTTTAAATCGCTTTAGAAACGCAGAAATTTGCGGGTAAAGTCGGCGCAGAAACACGCGCAGCGGCGACTTACCGCGAGGCCTCCTCCGCACATCAAACGCCGCATAGCTGTGCGCGAGGCTTCGCTCGGATGCCCTCTGCAGATCTTCCAGCGTGTGTCCTGAGAGAATGTGTGGCCACAACACACACACACACACACACAGCCAGGGCAGCGCATTAAAGAAGGAAGTGGACAAACAGGATGTGAGGTCATCGAGTTTTGGGCTGAATTTCTGCATGTCGGAACAAATCTTCCTCCTGCAGCGGTTTGTGCGCAAAAGACGACGTGGTTGCTGACATTACCCAACATTTTACCGCCTGTCGAGTCTGTGGGAAGACATTTCCACAGTTCTTCACGCCACACTCCTGTCGGGAAGTTTGGATTAATAAGTCTGAAATACTTTTAGCAGCTCGTGTATTCAGTCTGCAGCGCTTAAAACTCTGTTAAGGATGCATAAAAAATTATTTAATTTGAAATCTGGACATGCAAACGATTTGAAATGTGTTAGTTGCAGGATAATAAAGACTAAAATAACATTAAATAAATGGAACAAGAGCAAACAGGAAAAAAAAGCTTTGATAAAAAGTCATGAAGTTAAATTCGATGTGAACATGCTGTTGAATCTCTATAATCACATGGCAGGAACATAATACATCTAGTCATCATGTAGACATGGTGAGGATGACTTGATGAAGATCAAACTGAGCATTAGAATGAAGAAGAAAGGGTTTTAATGGCTTTGAACGCAGCATGGTTGTTGGTCTGAGTGTTTACTGGGATTTTCACACACAACCATCTCCAGTGTTTCCAGAGAAGGTCTGAGAAAGAGAAAACATCCAGCGAGCAGCAGTTGTCTGAACCAGAATGTCTGGTTGATGTCCAAGGTCAGAGGAGAATGGACAGACTGGTTGGAGATGATGGAAAGACATCAGGAATGGAAAAAAAAGCACTGGTTTCAACCAAGATACACAGAGTGTCCCTGTCCCAGTACACACACTACGGTCCCCTCTGAAGTGTGCACCTGGTGGAAGTGCACAAAAGATTTAAAGTTCACAAATTACAAGCATATATATAAACATTTTTAACAGTTTAACGTTTATTAACTCATATATTTATTTCCTTGTTTACTTATGAAGCATGTGTTAGAAAATTGAAGAGTGCAGGGAGTGGAGAGAGTGGGTCGCCGTGACTCTTACCATGCAGCTG
Organism: Telmatherina bonti; assembly: GCF_933228915.1. Classification (NCBI taxonomy): domain Eukaryota; kingdom Metazoa; phylum Chordata; class Actinopteri; order Atheriniformes; family Telmatherinidae; genus Telmatherina; species Telmatherina bonti. The sequence continues at coordinate 35,491,712 of NC_136625.1, forward strand.
CTGGATACAAAGAGAACTGGGAGTCACCAGGGGAGGATGTGTCTGTGTGTTTCTGGTGCATGAGAGAGAGATTGTGGATAGCAGAAAATAATAAGCTGTTCTGAGGGCTATAAATGAGAGGAAACTCAACTGGCTTGGTTCTGCTAAGCCTCCAGATGTATCCGCGGAGAGCTGCTCATTGGAATCTTTCAAAGTTTGTGTCTTAAAACTTTATTCTGTGTTTCTGATGTCATTCCAATCAACAGGCCCGGGAGGATCGAGGGGAATCCCAACAGGAAGCAGCGGGATTGGGACAGTGATGGTTACACCATCAATTTGCACTCAAATTTCTGCGACATTCTCACCTTTTTGGTTCAAAACGTCACATGCAGCAATGAATTGTGGGTAATATGATTCGGCAAAGTCTGCATGGATGCAGGCTTAACCGAAGTGTGGAATGAGGATGCAAAGGGGGCAGATCACATTGCCTCTTTGGAGAATCGGGACACGCTACAAACTCAAGCCCATCAAACGTGTAATCCAGAGGCAAATGTTGGAACTGGGCGACCAGTTTGTTCTTTGTCAGCTGACATTACAGTTTCAAAGTTACGGTGCAGGTCGGGTAGTTAGGGCCATCTTGGTTGGTGAGAATTGAGTTTTTTTAAGTTGGTTCTTGTGTGAATTATGGAGCATCAGTGCTGCGTAAAAGAATGTAGGAGTAATTCCATTGGGAAAATAGTAGACCATGGTGTAAGTTCTGCGTTGGGTCTACCTGTTAGCCCTCGGGTCATATGACTCAGTTTTGTTAATTAGCTAAATACTAGTCCCTGGCATTTTTGTTAGGTTTATCTGGAAATGAAATCTGTTTGGTCTTCTTATTCTTCTCCATTTATACTAATGAAACCCTTAACCCATGCTAGCTTACAACACTCTTGCCTCGTTTCCTACAGTCGGTTTACTTCTGATCACCATCCAGAGGGGCTTGTCAAACATGTAAATGTCAGACTTGTCAGAGGAGACTGGACAGACTGGTTGGAAAGATGATAGGAAATTAAATACTGTAAGCACTGGTTCCAACTAAGATAAGCAGAACATCATGTCTGAACACACAACACGTCCAGCCTGGAAGCAGATGGTCTCCAGCAGCAGAAGACCACACCGGGTTCCCTCCTGTCAGTAAGAACAGGAAACTGGGGCTACAGTTTACACAGACTCACTGTAATGGCTGTGCCGACCGACACACATAGGTCATATTCAATTTTTATTTGTATAGCGCCACTTCACAACAATGTTGTTACAGGGCGCTTTACATCATTTCAAGCCAATTCATACATATCCTATAATAGAAACCAACTGATTGCATGAAATCATGACTTGTATCCAATCTCCCATCCTGAGCTGCACGAGGGGACAGTGGGAAGGAAAAAGCTCCCTTTTAACAGGAAGAAAACCTCCGTATATCAGTTTGTACTACACATACACTTTGATTAATTTTGTTTAACAAGGATTTAATTTACAGACCAATATTATTTTGTTAGACATTATTTTAATTTAGCATCACAACTATTCTAAAAAAGCGTGCATTTTTGTGTATGTTGTGGTGGTATGATTTACTCATTTGTTTTCTTTTCCCTTTGAGTTTCAGCAGCTCCAGTCCCTTGGCTGTGAACCATCAGGTGGCCACGGGGTGGAGCCAGCTAATTGAACCAGATCATTTGCTGCAATAAAGGGGGGATTTTCTTTTGTTTGTTTAGTTAGGTTCTTTTGTGTCTATGTCTATGTGGCTATGTCTGTTTTTGTTTGGGCTGATCAGCCACTATTTAAGTTTCCCTTTGTGTGTCATTTGTTAGGTCAGTTTGTTCCATTTTATGTGCATGAGTTACTTCTGTTACAAGTTTTTTTGCGTATAGTTTGTTATGTTGACCTCTTTTATGGGCCCATTTATTCATTATGTTAAAATAGCTTTTTCTTCCTGTTGGGTTATAATAAAAACGACTAATTTTTTTTTTTTCTTTAAACCTGTGCCTGACTGTTCTTTACTGCTCGGCCCATCACACTCTCTCAGAAGGTAGGATCAGAATTTGCTGGACTTGTCATTAAAACATGGATCCATTCTGCCATGAGTTCACTGTCCTCCAACGGCCTCAACAGTCACCAGATCTACATCCAACAGAGCAGCTTTGGGATGTGGTGGAATGGGAGAATCATCTTCGAATGTTGCAAGATCTAAACTTCATAAAAGTATGAAGTCCATCCCTTCATACAGCCTCTTATTTGCATGTCCAGTGTAATAAATTCTGTTGTCCTCCTCCAGTCCCACCTCTCCCAGGGTGCAAACTGTGTTTGACTCCTTTTTTGCATTTCTAAAATCCATCCTGATGCAATCCAAGTTTAGGTCTGGCTTCATACTGTAGACTTACTTGAAAACAGCCAGGCTAAATCAGAGACAGCTGTCTGAAAAGGCATGAAATATGGAACAAATTGGACATTACAAAGAAATGGATTTCCGATACTGATGAAAAAGATGAAAACTGATGTGAGAGGCCACAGGAAGTTGTGCTCGTCTCCCATATTGACAACAACCTCCAGTATTCTCCATAGATGAGGACTATGGCTGGGGTTGAGAAAGGAACACTTTTCTGTCAAATTAAAACATCCAAGTATGGCAACAACCCACAAAAACAAAATACCTCAAGTTTCCCAAAAATATGCAGAAAACTGTTTTCTGGTCTGTTGAGACTGCAGTGAGTGGGAGCTGCTCTGGTGATTAGGTGAGTGGCAGCACCTGGGGTATCTGCCTGTGACAGCTAATTGCGTCGGACCAGCACCAAAACTCAGACCCCGTGGGAGGGTCTGGACCCAGGGGAAAGCTAAGTAGTCTTTTTAATTCTATAAATTGTATGAATGTGCTGTGTGAGTGTAGGAAAGTTTTAATGGTGTTGCTTGCACCCAGTATTGGACCTTGTAGGAGTTGTTAAATTAGGAGTTGGATGCTGCCGCTGCTTGCCCTACGGTGAGACCAGGGATGGGTGGTGTCCTAAGAGTTCCCTCCGTATTGGTGAGTTTGCTGTGTGGGTGTAAAAGTGGGGACCTTCTGTTGTAGTGCCGTGTTGTGGAGCGGGTGGGTTTGAGGCGTTGCCTTGTGGCTCCTCCCATTGTGGCCGTGCACTAAAGGGAGCAAGTGACTGGCTCAAATACAAACTGCTATCTGACTATCAAATCCCATACAGGTCTGAGATTGGTTGCCTTATGAACTGTACAAAATAAAGGTTGTGTTCGTAATACCTTTTTGCCTCCTTATTCATTTCCCCGGGACCTCTGCCTGAGTGCAGGAACATTACAAGACTAAGGCTGAACTTTCTGACACCATTTCGAAAGAAAAACCTTTGTATCACCAGAAGAACAGCATATCTACAGTAAAGCACGGTGGTGGCAGTTTCATGCTTGCTTTTCATCAGCTGGAGCTGGAACTTTTGCCAAGGTGGAGCCAACTGTTCCACATACTAGATTCACTTTTAGCCCAAAACATTCTTTCAACACGACACTGACCCCAGATCAGAGACCAGATCACCAAAATAAAAGATTCCACAGAAGAAAATGAAAGTTTTGGAGCGTTCCAGCCAAAGTCCAGAACCTAAATCCAATAGGAAATCAATGAAAAGAGCTGAAAACAACAATGACCCCAGGAGCTGACAGATTTGGACCCAGTTTATCTGGAAGAATGGGAATCAGTTCGACATGTTTCATGATGATAATCTCTGACCAAAAAGACAGAATGCTTGGATTAAATAAGAGCTGCTTTAAAAATGTTTTAGTTTAACTTCTTCTTAAACCCCCTCTACAGAGGAGGAGACACGTGCTTCACTTGAACATATGTGCTGAGCAAAACATGTTTACACATTAAAAACGTCAATGCTAGCATGTAGCGTAGCAAGACGACATGGACAAACTCTACTAAAAGACCCTAACAAGCACTGGCACCCAAACTAAACACATTATAGTTATGTGTCTCCTGTGACTCTGCCTTTGTGTGAAATAATGTATAGGTCCGGCTAACATAAACTATGTTGGATTTCCCTTCTTTCGGGATACTGATGGGTTTTTAAGCTGAATTTGGAGTCTATCCCTGGATTCTTGAAACTCTGACCATCGATACAGGTGAATATCATTAACATGGGCAGATGGCTTCCCAAGATATTTACCCGAATAACACCTCTGCTAATCACCCAAACTACTCAGCATCACTTTAGCTTCTAATTTAGTTCCCCAGGCAGTCATCAGTTTACTAAATCGCTCGGCCAAGATGGTTATTGTTTTAGTGGCATTGGTTTGTCTGTCCATCTGTTTGCAACATTACTTCAAAAGTAATTTACATAAATTTAAAAAATAAATGGAATAAGATACGCTAAGATAAGGGGTGATACGCACCACCACCTCAATCCAGCAATTATTTCAAAGGATTCTTTACAAAAGGGAGATGGGGGTAATTTGGCCCTCACAGCTTTTAACTCAACACAAAGGGCCAAAGTCACTGGCAAAAACATTACAAGATGACATCATGGAAGGTGTTAAATACACCAGCAGCTAACCCAGACTGCTGCCATTGGAGAGAATTCCATCAGCTTCAATAACTTTGACTATCCCAGCCTTTTGCTTAGTTTCCAGGATCAATTATTCCCAATAAAATATGGCGTCAACCTGATGATGGAAATAAACATTGAGGGTGGGAGAGTGTTGGCATATGAATGGTAATGAGGTGGGCTGTTACTGGAGCCGTATATATATATATACATATATATATATAATCATTCACTGCTCAAAAAAATAAAGGGAACACTAAAGTAACATGTTGTAGATCTGAATGAATGAAATATTTTATTAAATACTTTGTTCTTTCCATAGCTGAATGTGTTGAAAACAAAATCACACAAAAACTATCAATGATAATCAAATGTATCAACCCATGGAGGTCTGGATTTGGAGTTATACTCTATATGAAAGTGGAAAAACACTACAGGCTGATCCAATTTTGATGTGATGTCCTTTAAACAAGTCAAAATGAGGCTCAGTAGTGTGTGTGGCCTCCGTGTGCCTGTATGACCTCCCTGCAACGCCTGGGCATGCTCCTGATGAGGCGGTGGATGTTCTCCTGAGGGATCTCCTCCCAGACCTGGACTAAAGCATCCGCCAACTCCTGGACAGTCTGTGGTGCAACTTGGCGTTGGTGGATGGAGCGAGACGTGATGTCCCAGATGTGCTCAGCTGGATTCAGGTCTGGGGAACGGGCGGGCCGGTCCATAACATCAATGCCTTCATGTTGCAGGAACTGCTGACACACTCCAGCCACATGAGGTCTAGGATTGTCTTGCATTAGGAGGAACCCAGGGCCAACCGCACCAGCATATGGTCCCACAAGGGGTCTGAGGATCTCATCTCGGTACCTAATGGCAGTCAGGTTACCTCTGGCGAGCACATGGAGGGCTGTGTGGCCCTCCAAAGAAAGGCCCCCCCACACCATTACTGACCCACTGCCAAACTGGTCCTGCTGGAGGATGTTGTTCTCCACGGCGTCTCCAGACTCTGTCACGTCTGTCACATGTGCTCAGTGTGAACCTGCTTCCATCTGTGAAGAGCTCAGGGCGCCAGTGGTGAATTTGCCAATCTTGGTGTTCTCTGGCCAAACGTCCTGCACGGTGTTGGGCTGTAAGCACAACCCCCACCTGTGGACGTTGGGCCCTCATACCACCCTCATGGAGTCTGTTTCTGACTGTTTGAGCAGACACATGCACATTTGTGGCCTGCTGGAGCTCATTCTGCAGGGCTCTGGCAGTGCTCCTCCTGTTCCTCCTTGCACAAAGGAGGTAGCAGTCCTGCTGCTGAGTTGTTGCCCTCCCACGGCCTCCTCCACATCTCCTGATGTACTGACCTGTCTCCTGGTAGCGCCTCCATGCTCTGGACACTACGCTGACAGACACAGCAAACCTTCTTGCCACAGCTGACATTGATGTGCCATCCTGGATGAGCTGCACTACCTGAGCCACTTGTGTGGGTTGTAGACTCCGTCTCATGCTACCACTAGAGCGAAAGCACCGCCAGTATTCAAAAGTGACCAAAACATCAGCCAGAAAGCACCGGAACTGAGAAGTGGTCTGTGGTCACCACCTGCAGAACCACTCCTTTATTGGGTGTGTCTTGCCAATTGCCTATAATTTCCACCTGTTTCACTATTCCAGCAGTTCTCAACCTTTTTGCAACACAGTACCCCTTGTAAAATATTCTTCCAGCCAAGTACCGCTGAACAACTGCAAAGTAGTTTTGGTTAAGAAATACAGCACTTTGTCATTTGTTTGTTTTTATTAAACTTTAATTGTTCAAAACTATGGCAATTGTTTTGCACATCTCTTTGCTTCAACCAGGACTCAGTTGTCTGCGTTGTCAAGGCGACAGTGACTGACAGGTAGGATTTGGCTTGTTTGTGAGGTTCGTGTCAGAATGTGGGATTTTGGGAGGAATGAAATGGTTTAATCCTAAATGTAAATTCAGTTTATAAATGTACACTTACATTATTCTAAATATTTTAAATATTTATACAATATGTTTTTTTTTTTTTAATTTAAGGATGTTTTAAAGAAAACATAAAAAGATATGTTTTCAAAAAATTTCATGCACCCCTTGGAATACCTTAAAGTACCCCAAGGGGTACACTTACCCCCATTTCAGAAACAGTGGTCTATTCCATTTGCACAACAGCATGTGGAATTGATTGTCAATCAGTGTTACTTTCTAAGTGGACAACAGATTTCACAGAAGTGTGGTTGACTTGGAGTTACATTGTGTTAAAGTGTTCCCTTTATTTTATTTGATATAATATATATATTTCCATTATTTCTTTTGTTATAGAGTATGAAACACATACATATTGTAGACGTAATAGTTCCTTATTTGTCATTTCAATTTAAAAACATGTTGGTCTGTTTGTTAGTATGTCCATCGTTAACAAGAGAGTGGAATCAATAATTAAAAACTACTTCCTCAAATAATTTGTTTCAAATATTAACAAATACCTTGAAAGAAAAATGGAAAATGGGACACGGAGTACATTTTACCAATCCCACACGTCGAGATCAAAAAGACCTAAATTTATCTTAAAATGAGAAGCTGTGTTTTACACAAACCGCTCTCTCCTGTCCTTCATCTTCCTTCTCCTCACCTTCTATCTGTACTCATTTCCTCAGATATTTATTGCCAAGTCATCCACACCCTCCTCAGTTTTTCTGAGTTAAGTTCAGATTTGACCCAAACCTTTTGAAACGTCAAGAACACAAAGAAAATGTGATGAATCCAGTTAAACACAAATCTACTGTAGTGATGCTGCGACTGTTTCTTTGTTGAGCCTGTAGAAGCTTCTGGATTTATCAGCAATGACACTGAGTCTGGTGACTGATGTTTTTATCTGTACATTTACAAATACTCAGCTGACCATCAGTCAAAAGGAAATTTGGTTTCTTGAAATTAATTCTCCAGTTTGCATATTAAATATGTCAGCTATTTTTTCTTTAAAAGAAAACTGTTTATTTACGTACCGACAAGTTTAAAGACACCTGACCACAGTAATAATCTGCTCTGCAGGTAATCTGTGCAGCTGAGCTGATCTCCAAGCTGAATGCATGCAGTTATTTTTATCTGGCAGGCATCTTATATTCTACACACACAACATCCGAGGCTGGGGCGGCGGGAAAACCAGCTGGATCGCTACCGACCCCGCGAGGTCTGCGCTCTCCACTGTTCCTAGTCCCAGGATGAACTTTGCTGCTGTCCTCTGACAGTTATATGGTTTTCTTCTGGGGGAAAACATTTACATTTTTACATTTTCTACCGTGTTCCAGGTGAATTTACTCCGACACAGAAACACAACAGGATACTGACAGATGTGGAGAAATCTCCTGTCTCGCTTTTCTTTTGAGAAAGCCCTAGTAGTGGTGAAGATGTCACGTTTAATGTCACATTAAAAAGAGGGAAACTGTAGTTTCATTCTTAAATGAGCAAAAACCTGGAATTTTAACATGATATGAAAACTTTTTATTTCCACTAAAAGTTCTGCATTTATTTTAATTTGCATTTTCTGCTGTTCTAATAGATTTCCTAGTAAACGTCAGTCTGCATTTGTCTTTTGTGACCTAACGTGGGATTAAATTTAGATATAAAAACAGTGAAACCTGATTACCAATGCCTGGATTTCCCAGATATCAATAAAAACTATCATAAAAGCAAAATAACCAAAGCAGAGCCGGTTTGTTTTTAAATAAATGTATTTTAACAGTAGAAAATCACACCTGATCAGGTTCTTTAAAAGTTTTCAGATTTACACGTTTTATGCCAAAGTCAGTCCTGCAGGTCTTTACTGCATCTCTGCGCCAACACATCTGGCTCACATTGACTGGATCCAGCAGCATATGAAGTTCTGCACAATGATTCATTTGAGTCAGGTGTGTTGGAGCAGGGATGCATGGGAAGCCTGCAGGATTGTGGCCCTTGAGGACCGGCGCTGGACATCCATGTTTTATGTTATAAAACAGAAGGACTGAAGATGAGCCGAAGCATAAAATCAGGAGGAAACGTATCACACAGCTCATGTTATTCCACTGCAACTTCCTTTCTACTCTTCACTTCTTTGGAAGCATCCGGTGGAACTCCGGACCCCCGTGTCTTTCCTGAAAAAAGAAAAAACAAGTTGAATTTTCTTTTTAAACCTGAAAATCAGGACGTCTACTAATTTCACCTTGTTTTTAAAAAGCAGAAAGAACTTTTATTTTTAACTGAAGTGATGTTTAAAGACATGGAAACTGGTCCAGACGTTTGTTTCAGCCAACATGGCCTGCATCCGAGCCCACCGAGCTTTGGCAGCTATCCGTTTAACGTTTATCGCTGTTAAATTTGGTCTTTCAGGTTGAAACTGTGGGATCATGTTCACATTGTGACAAGAAGCATTGATCCTTTTAAAGACCACAAACAGCCGCCACATTAGGAGCAGAGGACTTCTTTGTGTACGTGAGGCAATCTGCTCTTTTTGGTGTGAAAAGAAAGACTTTTCATAATCTGTTCACACATATTCTAATCCTACAGAGATGTTATTTCTTATTTTACAGCCATGCAGACATGTGACCAAGCAGAAATGCTGTTTCCATTTTAATCACACCCACTAAAGCAAGCAGATTAAGACCATTCCCAGGTCCAGTGTGGAAATCGGCACATGCACCAGGAGTTATAATCCCATCAGACACGAGGCAGATTAACCCTTACATATTCCAGCCATTTTTCATTTTCACACATAAAAAACACGAAGAAGCTCAACTCTTTTAATCCTAGTCGACATCCAGGCATCGTGTTTTCAGGACAGCATCAGTTGTCAGATTATGAAGCTAATGATTTAAAATTAATCTCACAGATGAAGCAGCATGAATGCAAACAGCAGAAGTTGTTACAGACAGAAGTTAATGGAAGTAACAGATCAACATGGAGCAAACCTTCCTGCACATCTTCCTCTCACGTGTGAAACAAACACACAACTGTTTACATGTTTACACTATTATTTATGCTGCTGTTTACCTGCTTTTCACACAAAAACAAGAGATTTATCACCACTGTGCAACAAAACATCTTTATCTCCAGCTGCTTATGATTGGACAGTTTAATTAATTTAAGCTCCCTGATGGGTGGACTGTTTTACAGGAAGCAGCTTCATCAGCAGCATCTGGGTCAGGTGTCTCAGTATCATAATATTGATCTTTTTATGGATGAAAATGTGATCAATAATGTCATCATTAGGGCTGTGACGATTTTGTCCCGATTCGATTCAGATTTTTTTTGTGTGCCGATTCAATTTAAATTGTGATTCTCAAAAACTTTCAATATTGATGATTTTTATATATTAAAAACAAGAATTTTTTTTTTTTATAAAACTTATTTCTGGTAGTAATTTTTCTTGATTTCAGTCAGGAAAAAACAACACATGATGCTGCTATGATGACCGAGAAGACAAGTAAAAAGACCAATAAAAACAATGAAAATTACAAAAATTTTATAGTGGATTAATTTTATTCATTTGGGGGAAAAAAAAAAAAGCTTTTTTTTTTTTTTAAACAACAAAAAAAGCTATTTTAAAATTATGAAGCAAAAAATCCTGATTTCTGATTTTTCAATTTGATTTTCCCACTCCTAGTAATCATGCATCACAGAGGCACGTGACTGGATTGTAGACCTCCTGGACCGGATCCGGACGCCTGGGCAACGCCTGCAGAACACCTGCAGCAGGGGTGCACACCTCCGGTATATCAGGGCCACAATCCTGCAGGTTTTCCATGTATCCCTGCTCCAACACACTTTACTCAAATGAATCAGTCACTGTGCAGAACTTCATTGTCTGTTGGATCCATTTAATGTGAGCCAGGTGTGTTGGAGCAGGGATACATCAAAAACCTGAAGGACAGCATCCCTGGAAAACTGACCTTTGACCCCCCCGACCTAAAGCCTAAACTCTGCATCCCAGCTTCCCCAACAGAGTTTACACTGCCGTTCCAGAGACACCTGTTGGGGCCCCGCAGATCTAGACGTGTTTTCAGGGTTTAAAATCCACAATATAATTAAAAAAGTTACACTCTGTCTAAAAAAAGGATTTTGAATTCTGTTAAAAAAAAGATAAGTTTTAATGTTTTGCCTGATTAAGAAACGACTCGGTGAGCCGTTTATCTCTGCAGTGATACGCTGATAATAAGCCTTTTTACACCACAGAGTTTTAGAATACCTTTGCCTTTTTGGCCTCGCTTGCCTTTGTGGACCGCAGCACCTGAGGACTGTCCTCTGGGACGCTTCACAGCGGGGCGACGACCTTCCCCCCTGGGCTTCGCGTACGCCACGGTGACTTTCATGCCATCGATCTCGCAGTCCTCCATGGCTTCTCTTACAGCTCTGCAACTCTCCTCACTGTCAAATTCTACAAAACCAAACCTGATTGGAAAAAACGGGAAATAAAACAATTACAAGTGGAAAAAAAAAAAGGAAATTCAACATGATTGCAGACATTCAGTGGAAGAGACCTCTTCGGAACCCCAAAGTCGGGTTTTTGCGCGACCCTCGCGCTGAGAGCTCCTTCGAAGGCTTTCTGAAGCGTCTCGGCCGTCGTCTTCTCAGCCAGGCCGACCACAATCAGAGTTTCTGATGGCTCTAAAAGGGAAATTTAAACATTTGTTAAGCTTTTACTCCGTGTGAAATCGGCTTCTTCTCCATCACGGCGGAGCACCAGGATGTGTTTTTTACCGTATTTTCCGCACCATGAGGCGCGACAAACATCAAATCAAAGGTACTTTATTTATTTAAGGTGGGATGAGGAAGGATGGGTGGGTGTTGGAAAAAAAGAAGTATCTCTACACTTCACCTAAAGGGGGAAGGATAAAGATGCAACAAAAAAAACCACACCTCTAAGATTGACAATAGAAAGAAGCAGCAGGTCAGAGTGGGAACGGGAGGGAGAGAAAAAGCGTCCTTTCATTTCCTCAGAAACTGACGGTGCGTCTTTACACCCGGTGCACCTCCTGTGTGCACCGAGTTCCCAGATCTACTGTAAAATCAAGTGAAGCAAATGGATTCGGAGCTTGTCATCATTCCGGGAGGATTAACACTGGATGTTGGTGTAAACAGGGTGTGTAAGGTGAAGCCCGCTAAGACCTGGGAAGCAGCGTCCGGCGCCTTACGCCACCATATGTGGATGGATTATGGATGCCTGAGCGAACGTATCTCCTCTGACTGTTGTCCGAGCTTTGGCAGAAGCCGGAATCACTGCTGAACATTCGCCCAGCAACGACTCCGACTCAGACGATGACGAGTGAGAATCTGGTATGCTCGATGGCAAAACTATCCAGCTCCTCAGTTTAGATACAGAACATGAGGACTTTGATGGATTTGTGACAACAGATAAAAAAATAATGTATTTTTAAATACATTGGTTGAACTTTATTCAGCTTCTAACTCGCGGTTTTGCTTTGGTTGCTTTGTTTTAGCATGCGGCCAATAACGCGGTGTGCCATATGTCTGACTTAAAGCTACACAGCAGGTAATGTTGCTCAGACCCATGTTCCTCTGGGTGAAGTGGTTCCTTGTCCTGATATTAGTCTATACATTTTGTAATCATGAACAATAAGTAATATAGTTAGACCCCTCAGTTTACTGTAAATCTGTAAAAACTCTGACCAATCCAAACGTTCCGACCCAAATGGAGTTGTTCATTTCTTATATTTCGTAGCTTCTTCTCCCGGCTCCTCTCATCCCCCTCCAGCAGCGCATACCTGATAACCACACCCTGCATATAAACAGCATGTTAGGATGAAAATACAAAGTAGTGAAGAAGTTCTTCTTCACTAAAATGTAGTTAAAGCTCTATTTTAAGACAATGTCTTGTCTAACTCAGAAGTGTAACATCCATAACGGCAAATTTTTGTAATTCTTTCCTTAACATAAAAAACAAGGTTTTCTTAAAATGTGTTTTTTGGGTACCTCAAACCCTTCCCTACAAAATGATATGAAACATGTCAGTCTTCAAAAGAAAAATTCACAGAGTTTTCATCATTTGTTTAGCGAGTCTGAAAAGCTCGTCCATTTTTGCCAATTCAACATCCATAACCCTGGATAATTTGTCATGTCTCTCAAAACCCAAAGGGTCAAAACATTTCAAATTGCAGGCTAAAATATGTAAATATTTACCTAAAATATGTATATTCAATTTTCTAATTCAAATCAATAGCTTGTCAATGTTTAGTTTGTTTTCTAATTTTCTATCTGAATGTAACATCAATAACGCTGGAATTGCACAGAAACTTGGAGGGCAAACATGGCTGAGAAAATGCAGGAAGGATTTCCCGACCCGGCTCGGTTTATTTGGCTCCTCCTGATAAACAGCCGAGAAAGAGAAAATCGTTTCTGCGAATAAAAAAGCCTTGGATCGCGCAAGGAGCAGAACCAGAGGGGGAGGAGTTAAGACAGGAGGAGGAGCCAAGACAGGGCGACGCTTTCACATCTTGCTAGAAATAGACTTCGTACTTGAGGCGGCGTCTTGTTATCTAGCGCAGCTTGTGGCCTGAAGAAGACGGTTATCCTTTTGCTTTGTTGTGATGTGAGGCTGTGCAGAGCTAGGTGTGAAATAAATAAATAAAATGAAAAAAAGATGCTTAAATACCTTTTCCCTTGTCAGGATTTCCTCTCAGGTCACAGAACTCCACTCTGGCTGTTCGATTGCAGATCTTAATGTTTCGGACCAACTGAAAGGCCTTCTCGGCCTCCTCCACCGTCGCAAACTCAACAAAAGCATAACTGCAAGGAAATAAAACCCTTACTGAGGATGCTTCATCAGTTAAAAGACACCTGTCCGGCTTACTTACCCTCTAGCTCTACCTTGGGAACGAGGGACGCTGATGCTGACCGCCTTCTTAAAGACACGCTTCAGCTGTTGGTCCTTCACGTTGAAAGCCAAATTGTTGACAAACAAGGCGTTGCTTGGAGGAGCTGAAACTGGAACGACGGAGATAACCTCTTCTTATCCGTCCAGATGAGAAACAAGGAAATATAACAAAGACGTGGATGTACGCACACGCAAACGGCGGGCAGGGACTCACCCTTTGTGCCGTTACCGTCAGCCTTCGCCGTGACCTCGTTTGATTGGCCCACGCTGCCCACAATCAACACCCGGCCTTGGATCTTAGGTTTTCGCTTCTTCTCCAGTATTTTTTTAACCACTTTTGTGTTCTGAAACTTGACGAAGGCGATTCTGTTGTAAAAAAAAAAGACAAAACAAGTACATTTCGTTAATCTTCCAGACATAATGCGGATTACGAAGCAGCGCTGCGTGCTGTAATCACCCGACATCGTTTAGTATTCAGAGCGAACTCTCACCCTTTGCTCGGCGCTTTGGTGCCGCCAGGAAACCGAACGGCGACGGCTTTGCGGAAGAGTTTCAGGATGTCATCTTTTGTTGCGTCATAAGGAAGATTCTTTAGGAACAACGATCTGCCGTCTCTGACTGATAAAAAAAAAAAAATAAAAAAAAAAAATCATGCAATCAGTCCCAGAAATACTCTGTTTACCTCTTATAACCTGAACAGCAACGAGCAGACGTTGAAGGAGCTCAGAAAACAGACAACTTCCTGTGTTGACGGTAAAGTCCAGTTTATTGCCAATAACCAATACTTTGGCTAGGAGTCAATAAAAACTGGGATTAATCAGAGGCTTTGTAATCAGTTTATCTCGACTATAAGCCGCTACTGTTTCACATGATCTGACTCCTGCGATGCTGCTGATGTGCGGCTCTTTACTGGCTAACGACTTACTTCATGCACACACGAGGAAATGATGAGGCTTAATAGCCTGGAAATTACGACAGCTGCTTTTTAATCATACAACATGTTTGCCCCAAAAGCAAAAATGTTTTTTTTTTTTTATAAATTAAATTGAATTTATTGGACGACTGAATCGAATAACAGACAGAAATTAATGTTGGAAACTCAGGCTCTCGTAATTTCTGGAAAAAACTAGACGTGCTTTCACGCCAGACTAAATCTCAACACCACCAAGAAACATCACTACATATGTAGAAAGTCGCACTTAAAAAAAAAAAAAGTTGCTAAAGGGTGTAAATACTGCCACACTGATGGCTGTTTTGCTAATCTTAATTTATTTTACTGCTATTTTTCCTTCAGTCTTATTGTTAAATTCCATTTTATAATTCTTGTCAAGCTGCTGGAAATGTTTATTTCTCTTAGAAGATTAAAGAAGTATTGATTTAAATGTAAAGTATTTATTAGGGCTGTGATGATATGCTTTTGTCCCAATTTAATTCATATTTTTGGGTGCCGATTCGATTTAAACAGCGATTCTCACAATTCTTCAATATTGCCGATTTTTGTCGATTAAAACATAAAAAATGTAAAAAAAAACTTTTCTTTTGCTCGACATTTTTCTTGATTTCAATTAGGAAAAAACGACAGTATCCAGACCATCATTCTGCTGCTATAACGCCCAAGACGACAAGTTAAAAGATCAATAAAAACAATAAAAATGACCAAATTTTTAATAATGGATTATTTTTGTTTATTTGGGGAAATCTATTTTAAAATTGTGAAGCAAAATAATCCGAAATTTTTTATTTTTTGATTCGTACCCTCATCATGATGTCTATCTAAATATAGCGTCAAAGTTGCTAAATTATCATGAAAGCTCTGATGTGTGCGCTATTACGATAAGTGTACCAGGAAATGGAACGAAATATATTCATATTTTCTACATGTTAAATCTTTTTCTGTTATTTAACCAGGTTTACAAAAATCTCACAGAGATCGAAAGCTTTTTTAACAGTGACCTGGTCAGAATGCAGAGAAACCAGCAGAGACATATATCTTCAATTTGAACCAATCTCAACACTGTTATTTGTTGGAATGTAAATTGCCTGTTATGTTCATGTTCTAAGGCAATAAAGTTAAAAAAAAAAAAAAATGCAGAGAAAAAGAAAAGCTCATAAATAAACAAGCAATGCGTGACCACTACGTTTATACATAATTACCTCCGCCAAGCAGGTTATGTTTTTAGCGTTGATTCGTTTGTGTTCATGATAACTCAAAAAGTTATGGAGAGATTTTCATGATATTTTCAGTTGTTGGAAATGTGAAAAGGAAGAACTGATTTAATTTTGGTGGTGATCTGGATCACCGTTTGAATCCAGGAATTTTTTAAAGGATTCTTTACCATTTACCATGTCATTTTTAACATTTGTGCGTGTAACTCCAATAAAAATGATCGGAGCACTAAGGAATAAAATATCATATTTCAGCTATGATGGAGAAAGATTAGTAAGAAAAAAAGGAACATGATAAAAAAAAAAAAAAAAAAAAACAAGCAGGAAAAGACTGTAAAAAAATGCAAATTTGGATACAATAAATGTAGGGTCAATACTTCTTATGCATGTCACAATATGGGGAGAAGTGTGGCTCTTGGCGAGGTCTGACACCCTTTAACCAAAGCATGATACAGAAACAAAGGAGGAGCATGGCGGTCTTCCAACAGTTTGTGTTCTTCTTCCTGCTCGGATATCCACAGAACGGAGCTTCGAGACGCCATTTTTAACAGAGATTTAAGAAGCAAAGAAAACCTGTCACTTTAAACAGGGAGACGTTCCTGCTTTGTTTCCATGCCAGGTTGCACAGGAAGTCTTTCTTGAACCAATCAAGCTGTGTCAAGTTCCACCCTTTCAGGTCGGGTTGGTTAGACTGGTACCTATGGCTGCACAATTAATCAGATTTTGATGGTGATCGTGATTTTGGTCGCCACAATTAAACAAACCTGATTGTCAACGATTTTTACATTTAAACCACGAGCTCTGCAGCGTCTCTGATCACACAACTCTCAACCTGTAGTTTGCCAACCACCAGGTGGTGAACGTGTGATTAAGGCTTCATTAAGCTGCCTAAATACCAAGCATGCCCACCTTTTACCAGCAGCCAGTTAAGTATCGTTGGATTGGTCGGACATTTGAGGTCCACATTTTTCCTGTTGCAGGTAAAACTGGTTGTTTTGATCAAACAGCTGATCGAGGTGGTAAAAAATACAAACATTTTTACAACACGTGGCATTAAAATACACAAACCCTGCTGCATGCACAAGCTGCCATGCTGCGGACGAAGTAGCTCGTTAAATAGGAAATAAGCAGCTTCATTCCACAACAGACATCGCCACCCGCACTGATCCCTCCTGGCTTCAGACGAAGCTTCTGATGGAGGATGTAACAAGTTTCAGACTGATGAGAGCAAGTCATGTCGAGAATGGAAAATACAGCTGCATCACTGGATAAGAAATATGAGATTACTTCCTGTAATTATTTCTCCAAAGGGGCGTGGCCTGCGCTGTAGGAAAAATGTCGAAGGAATAATGTGTATATATATCATACACATAATGTAGAGTTGCCAGGTAGGTTGTTTACAAGTGGTGCATTAAAAATACATGTTTTTCCAGACATCATGAATAATCATGAATAATAATTGTGATTACAATATTGCTCAAAATAATTGTGATTATTATTTTGGTCATAATCGTGCAGGTCTACTGGTTCCCCAACGGAAGGGGAACAAGAAAGGAGGACGGGTCGGGTCTTAGGATACCTAAGGTCTTGGTTTTCACATGTAGAAAAGAAAAAACTACATTCTGACGCAGCTGTCTGTGGAAACGGGACTAAAGTTGCTCATCACAGTTCTGTACTCCTCTTCCTCATCGTCATCATCCTCTGTAGAAATAATACATCCAACTACTGCTGAGTCATCAGAAAAGGCGGCAGGTCTCTGAGCGGTAGCTGAAGACGCTGCTGTAGATGAATGCACCCAACGAACCCACTTCACCCATCAAACATGGTGACATCTGAGAACATTCGAACAAGTGAGCAGGTTGCTTCTTACCTTTTTTGTCCAGCGGAGTTTTCTTCTTCTTCTTCTCCTGCTCCTCCTCAGCCACACATTTAACCTTTGCTTTGGCAATCTTCATCGGCTTGTCGAGGAGTTCCTGTCCGTCCAACGTCAGGGCTTTAGTCAAGTCGATTTCTGAAGCCAAATCTACAAAGGCATGTTTCCTACGACAGCAGAAATGTACGTTTCAGTCACTCGTATTCACATCCGGCGTATCAGGGACGGTACGGGACGGCGTCTCACCTGGTCCGGTCTAACCTGACGTCTTCAAACAACAGACTTTGCTTTATTAAGTAATTTGCTAAAGAATTTTTGATTTCGTCGGAGGTTTTAGACGTGTTGAGGTTCCCGACGAACAGACAGAAACCTGCGGCAGAACAGAGGAGACGTGTGAAGGCATTGCCTCTCAGAAGCATCAGAGCTTGGCAGGAAGTCAACGTGAAGGTTCGTACCATCATTGATGAGCTTCGTTTTCTTTGACGGAGAAATCTCAGTGGCAGCTTCTGCCTTCCGTTTCACTGCAGGTCATAAAACACATAAAGTGGTCATTATATGATAACATGTTGAGGATTTTATGACGTCTGCTTACATTAAAATTAAAGTGCAGGTTCTATATAATTTAATTTATTTTTATTTAAAAGGGACAATGCCAGTTAATGAACGTCATGTACAGTTTGAAGACGTAAACAGGCCAGATTATAGCCATAGGCTAATTTCCATCTGCTGTCCCCTAACAGATGTTCCATAAAATTACAAAATAAAACATATTAAATAAAGCATATTAAAACCATAAATTTACAGAGAAGCAATTAGTTCTTGTTTATCTTATTATATCATGAACAAAGTATCAGTGTTGCTTAGCAACAACACTTGTCAGCACTGATTCATGTTACAGCAGTTTGGAAAAACCAACAGTCTCCAACACAGAAAATCTGATGACAAATAAATTACTTGTTGTTTGCCAGAGTGCAGCAATCAGGACAAAATACACATTTTCTAAGAGATGTACTGAGACGACACTTCTCTGACAATATCAGAACGTATCTGACGGATCTTCCCATCAGCCAGTATGAATGAGGAGTGAATGAATAATAGATTTGCTGTAAAGCACTTTTTCCTGAAAAGTGTTTTATTTATCTCATGATTAGTTTAACTATTAAGTTTAAAAAAAGAAACAAAAGAGGAAAGAAAGGAAGACAAAGTACAAAAAAAAAGATTTGTACGCATTATTTGTCCAGCCTGAGCAATTTCCAGAACATTAGGTCCTGTGACTATCTGCAGCTGGTTTTTCCCACGTTTCACTAAAATACACATACCAGGTCCACCTTGCTAGGACTGGGTTGGACCAATCTTTCATCGAAAACTGCCTCAATGCTTGGTGTCATATCTGTTGGAAACGTTCCTCAGAGATTTTGCTTCACATTGACATAAAGTATCAAACAGCAGCTGCACATCACCATGAGAATCTCCCGTTCCACCTCATCACCATGAGAATCTCCCGTTCCACCACATCACGATGAGAATCTCCCGTTCCACCACATCATGAGAATCTCCCGTTCCACCACATCATGAGAATCTCCCGTTCCACCTCATCACTATGAAAATCTCCCGTTCCACCTCATCACTATGAGAATCTTCCGTTCCACCTCATCACCATGAGAATCTCCCGTTCCACCACATCATGAGAATCTCCCGTTCCACCTCATCATGATGAGAATCTCCCGTTCCACCTCATCACCATGAGAATCTCCCGTTCCACCTCATCACCATGAGAATCTCCCGTTCCACCTCATCATGATGAGAGTCTCCCGTTCCACCTCATCACGATGAGAATCTCCCGTTCCACCTCATCATGAGAATCTCCCGTTCCACCTCATCACCATGAGAATCTCCCGTTCCACCTCATCACCATGAGAATCTCCCGTTCCACCTCATCACCATGAGAATCTCCCGTTCCACCTCATCATGATGAGAACCTCCCGTTCCACCTCATCATCATGAGAATCTCCCGTTCCACCACGTCACCACGAGAATCTCCCGTTCCACCTCATCACCATGAGAATCTCCCGTTCCACCTCATCACCATGAGAATCTCCCGTTCCACCTCATCACCATGAGAATCTCCCGTTCCACCTCATCACCATGAGAATCTCCCGTTCCACCTCATCACCATGAGAATCTCCCGTTCCACCTCATCACCATGAGAATCTCCCGTTCCACCTCATCACTATGAGAATCTTCCGTTCCACCTCATCACCATGAGAATCTCCCGTTCCACCACATCATGAGAATCTCCCGTTCCACCTCATCATGATGAGAATCTCCCGTTCCACCTCATCACCATGAGAATCTCCCGTTCCACCTCATCACCATGAGAATCTCCCGTTCCACCTCATCATGATGAGAGTCTCCCGTTCCACCTCATCACGATGAGAATCTCCCGTTCCACCTCATCATGAGAATCTCCCGTTCCACCTCATCACTATGAGAATCTCCCGTTCCACCTCATCACGATGAGAATCTCCCGTTCCACCTCATCATTATGAGAATCTCCCGTTCCACCTCATCATCATGAGAATCTCCCGTTCCACCTCATCATCATGAGAATCTCCCGTTCCACCACATCACCACGAGAATCTCCCGTTCCACCTCATCACCATGAGAATCTCCCGTTCCACCTCATCACCATGAGAATCTCCCGTTCCACCTCATCACCATGAGAATCTCCCGTTCCACCTCATCACCATGAGAATCTCCCGTTCCACCTCATCATGATGAGAATCTCCCGTTCCACCACATCACCACGAGAATCTCCCGTTCCACCACATCACCACGAGAATCTCCCGTTCCACCTCATCACCATGAGAATCTCCCGTTCCACCTCATCACGATGAGAATCTCCCGTTCCACCACATCATGAGAATCTCCCGTTCCACCACATCATGAGAATCTCCCGTTCCACCACATCATGAGAATCTCCCGTTCCACCTCATCACCATGAGAATCTCCCGTTGCACCACATCATGAGAATCTCCCGTTCCACCACATCACCATGAGAATCTCCCGTTCCACCTCATCATGATGAGAATCTCCCGTTCCACCTCATCATGATGAGAATCTCCCGTTCCACCACCTCATCATGATGAGAATCTCCCGTTCCACCACATCATGAGAATCTCCCGTTCCACCTCATCACCATGAGAATCTCCCGTTCCACCACATCATGAGAATCTCCCGTTCCACCACATCACTATGAGAATCTCCCGTTCCACCTCATCACTATGAGAATCTCCCGTTCCACCTCATCACTATGAGAATCTCCCGTTCCACCTCATCACTATGAGAATCTCCCGTTCCACCTCATCACTATGAGAATCTCCCGTTCCACCTCATCACGATGAGAATCTCCCGTTCCACCTCATCATGATGAGAATCTCCCGTTCCACCTCATCATGATGAGAATCTCCCGTTCCACCTCATCATGATGAGAATCTCCCGTTCCACCTCATCATGATGAGAATCTCCCGTTCCACCACATCATGACGAGAATCTCCCGTTCCACCTCATCATCATGAGAATCTCCCGTTCCACCTCATCATCATGAGAATCTCCCGTTCCACCTCATCATGATGAGAATCTCCCGTTCCACCACATCACCACGAGAATCTCCCGTTCCACCTCATCACCATGAGAATCTCCCGTTCCACCTCATCACCATGAGAATCTCCCGTTCCACCTCATCACCATGAGAATCTCCCGTTCCACCTCATCATGATGAGAATCTCCCGTTCCACCTCATCACCATGAGAATCTCCCGTTCCACCTCATCATGATGAGAATCTCCCGTTCCACCTCATCATGATGAGACTCTCCCGTTCCACCTCATCATGATGAGAATCTCCCGTTCCACCTCATCATGATGAGAATCTCCCGTTCCACCTCATCACCATGAGAATCTCCCGTTCCACCTCATCACCATGAGAATCTCCCGTTCCACCACATCACGATGAGAATCTCCCGTTCCACCACATCATGAGAATCTCCCGTTCCACCACATCATGAGAATCTCCCGTTCCACCTCATCACGAGAATCTCCCGTTCCACCACATCATGAGAATCTCCCGTTCCACCACATCACCATGAGAATCTCCCGTTCCACCACATCACCATGAGAATCTCCCGTTCCACCACATCACCATGAGAATCTCCCGTTCCACATCATCATGATGAGAATCTCCCGTTCCACCTCATCATGATGAGAATCTCCCGTTCCACCTCATCATGATGAGAATCTCCCGTTCCACCACCTCATCATGATGAGAATCTCCCGTTCCACCACCTCATCATGATGAGAATCTCCCGTTCCACCACATCATGAGAATCTCCCGTTCCACCACATCATGAGAATCTCCCGTTCCACCACATCACTATGAGAATCTCCCGTTCCACCTCATCACTATGAGAATCTCCCGTTCCACCTCATCACTATGAGAATCTCCCGTTCCACCTCATCACTATGAGAATCTCCCGTTCCACCTCATCACTATGAGAATCTCCCGTTCCACCTCATCACTATGAGAATCTCCCATTCCACCTCATCACTATGAGAATCTCCCGTTCCACCTCATCATGATGAGAATCTCCCGTTCCACCTCATCATGATGAGAATCTCCCGTTCCACCTCATCATGATGAGAATCTCCCGTTCCACCACATCATGAGAATCTCCCGTTCCACCTCATCACCATGAGAATCTCCCGTTCCACCTCATCACCATGAGAATCTCCCGTTCCACCTCATCACCATGAGAATCTCCCATTCCACCACATCACGATGAGAATCTCCCGTTCCACCACATCATGAGAATCTCCCGTTCCACCTCATCACGAGAATCTCCCGTTCCACCACATCATGAGAATCTCCCGTTCCACCACATCACCATGAGAATCTCCCGTTCCACATCATCATGATGAGAATCTCCCGTTCCACCTCATCATGATGAGAATCTCCCGTTCCACCACCTCATCATGATGAGAATCTCCCGTTCCACCACATCATGAGAATCTCCTGTTCCACCTCATCACCATGAGAATCTCCCGTTCCACCACATCATGAGAATCTCCCGTTCCACCACATCATGAGAATCTCCCGTTCCACCACATCACTATGAGAATCTCCCGTTCCACCTCATCACTATGAGAATCTCCCGTTCCACCTCATCACTATGAGAATCTCCCGTTCCACCTCATCACTATGAGAATCTCCCGTTCCACCTCATCACTATGAGAATCTCCCGTTCCACCTCATCACTATGAGAATCTCCCATTCCACCTCATCACTATGAGAATCTCCCGTTCCACCTCATCATGATGAGAATCTCCCGTTCCACCTCATCATGATGAGAATCTCCCGTTCCACCTCATCATGATGAGAATCTCCCGTTCCACCTCATCATGATGAGAATCTCCCGTTCCACCTCATGATGAGAATCTCCCGTTCCACCTCATCATGATGAGAATCTCCCGTTCCACCTCATCATGATGAGAATCTCCCGTTCCACCACATCATGACGAGAATCTCCCGTTCCACCTCATCATCATGAGAATCTCCCGTTCCACCTCATCATGATGAGAATCTCCCGTTCCACCTCATCATGATGAGAATCTCCCGTTCCACCTCATCATGATGAGAATCTCCCGTTCCACCTCATGATGAGAATCTCCCGTTCCACCTCATCATGATGAGAATCTCCCGTTCCACCACATCACCACGAGAATCTCCCGTTCCACCTCATCACCATGAGAATCTCCCGTTCCACCTCATCACCATGAGAATCTCCCGTTCCACCTCATCACCATGAGAATCTCCCGTTCCACCTCATCATGATGAGAATCTCCCGTTCCACCTCATCATGATGAGAATCTCCCGTTCCACCTCATCATGATGAGAATCTCCCGTTCCACCACATCATGACGAGAATCTCCCGTTCCACCTCATCATGATGAGAATCTCCCGTTCCACCTCATCATGATGAGAATCTCCCGTTCCACCTCATCATGATGAGAATCTCCCGTTCCACCTCATCATGATGAGAATCTCCCGTTCCACCACATCACCACGAGAATCTCCCGTTCCACCTCATCACCATGAGAATCTCCCGTTCCACCTCATCATGATGAGAATCTCCCGTTCCACCTCATCACCATGAGAATCTCCCGTTCCACCTCATCATGATGAGAATCTCCCGTTCCACCTCATCATGATGAGACTCTCCCGTTCCACCTCATCACCATGAGAATCTCCCGTTCCACCTCATCACCATGCGAATCTCCCGTTCCACCTCATCACCATGCGAATCTCCCGTTCCACCTCATCATGATGAGAATCTCCCGTTCCACCTCATCATGATGAGAATCTCCCATTCCACGACCTCATCATGATGAGAATCTCCCGTTCCACATCATCACTATGAGAATCTCCCGTTCCACCACATCACCATGAGAATCTCCCGTTCCACCACATCATGATGAGAATCTCCCGTTCCACCTCATCATGATGAGAATCTCCCGTTCCACGACCTCATCATGATGAGAATCTCCCGTTCCACATCATCACTATGAGAATCTCCCGTTCCACCACATCACCATGAGAATCTCCCGTTCCACCTCATCACCATGAGAACCTCCCGTTCCACCTCATCATGATGAGAATCTCCCGTTCCACCTCATCACCATGAGAATCTCCCGTTCCACCTCATCACCATGAGAACCTCCCGTTCCACCACATCATGATGAGAATCTCCCGTTCCACCTCATCACCATGAGAACCTCCCGTTCCACCTCATCACCATGAGAACCTCCCGTTCCACCTCATCACCATGAGAACCTCCCGTTCCACCTCATCACCATGAGAACCTCCCGTTCCACCTCATCATGATGAGAATCTCCCGTTCCACCACATCCCAAAGCTGCTCTGCTGGATGTAGATCTGGTGACTGTGGAGGCCGTTGGAGGACAGTGAACTCATCGTCATGGTGATGTGAGCTTTGTGACATGGTGCATCATCCTGCTGGAAGTTTCCATCAGAAGATGCTACACTACTCATAAAGGGATGGACATGGTCAGCAGCAGGACTGTGGTAGGCTGTGGAGGTTAAACCAGGTCATGTTGGTACTAAGGGGACCAAAGTGAGACATCTTCTATTCCATCTTCTATTGTCCAGTTCTGGTGAGTCTGTGTGGATTGTAGCCTCAGTTTCCTGTTCTTACTGACAGGAGGGAACCCGCTGTGGTCTTCTGCTGCTGGAGACCATCTGCTTCCAGGCTGGACGGGTTGTTCAGACGATATTCTGCATGTTGGACTTCCTGTTGTGCTTCTATCATCTCCAACATGTCTGCCTATTCTCCTCTGACATAAACAAGACATTTTGGTCCAGACTTCTGCTGCTCGCTGCTTTCCTTCAAACCTTAGAGATGTGTGTGTGTGAAAATCCCTGATTATTCAACAAGCAGTTGACTGGTGTACCTAATAAAGTGGCAGGTGAGTGTTTACAGGAGACAGAGATGATGTAGCAACTCACCATTTTGTTTAAAGCAAATGAAGGACAGCGAACAAGAACACTAACTTCTCTTTTCCAGTGAATGCAGCAACAAACTTACACACATGAACGTTGATACAAACGTACCCACTTTGCCTTCACTTCCACTTGAGTTCACTTTACCGCCATCCCTTTTTCCTCCAGATTTCCTCTTCTTCTTCTTGGTTTTAGTTACGATAGGTGTGTTTTCATCCTTTTCATCTACAGCGTTGTTCTCAGGCTCTAAAACAGAAGCATGATTACTGCCATCTTCCTTTTTAACATCACTCGAACATGTTGGGATTGTTTTTGCTTTACCTTGTTCATCGCCCTCTTCCCGTTTCAGATCAGCTTCTGTGCTCTCTTCTGTTGCCTGCATTAGTTCACCAGCCTCCATCTGTCCTTCTGGAACAATCATCAACAGAACAATTTAGCCTTTACTATTTTAATCTAGAAAAAAATTAAAAAATAGTTTACATGACTTGCCTTTTTCAACTTCGCTTGGTCTTTTCTGAAACAAACAAGATAATTATGAGTCCCAAACATTTAGACATGCTTTTCAAAATCATGTAGCAACAGAACATTATCTAACCCAGTGTTTTTCAACCTATTTTGAGACAAGGCACACGTTTTTTCAATGAATACTAATAAGGCATACCACAAACTAAAATGTTTTTTTTCTTTTTTAAAAAGGCCCATATTATTAATATAAAGTCATCTTGTCAAAGTGTCTTGAATAGAAATAAGATAAACACAAGAAAAAGGAATTTTATTGTTTTTTTACTTGGGTCTCTTTGGATGAACACAAAGCTGCTTTTTAGACCAATCAGGTGAAACTGGGTAATTTCTCAGGGCACACCTGATGATCTCTCCACAGTGGTTGAAAAAGACTGATTTAACCCTTCTGGAAACATTAATATAAACAACCAGGAAACCTCTGTAAATATTGGCCTGAAATAAACTAGTCATTCAGGGAACATTAGTAAACAGAGCAAAACCTAGACTTTCTTCTACTTTATTTGCTTTAATGCATGGTGATCATGCCTTTATATTTAAGTCCTGACATAAAAAATAAGCTAAAACGGTATATTGACAACATTATGAGGTGTCTGCATCCATATTATTTATAACCAACTTTAGCTTGTTAGTTTGCACTGTATGAAGCAAAGCACGGTTAGCTCAAATAATCCGCAAAAAGCTAAATTACAAAAACATAAAACAGTCATCTTACATCTGTCTTTGCCATGTCATGTATTTAAATAGTCCACATTGCAAGAAAACACAGATAAACTTAGCTTCGATGGACACACGTGAATTTAGCTCAAATCACCCACGCTAGGTCTCAAAATACAAACTGCGCATGCGTGAAAAAGTACTACGGAAGCCCAGGGGGAACGAAAGGTATGATAATACGATTTAACAGCTAAACTTGATGAACTCCTCCTCTTAACTGTAACGCTTTCATTGCTACAAGCAAACAGTTCGTAAATAACTAGTGTTGAATAATGTATTAGTAAGAATGGAATCTTTTCTATCACTAATCTCTGAAATGTAATGTTTTAGTCAGCTACTGTCGGTCAACTCCCACTCCACATGTGTGTGTGTGTGTGTGTGTGTGTGTGTGTGTGTGTGTGTGTGTCAAACCCACGCAAGCCTTGTGTATCGAAACTAAACTTTGCTTATATGACGCCATCATTTTCCCTCACAGAAATGCAGTGTTTTTCACATCTCTTTAGTCAGACTCAAACTTTGTTCGCGGTACAAACTGCAGCTGGAACAGGTTAAACTGGAACTGGAAGAAACCAGAGTCCAAGGGTCGAGTTGCAGCTTGCAACACGTCGGTTCACAACCTGCAGTTCACTTCTTATTATCAGACCTGCATGAGCTGACCATGGAGGATGCAGGATTAATCTGAGGAGGACCACAACCATGAGCAGTAGGAGGAAAGGGTTGAAGAAGGAAAGCTTCATCCTGTCAGTGGATGTTGGTACAACTACAATCAGATGTCATGTCTATGACAAGGAGGCAAAAATCCGAGGATCATACTCCAACAAGGTACTCACACCCCCTCCCTTTATCTGTAACATCATTAATGTGTAATATTTTACTCTTCCTGAATCACCTGATTCCTTACAGTATCTACAGACTGAAATGTCTTTATTTTTTTCTCAGGTTGTCCTCTTGTATCCAGAGGTGGGACACGTGGAAATGGACCCAGATGCAATATGGAAAAGCTTTATCGCTGTGGTCAAGGGAGCTGTACAAGGTACAGCTGCACCACATGTTGTTATCACATCCGTCTGCAGCTGTACCATGGGACTAGCTAGGGTGGGATCTGTTTTACATGCACAATAAGTTCTTTATTTAACAAATGGATGAATCACTAAAGACGGCTGACACAGGAGGAGATGTTCAAATCTCCATTATGGTTTTTCTTTTATTAAAAAAAAAAAACAACAACATAAAATAGAGCTATAATGTCACTGCTTCAACATACATATTATGTAAATTAGTATTACTCTTAAGTAAGATATAATGTTTCCATTATAGGTGCAGTTTATAACAGATATTGATTCCTCCTTATGTTATTGTCTCTCTTCTGTATGTTTGTATTTTTTATTATCATATGTATTGACCTGCAAGAAGTAGCTTAATTCAGATTAGAAACCATTTGTAGTGTGTA
Organism: Telmatherina bonti; assembly: GCF_933228915.1. Classification (NCBI taxonomy): domain Eukaryota; kingdom Metazoa; phylum Chordata; class Actinopteri; order Atheriniformes; family Telmatherinidae; genus Telmatherina; species Telmatherina bonti. The sequence continues at coordinate 35,519,437 of NC_136625.1, forward strand.
CAGGATGCAAATGAAATATTTAGCCTTTTCATGGAGTTTGTGTTTCTGTACTCATATAGATGCAGGAGTACAGATGAGCCAGATAGAAGCCCTCGGCATCTCCACGCAACGAGCGACCTTCACAACGTGGGACAGGTAAGTACAACTCCATTTCCAATCAAGCTGGGATGATGAATCAAACTTAAATGCTAAACTATTTAAACTTGTATTCAGTTGAATACACCACAGAAACAAGATGTTTAATATTTAATCTTCATTCATTCATTCATTCATTCATTTTCCTAACCGCTTAGTCCGATGAAGTGTTGCATGGAAGCTGGAGTCTATCCCGGCAGTCTTTGGGCAAAAGGCAGGGTACACCCTGGACAGCTCGCCAGCTAATCACAGGGCTGTATTAATCTAAATATCTATCTGTAATTAAATATCTATAATATTTAATCTGATAAGCCTTATTGGTTTTAGCAAACATTTGCTTATATTGAATTAGATGCCGACAACATGTCCCAGTAAATGTGGGACAGGGTCATATTTATACTGTGTTATTTGGGAAGTGAGGACACTAAATATTGAAGCTTTGTAGGTGGAATTCTTTCCCATTCCTGCTTGATCTATAAATTCAGCTGCTCAACAGTCTGGGGTCTCTGTTGTCATGTTTTGTGCCACACATTCTCAGTGGGAGGCAGGTCTGGACTGCAGACAGGCCAGTCTGGTACCTGCACCCTTTCACTACGAAGCCACTCTGTTGTAACGCCTGCAGGATGTGGCTTGGCGTTGTCTTGCTGAAACATGGTTTTCTGAACTGTTCCTGAGCCCACGTGGTGACATCCGTTACACAGTGATGTTGGTTTTTAATGCAGAGGGGTCAAAGGTCAATGTTGGTTTCAGCCTTTTTGCTTATGTGCAGATATTTCTCCAGATTCTCTGAATCATCTGATGATATTATGGACTGTAGATGATTAAATCAACTAATTCCTTGCAATCAAACATCAAGAAACATTGCTTCCATTACAACTAGAATTGCACTAAACTTAAATATCTCAACAAAAAAAACACTAATGAAACATTTAGAATAAGTGAAATTCAGCTAAAGAGTTTTTATGCTCTCATGCTGTGGTGTTTTTCACACGTTTGACATAGAATTATATCGTAAAAGAATAATGGAAACACTTTTTCACACTTCAGGACGTGACATGACAAGGGTGAGGTGGCCAGTTGATTTCCTGTAAAGATGCCGGTATGGAGCAAACAACAGCAAAATGCAGAGTTTTACAATGTAATAAAAAGGGAAATGAGTGACAAGGGCTTTGAAAAACTGTGACAAATCCTCTGCAGAAAGAAGAAAACTCTAAAATAACTCCATGTGGCTACCTCGCATAATTCTTATCAAATCTCGTCAGCAGGATGAGATTTTACGAGAACTGCAGCTTATGTGCTAAATACCATGTAATGGAAACATCTGTAAATAAAACTAGTTGTTTGTTGAAATTTTATAAATATGTATTTAATTTTATGAAAAACTGTAAAAACTCTGCTATTGTTCTTAAACTGTTGGACTATTTTCTCACAAAGTTGTCACTAAAGTAGTGAACCTCACACAAGCGGTAACTTATGGTGGTTAAAAGTGAAGCCTATGCAGAAGTGCATAAAACTGCAGTTCCCCCTTCATCCACTAGGGGCTGCAAAACAGAGCAAATCCCCATAGACTCCCATGTTAAAAAGACCAACTTCACAGCAGAAATAAACATGTTTACAGCCTGGTACA